>NC_139979.1:22255767-22820767 GCF_963993115.1 Abramis brama | reverse complement strand
TGGAAGTGAAGATTTTAGTCGCAGTATCCTTATTCACAGTAAAAGTGCAAAAATGCACTTGTGCTTTTCTCCTCGCTTGAAATATTGCATTACTTTTGTTCAGATACTCACATCTCATTCATTTTAGACTAGCACAAAATTATTAAGAGACCTTTGGGGATTCAGAACATGCATCATGAAACCATTAAGTATACAGATATTTTTTGCAGTGACAGTCTTTAAACACATTCACAATTGTCCAAATTCAGGACTTGTAGGATCTACTTGGTGTTAGGGACCAAAGGTGTTTCTTTTTCTTGGTTTAGTGGAGAAATTCCTGAAAAAATGTAGCTGTGATGAGCTTGGATCTTCATTTACAAAAGGAAAGATTTGTGATATTTCCTCAGTGACTTTATTTATCAACTTATTTATAAGAATATAAATTCTAACTGTTGATTTTATTGTAAGAATCACACTTTGCTCACTCTCAAATCATATGAATGCAGTAATACTAATTTGCGCATGTTGCATTACATGGGTTTTGTTTTTTATATTTCAGATTTATATTACTAAATGATTAGCACATAATATGAGGATGAATGTTCTAGGTTTATATTTTATTCTAATTGCATTCCACATAGTTTTAAACTAAAATCCCACAAATCATTGTCTTTGTAAATATGCATTCCTAACATTGTCCTCTTTTTTTGCATTCCTTTTCAATTCAAGTTTTGGTTGAACTGTCACAATTTATCCGATGTGTCCTTTACCAGAATCTTTTATGGGAAAGTTCACCCAAAAATGAAAATTATGTCATGTTTCAAACATGTATGACTTTCTTCTACAGAACACAAAAAGTTATTTTGAAGAATTCTGGTAACCAAAAAGTTGCACCGAGAATATAAAAATGGGTTAGTCACACTTAAAAAAAAAAAAAAAAAAAAAAAGTATTATTATTATTTATTTTTTTGCAGACATGAGGGCAAGTAAATGATGATGGAATTTTCAATTTTGGCTGAACTAACCATTTGAATCTTTATTAAATCAATACAACTTCAGTTGAAAAGCAGACCTTTGACATTACAGCATTTAGGAAAATGTTTGCTTTTACTTCACCCAGGAATAGCACACAGTATCCATGTTGTCATTCACTAGTATTAAAATATGTCTATATGCCTTTTTATATGTATTTCCTAATTGTATTTTTAAATGGTCATTTATACTGAATGGACTACAGTGTTTTTAATCTTTTAATTCAAAAACATGCAAAATTCTTAGCAACATTATAGCAACATATACATAGTCAATATTTCAAAGTCATGAGATGACCGTTTTAGACACGAGGCGACAGTTTTAGACACAAGTAATGTTACATCGTCGTTATGACACTCAATCCTTCAATATCTGGATGTGGTTGCCAGGATACTCTCACCACAACAAGGATGATCACTAGACTCAATAATAAGTGCCAAGAATAGAAGGATGGTTTTTACATGCACTTGTGCATGTGTCATAGAGGGGGAAAGTTTATAAATAATATATATATATATATATATATATATATATATACTTTTTTCTTTAAATCAAAATAGCAAATAACCTGAAGCAGTTGTTTTAGTTGTCTACTAATCTGTGACTACATGTACTATAAACGAATATAGTATTTATTATATGAGCATCATGACAGTTCTGAGAGGAGCTATGTTGCGTTACATACATTGGAAACTCTTTACCTATGCAACATTGTTCAATCTATTTCTAGGGTTCTCAGAATTGTCTCAGAATTTTTATCCTTCACTTAATTTCACTTGAAGAAGAGAGGACGATGTGAAAACTGAAAAGTGATATGGCCATATGGGCCTGGAGTGGTCAGTCCCAGAGCAGCCAGTAAAGAAGTGAATGGACAGGTCTTACCTCAATGCAGGCCATCAGTTGGACGACCCGCAGAGACCAGCTCTCTTCTTCCCTAAGCTTCACGATTAGCTCATGTGGTCATGGCACCCCCCTCATTCAGCTCAAGCCCATGCCCAAGGAACTCACCTCCTCTCTGTGGTGGAGGGGGTAGACAAATGTGGTTATGCCCAGTTGTCTCCTGTTGAAGAGGCCATCACGGCTCACCTGTGTCCGTCCCACTGATGGAAGTCAACTTCGCTGCCTTCTAAGCCATGTAGGACTACAGCCCACATCGCAGAGAAGGTATACGTTTTTGATGGACATTCAGCATCCGCCCTTCATACAATGGCCATCCTGCAGGTGTTTCAGACTAGACTCCTGAAGTCCTGGATGAGGAAGACCCGGAGTCATTTCGCAAACTGCGCACGGCAGCGGATCTCGCCCCGTGTTCAGCGAAAAAGGTCACCCAAGGAGTTGGGCGCAGCATGGCCAGCCTGGTTGTGCTACGGTGGCATTTGTGGCTCATGCTCACAGAAATGTGTGACTCAGAAAAATCACCCGCTGCTCGACGCCCCAGTAAACCCTCAAGGCCCCTTTGGTGACGCCGTAGGGTCGTTTTCCAGACAAGTTGGTGCAAAAACAGTCGAAAATGATGACTCACTTTTTCCCCAAGCGGCCCCTCGCATGTTCAAGAAATGTATGAATGCAGCTCTTTCCCCCCTGAGACTCAGTGGGATGCGGATTCTGAACTCGATGACTCATCATCACCCAGTCTCAGAGTGTGCTAGAGGACCACAGACACAAACTCCTAGCCCATTTAACATGCTTAGGCCTGCCAGTGAACATGCTGAAGAGCACGCTCCAGCCCTGTCAGTCCATCACATTCTTAGGATTTTAGACTCGTGTTCGATGATTGTGCGTTTTTTTCAACAGAGAGAGTTCAGACTTTTCTCAATGTTCTGACCTCTTTTGTGCAGGGGAGAGCCATTCCTCAGAAAACGTTTCAGAGGTTACTGGGTCTGATGGCTACTGCAGCCTCCGTTTGCCACCTGGGTCTGCTGCATATAAGGCCACTGCAGTTTTGGTAAAGAGCCGCGTCCCGCAGAGAAATCAGGGACAGTGCGTATTGTAGTAACATGCGCATGTCTTAACGCCCTGACTCAACATGAGCATGTACGAGCAGGAAATCAGTATGGGCAGAGTGGTCAGACGGAAGGAAGAGACTATCATGTTCTCATTCGAATGGACAATACAGCGGTGGTGGCGCAGCGCAGTGGAATGCAAAACGTAATACTCAATGTAACCATGGTTCTCTGAGAGGAGAGAACAAGACATTGCGTAATAGCTTACGCTTTGGGGAGACTCCTTTCTCCCAAATTGCTTAAGCCTGATTGAATCGCGCTATTTCACGTGCAATGCAATAGCCAATGGTGTTTGAGCGTAAATTCAAAAATCTCAGAATCTTTCGACTGAGCGAATACTCCTCATGGAGGTTTTACATGGCGATCCACGTAATGTCATGTTCCCTCCTCTCAGGGAACCATGGTTATGTTGAGTAACCTGAGACATTCTCTTTTGAGTCAGTCTCTCGACATTGTGTAATAGCTTACGCTTTGGGGAATGTATAAAATTCCCACCATGTAAAACATGTTATCTCCAAAATATATATATTTTATATGTTTATATGTTAAACATGCTGCATCAGGTGAATACGACAATGCTCAAGCACCCCACCTCACTTAGGTTGGGTACTGGACGTAGTTGAAACACCCAGACATCTAGCTCTCACTACAACAAGGATGATCACTAGACTCAATAATAAGGGCCAAGAATAGAAGGATGGATTTTACGTGTACTTGTGCATGTGTGATAGAGGGAGAAAGGTTTAATATGTACATCTAGCTGGCAGAGGGCAAAGACGGCGCCGGTGCCTTCAACACCGTCATACACACAGTCGAACAATGCTGGACTTATGAAGTGCAGAGAGTGATAATAATAATAATAAAGCAACAGGTGCATACAGCATTAAACCAGCACTTACGAGCGAGTTACACATATATTCACAGCGTCCAGCATAAATCTGCGGGACAAGCAACGTTCACAAGCACAATAACAGGGCAGACAGCTACAGCTGGAGCCCCTGAATACCACTGAAATTAATACAAGCAACAGCACATCAGCCTACACGACTGAGATGAAACATGCTTAAGCCAGGCGAATGGCTTTCATTATCCAGTGCTACAGTCTCTGTTCTGACACTGGATGGCTTTTCTTAGCTCCTCCGAAGCAGACACACAGCTGCTCAGACATGCGAATCTGCTTGCAGCTTTATAACCTGGGCTCTGAACGGAGTTGAAAGCACTTTAGGTGTATAACCATGTCTAGGTGTAAGCCTCACTATACAATAGTTTGGTCCAAACTGCATACAAGCAATGTTGACAGAGAGAGTTTGCAAATCCCCAACTTGCTTCCTACATGTAAATGCGAGCAGCAGTGCCATTCTGAACAAGAGTACTCTCAAGTCGCTTGTCTCAGCTGGCTCTAAGAGTGGGTTTGGCAGCGCACTGAGCACTAATGATAAGTCCCATACTGACATTACATGTGGGCGAGGAGGATTCAATCGCCCGAAGAAAACTCGTTATTAGGGAGTTTTTAACTACTGAGCGACCACCTAAAGTGTTATGAGAAGCAACAATAGCGGACACATAACCCTTCAGCGTAGAGGGCGAGCTGCCAGCATCCAGCCGCTCCTGTAAGAAAGCCAGAATTACAGTCACGTCACAGTTAAGAGGGTCCTCATCTCTGCCCGCACACCAGTTTGCGAACACCTTCCACCTAAAGGTGTAAAGGCATCTTGTTGAAGGGGCTCTTGCCTCCGCTATCGTGTTTAGCAATCGTTGCGAATCAGCCAGCAACGGTGGATAGTTTAACTCCGCACTGACCCACCATACATGCAGGTCCCATTGCTCTGGTCTGGGGTGCCAAATGGTGCCCTTTGCCAATTGCTTGAGACAGGAGGTCCCTCCTCAATGGGATCGGCCACGGAGGAGTTATCGACAGATCCACCAGCTCCGGAAACCACGACTGGTTGGGCCATTTCGGCGCAATCAGCAAGAGTGTACTTCTCCTCTGTGATGTTCTGCAGCACTAGCTGCATTATTTTGACTGGGGAAAAAGCATACTTTAATTTCTTGGGCCAGTGGCTTGACAGCAAAAAATATGTAAGAATCATAAACTTGTGTTTGTCATAGAGCTTATTTTCTGCAATAATTAAAAAGCCAGTGGAAAAATCCTATTGTGTTTTTGTTGAGGGAACCAAGGTGATGCTTCCAGAACTGGCCTACAAAAATATGTCATCACTGCACTCTATAACGTTTATAGCCCTCATCTGTACATACAATTTAGTTTACTATTTTAGAATTAGATTTTTATATTGATAAAACTCATCTAATCTAAGATTTAAGAATTCTTGTAAATTGTTCCTGGACAATTTCTGTCCATTTATTTCTATTTCATATGTGTTTGTTGTTCATCCGTGCTATTCTCTTGCACCTTGCATGCTTGCCATTCCCTACCGTAGGTCAGGGATTTTCACTGGGCCTCGGGTGACAGCTGGGTCCTCTCTGTTTCCTGCCTGTGAGGCCCTCTTCCTCCGTCCTACACCAGCACCTGAAACGTGACACCACTAAACCTGCATTAGTATAATCCATCATTATACAATATGGCAGCTGCCTTTTTTCCTATTTAATCACAGTCTGATTACTGGGCTGTTTCCAAAATTTCCCCTATACCCTCATTCAGTATTTCCCTATATTACTCCACAAATCTAGTCCACTGAATGAGTGATTAAAAGTGAGTGAGCAAATTCGAACACTGAGTGTGCAGTGCTGCGTTTAACTCCACTTTTAGACATACCCTCGCAAACTTCCCTAAGCACTTCACCTCAGGGGAATCCCAGCTGCCATTTTAAAGTGCTTTCAACTTCCTCAAGTGGACGAGGGAAGTTTATTTGGACAGACCCGCGACTTTTGACATTTGATATTACAGTACTCATAAAAGAGTAGGCAAAAAGTACCCAGATGACCTACTTCTTCTGGCAAGATTCTGAAGTGTGCATTGCTACGATGGACACTTTACTATCCCATGAGGCAAGAGGAGAGGATTTATGAATAGCAGTTAAGCGACGCAACTGATGCTGCTACGTCCGGATTACATTCATACTACACACATTCATGCTATATGGAAAGAACTTTTTTATCGGTCGTGAAGTAATTTCTTTATCAAAATAAGTACCCACTCAGGTGAGTATGTGATTTCGGACGCAGCCCAGAGCTGTGTTTAAGTCCAATTCTTTATGCCCTTCCCTCGCTGACTTCCCTCCGTCTAGTTCACTCGTATGTATGTCATTGTTTATGTTGTATGAGAGCCCACTACTGGTGAAACCCTTGAAATGTGTTTAAATGGAACGCACCAAGCCCTTGATCACTTGGAATCTGCTATGGAGTTTTTTTTCCTTTTTATGCACCATTCTATAGGCCTGTATGTATGCTTTATTTTTATATATAAACAAATATTAAATATGAATGTATTAATATATTTAAATACATAATACACAAACGAAAAAGATAACAATACAATAAACTATATCTGCGTTAAAACAAAGTCAGGTAACTATAACATACAACAAAGTATTAAATGCGGTTAAATGTCAAAATAACGCCAATATCATACACTAGAGTTACGGACCCTGCAAAAGAGTAAATAGATGGATCATACACTTGTGAGGCCTTTATTAACCCCCCGAAGAGTCATATACACCTAGGATGGCTTGAGGGTAAGTAAATCATGGGCTAAATTTCATTTTAAAGTGAACTACTCCTTTAAGTGTGATCTGCTGTGACGTCATAATCATGGTGAATTGTGGTCTATGGATTTGTGTACAGGTTGAGTAGACTTGCTACCTTACTAAAATCGAGGGGTCGCAGATCTTTCCAAATAAACTTCCCTCATGCACTTTATGAAGTTGAAAGCACTTCAAAATGAAGTGGCTGGAATGAGCACTTCAACTTATTCCAGACAGATGATCCAATGGTAGCTGCTCGCATCTCAGCCTGCCTGACAGACATACAGTACATTTCTGCCTGGCCCTGGATGAGGGACCACCATGCACCTGTAACTCAACCTTGCAAAGACAGAACTGTTTGTGGTCTCGGCCAACCCAACACCATCACAACTTCTCCATTCAGCTAGCTTTGTCAACCATAACTCCTTCCATGACAGCCAGGAACTTTGGAGCTGTGATTGATGATCATTTAAACTTCACATACCACATTTCTAGAACTGCCCTGTCCTGCAGATTTGCCTTATATAAAATTACGAATATCAGGCCCTTCCTACACAACTCCTTGTCCAAGCTCTTGTTCTATCCAGACTGGACTATTGTTATGCTCTCTTGGCAGGCATTCTAGCATGTTCTGTCAAACCTCTGTAACTGATCCAGAATGCAGTAACGTCTTTAACATGCCGAAGAGAGCACACATCACACCTCTCTTCATCAATTTGCACTGGTTGACAACAGACACTCACATAAAATTCAAGGCACTGATTTGCCTACATAACATCCACTGGCTCTGCACCATTGTACCTAAACTCACTACTTGAGACCTATGTGCTGTTAGGGAATTTACAGTTAAAGACCCAAGGACAAGATATGATTAATTAAGACCAGGAGTTAGAGGTGCAGTCAATTTAAGACAAGAGTCAGAATTATAATAAATTGACTTTGAAATTTAAACAATATCCCTAGTTGAGGTCAACAGCTGCCCACCTCCACTGTAAGCAGTGTTGGTAGGGCACTGCTTCCCCCTCCTGAGGCGCCGGACGGTTTGCCAGAATCTCTTCGAGGCCAACCGGTAGTCCTTCTCCATGGCCTCACCGAACTCCTCCCAGGCCCAATTTTTTTGCCTCCACAACCACCCGGGCTGCAGTCCGCTTGGCCTGTCGGTACCCGTCAGCTGCCTCAGGAGACCCACAAGCCAGCCAGGCTTGATAGGACTCCTTCTTCAGCTTGACGGCATCCCTTACTTCCGGTGTTCACCACCGTTTTCGGGGATTGCCGCCTCGACAGGCACCGGAGACCTTACGGCAACAGCTCCGAGCGGTCGCATCAACAATGGAGTGGAGAACATGGTTCATTCGGACTCAATATCTCCAGACTCCCACCGGATCCGGTCGAAGCTCCGCCTGAGTTGGGAGTTGAAGATCTCTCTGACTGGGGACTCAGACAAATGTTCCCAGCAGACCCTCACAGTACGTTTGGGTCTGCCGAGTCTGTCCAGCTTCCTCCCCCGCCATCGGATCCAACTCACCACCAGGTGGTGATCAGTTGACAGCTCCGCCCCTCTCTTCACCCGAGTGTCCAAGACATACGGCCGCAGGTCAGATGAAACAACCACAAAGTCGATCATCAACCTCCGGCCTAGGGTGTCCTGGTGCCATGTGCACTGATGGACACCCTTATGCTTGAACATGGTGTTCGTTATGGACAAGCTGTAACTAGCACAGAAGTCCAATAACAGAACACCACTCGGGTTCAGATCAGGGGGCCGTTCCTCCCAATCATGCCCCTCCAGGTGTCACTGTCGCTGCCCACGTGGGCTTTGAAGTCCCCCAGTAGAACGACGGAGTCCCCAGTCGGAGCACTTCCCAGAGACCCCAAGAGGGCTGAGTACTCTGCACTGCCGTTCTGCCCGTAGGCGCACACAACAGTGAGAGACCTATCCCCGACCCGAAGGCGCAGGGAAGTGACCCTCTCGTTCACTGGGGTGAACTCCAACACATGGCGGCTGAGCTGGGGGGCTATAAGCAAACCCACACCAGCCCGCCGCCTCTCACCATGGGCAACTCCAGAGTGGTAAAGAGTTTATCCTCTCTCAAGGAGTGTGGTTCCAGAGCCCAAACTGTACATGGAGGTGATCCCAACTATCTCTAGTCGGTACCTCTCAACTTCACGCACAATCTCAGGCTCCTTCCCCGCCAGCGAGGTGACGTTCCATGTCCCTAGAGATAGTTTCCGTGTCCAGGGATCGGGTTGTTGAGGCCCCCGCCTTTGACTGCCGCCCCATCCACTTTGCACCGGCCCCACGTCGCTCCTTCGGGCTGAGCCCGGCCGGGCCCCATGGGGGGAGGCCCGGCCACCAGGCGCTCGTATACGAGCCCCAACCCCGGCCGGGAATTTTTATTTGTGCATGGTAGAATAGCAAATACTGATACTGACATAATGACATACAATAAATATGGAAAATTTAACTACACGATTGAGGGAGCAGGCTACACAGTGAACTCAGAGAAAATGCTACGCTTGAGCAAACAGTTTGTGAATAGGCCACTACAAATTATGGCCGTGAAAGAGACTGTGAACGCATTGAATAGGATATGTTTAATTGGTGAATAGCATAGGCTACTATTACACAGTAGCGATAACGTTAAGCGCACCAGAATAAAATATAATATTCAGAAATAAACAGTGTAGCTGACTTACAGATTCAGTTAACATCCACAAATGAATAAGCGCGACGATTCAGGGAGCAGGCTACACAGTGCACTCTGAGAAAACGCTACTTAAGCTCCACTGCTTTCTTCGACCCTCTCTGTGTCTGGTCCTGCGCTGTGCTCACTCAGTGTCAGTGTGAGAGGAGGAGTGGCCAGCTGTGTTCACTCAGTGTGCAGTGTGAGAGGGGGAGTGGCCAGCGGCTAGAGCGGCAAAAGCCAATGTGTGCTTATTTTAAAGATATATTTAACGATATATTTTGCATTTCTAATCCAAACTACGTCAAACTTGGCACTGCACTTACTCGTGCCCATAGCAAGACACCTGTCAAGTTTGAAATCCATTGGACTAACGGTTAGAGAGATATGCGAATAATAGACAGACAGACAGACAGACAGACAGACAGACAGACAGAGATGTTTCTGTAATTTATAGATAGATGATAATGAATTAAAATAATATAATGAATTAAAATAATATAATAAGTACCAGTTTGCAATATCAATCAGCATAACAGATTTTGTACGGGTACAATAATTGGAAGCGAATGACGTGGAAAGCCTCGCAAATTCAAGTTGCATTACATACACAAAAAAAAGTATCAAAATATGAGGACACTTTTGGTTAGAAACACCCCTGGTTTTGGATCACTACAATGGCTGTACCTTCAAATAGTGCACTTAATAGGGGGTGAATTTGGACACAGCTTAGGATTTCAACAAGACATTTTAAACTCCAGACTATAGGATTATCAGAAAGTTTCCACTCAGCTGTAATGGAAAGTCCTGGGCAGCTATAGCTAAATAATACCCCATTTGAGCCCCCACAAATGCAACAGCGTTTCACCTCACACCCTGTTCCATGTGGCCTCCTCTTCATAGTCTCACACTGGCATGTTCCCAACAAAGTTCAAAATCAGATTCTGTTATGCAATGCATATGTAAGATATTGCCTAGCTCATCTGCAGGCAAATTACTGTAATGACATTAGTGGGTAAAGATATGGCTCTATAATATGGTTACTGAACGACAACCATCTTCAAAAATCTCAGTGCCAAGCTCGAGGTTCCTGCCAACCTTTAAAAACATAAACACACACACATAATTAAAAAATTCCAGTCCAAATCCACAACACACGACTTTTGCAGGCTCCATGGTCTGTTCTCCAGGCAGCACAAAGAGTTTATTTCCTGAAAACTGTCGACAGCGTCCCTTTTATCTTTCTCTGTCACCTTCCGTCTTCTCCATGATCAATACACTGTCAATCACTGTCAGGCCAAACGCCCACATATACAGTCTGTGAGCAGCAGAACCAGAGACTCAGCACAGAAATGCTGATCTAACTGTGTCTGGCTGTGATCTAGCACAAAGCTTCGTCAGCTACAACTCATCAAATATACAGCAATGAGAGAAGTTCGACATTCTCTGAAGGCATGGCAACATAAAAGTTTTACAGACATCAACCTTCATATGACATGAAACAAAAAATGAACCAAAGAAAAAAAAGAGCAAGACAGTGTTTGTGCAGGTTCATCTTTATGAATCAATCAGTCAGCTTTGTTTGAAACAATTTCTTTGGCGGAGCAAAAATAGCAACTGTAATTGTAACTGGCAATATTGTGTCTAAAATCTAAAGGGTGGAATACATTAAAAGACTTTTGTCCCAGTTTACAGTCTTGACGAGTCAGCGGTAAGTCAGAAAAAGTCAGAGCAAATTGCCGAAAGTTGACAAATTTCACAGAAAGTCAGCACAATCTCATGGCAATGCGTTACTATTTTACATTTGGCGAATTATTGGCCGTGTGAATTTGTACATTTTCGTATGATCTGCTTATGCCCCAATGACGGGTGTGTTAAGGGGTACGTTTTTGTATAATTCATACAATTTCATACAAAATCGCCACCTTGTAACATAGTTACGTTTTCCCATGAGGTCAGGTTGGAAAATCATGTACTGTGTGATGGGCACATAGATTATTATTATTATTATTTATTTTTTGCTTTAGAATATGAATCCATCCAGTCAGAGAATAACAAACATTTGATATTTTGAGCTGATTTTGGAACTCATGTTTTCATGTCACATGACTCCTAACAACGAGGTGCAATTTCCTGTGTGGGTTGTGTTCAGACCAACTTGTTTAGTGTATATTGTAAGTGTATGAGTGTTACAAAATCTTTTCAGGGTTTTAAAAGTCATGTAGTGTATACCAGAATTCAGGTTAATCGGGACCCTTTTTGCCATTGAGATGACTGGGAAAAGTGGCAAATGTGTTCTAAAATCAGCTAAAAATATCAAACTATACTTGATGTCCTCTAGCTAGATGGAATAGTCTGAAGCTAAGAAATCAAAGTCTGTGCCCATCATACACTCCGCGATTTCCTGTGAAATCGGTCAACTCTGACTGCCCGAAATGTGCGGATTGGCTCTGACTCACGGCAAATGGTGTCAACTTGTACAGACTGAAAATGGCAAAAAGCTTGGCAAATCTCCTGCAGTGTATTACAGCCAGCAAGTTACATTTTGATGAAAGAATATGAAGTGTTTTTTTTTGTTTGTTTTTACGTGCATGAATTGTGAACACTATCAGGAATATAAGAAAGTAAATAGGGTTAATTTTGATTCCATGTTCACATTTGTATTGACAATGAGCACTAGTATTTATTCCTCTCAAAACTATTTTTTAAGAGAAGAACATGAATGGATCCAATATAAAGGTCAGTGATAAGTTAGCTTTTCAAGCTTTATTTTAACATGATTACAGGACAGTATCAAACATGTTTTAATATTGAGAACATCTTTCAAATTACACTAGGACAAAACATTCAGTCTCTTTTGTATGTTTGTTGTGCAATATATGATAACATCTTTTCTCAGTTTGTACAAACACAGTATTAGGATAACAGTCAGTTATAAGCTTAATGCACTTTAACACCAAAAACGCCTCCCTGTTATAGGCCAGCAATGTATCGAAATGTGGCAATCTTGCTCTTTTTAACAAGAGTATACGATGAACATGCAGTTGCACCAGAATAACACATTCAAAACACTTATTTCCATATTATATCCATAATATTTTACATGAAATCTACAGATAAGTCAGGAATATCACCCCAGAAATGTAAGCAAAGAGGTTCCTGTAGCAAATGCATCATATAGCTTATGGAAAACTGGCTTACAGTTGATAAAAAAAAGTCATGTAACTCAAAGGTACTTAAGCAAAGTTTCACTGAATATAACAGTAAGTAAGTGCTGTATGCTACACCTCAGGTCCTGTAATCACAAAGGCTAAAGCACACCGTATATGCTGAGGTATATTCAGACTGGACTTTGGCACTGGATATGAATCAATTTAAAGCCTTTGGAACGACATAAACAGTCCAGCCTTAATCCAACAGTCTTTAGCCTGAATAGCAGCAAAATGCTACTCCTGCAATAGCAGACAGTACAAAATGTTCAATAACAGCTGTAGAGCCTTCACATACTGTATGGTTTTCCCAACATAATCTCATGGCAATTCAGAACTATTTTACATTTTGGCAAATTGGTAGCTAATTCGTATGAATTTGTATGTACCATTTGTACATTTTCGTAGGAGCTGCTTACGCTCCGTTGACAGTATGGTTTGAATGTGGGGTTACGGGTGAAGCTTCACATGCTTACTTTTTCTAAAAAGGGTATGTTTTCGTCCGAATTTAATCAAAATAAATCGCCAGATCATAAAATAGTTACTTTTTCTCATGAGATTGGGTTGGTTTTTTTCACCCTAATTTAAGATCTTTAGACTCATAACCCTACTAAATAAACCGTATTTGCTTTACTTCAAGACTGCAAGCTCTTGAAGCACAAGACAACAGCGTGGAACTAGGCTAAACTGTGGAATATGTGCACCTTACTCCACACATGGAGGTGGAAAGGTTCTGGATATCTTTAAGTGGTTTCCTGAGATATGATGGAAATGTTAGACTAAGTGTGACCCAGCAAGACATACTGAGAGCCTGGAAAGGAGGGTATTCGGACCTTAAACATCTGTAATAAAGTATCGTCAATCAGTAGTATTGTAGTATTATTGTGGTTACTGCTGAAGTACATTCATACAGCCTTTTTTTAGATTAAATTGTCAGTGAAAACACTTCTATGGCCAGGGTCCAAAAATAACACCTGCCATGCGCCAAATGGGAGTAAAATGTGATTTTGGTGAGTAAGTAAATGGATTTACTGGCCATTTGGGTCGTGATCGTGACGTAATGTTTCACTTTAGGGTGAGTAAAATGGTCGCAAATGCAACAAAAACTTACCTTTTTTCAACAATAATTTAAAGTCTAGTTGATATGATTCAATGTGTGATGTTGTCAGATATCATTTCATAAGACAGTGTTTCTTGAGCAGCGTGATCGGTGATGTCCGATTCGAGAACAAATTCTGTAAAAATATAATGCTCAAAATGTGTTCATGTTAACTAATGTTAACAAATGAGACCTTATAGTAAAGTTCCCACAGTGCCCTTTCAAGGGCGCAAAAACACATTTTGAAATTCGCCCATAATGCAATATGTACCAGTTTCTTTTTATGGAATCATTCAAAAGAATTTATGACCCAGCCTTGAATTTGCTCGAAGACCAAGTCAGTGAATCGTTCAGAGATGTTACTGGGTTTACAAGTGACTCCCTCACTGAACCGTGAATAATTTTTTGGTTATGTTCGAAGTAAATCGAAGCGTGTACTGAAAGCGAAAGTCGGATGCATGCAATGGACTGAAGCACTTCTGAACCACCATCTTTATAGCCATTCTGACATTTGTCAATTAAAAAGTAATTTGGCTTTTAGCTAAATATAATTTTTGGGAGCCAAAGTTTTTTTTTTTTTTGTCTGGAATCTTACATTTCATACATTTTTTTCTATATACCCGCTGTTGAGCTGTATGGCAACAGGTTAATTTTGGACCCAGTATGCAAAGCTGTACTGATCCTAATGTACATCAGTGTTAAGATAGTTAAATTATTAGGATTCTTCCAGGGCCAAGCACCAGTTTGGTCTAAGCCTACATAATATTACAATTAAAGATATGAGCTTTTTCTCAGTTACATGCCTTGGTAATGATCTCTGCTGACACGTTACTGCAATCTCAGCCTCATGCAAAATACTATAGTAACAATGTCACATTGCATTCCACATACAGAGCATCCTGTGTAAGGGAAGGTGGGGTGGACCAGGAGAAAATGGCTTTCCTCTGAAACAGTACTACAGTACTTTGAGGTATTGAGGAGTCTTTTACCCATCTCCAAGGACACCCAACTCGCTTGATTCCTCTTGCCAACCACACTGGCCAAATGTCGAGCCAGGGCCGGGCAGCAGGCAGCAGAGGCTGAATGAACGGATATTGGTGTCTGAAGTCCTGTTAGAGTTCTTAAGAGTGCGAGCAGAACCATGGCTTTGCCAAGCTTTCCTTTCCCGAGTGAGCTACGTGGCCTCAGAGCATCATGTCAAGAAAGAGTTCAGCTAATGTGTTTGTGATAATTCCCTCAATGATTTCTACTCTCAGTTTATCTGCTGAATCTACTGTGTTCAGTGTCGTTGTTTATACGGATCTCGCCAGCTGAATTGAGACTCTGCTTTCTTGTGTCCTCATGTGAAATACTTGCAGTTTGTTGAGTCAATGAAACAGTCAGCTGTGCATTTGAGATGTCCATAAGATCTGTGGACAGAAAGATGGACATTAATATTGTTTGGACATTTTGTCAACTATTAATGTCTACTTTTTCCAAGGACCACCACCTTATATTATTTTTGTATGGGTTTTTAATCTAAACAAAATTATTTTAAAATATTACTTTAATATAACATTGTGATCGAGTATAATATTCAGTAAAAAAAATAAAATAATAATATTCAATAAATTGTCTTTAACTACTATGTACTAACCATTACCTTACAAGTAATGTGAGTAACGTAATCAGATTACTTTTTCCAAGTAACTAGTAAAGTAACGCATTGCTTTTTTTAAATTTAACAAAATATCTGAGTTACTTTTTGAAATAAGTAACTAAAGTTACTGTTTTCCCATTTATTGACTGACACCTCTCATTCATTGACTCATCTCACTTGCACAAAAACAGATTCAGTATTCCTCAAAATGAATAAAACCGCAAACCTGTAATAATTAAATATGTTAAAGAAACACAAATATACTTTATGTATTTAATATCACTTTATTAATCGATGTCTTTGCTGCTGACCTTCGAAGGGACCAATAAAATCAATTATAATTATATATTATTTGTTCGTCCTTACATGTTCAATGGGATTTTAGCCTTTTTGAACTCTTTTTATATTGGCTTGAAATGTCTTACCCAGGCAAAAAGGATCTGCATGTGTGAAAGCCGAAATCTTTTCCGTCACACTCCTCTGCCTCTTCATAGCGATATCCATCCCCACAATATGCAAATTTGCACTCTGGGAAAGAGGGAAAGAAAGAATGAGAAACATACACTGTAAAAAAAAAAAAAAAAAAACAGCAGCAAAACTTTACTGTAAAAATATTTACAGACTGATCTTCAATTTACAGTAAAAAACAACAACAACAACAACAATATTTCTTTAACTGAAATAATATAGACCAAACGACTAAAATCTGTTTCTTACCTTTAAAATATACTGACAACTACCATATTAACCAATAATAACAACACACGATGTGTGTTCATCACAATTAGCTTTTCCACAAGCTGAGGGAAATACTAGTATATAGAAGATGCAATGTGTCATTCACACAAATACGAAACACCATCATGGTAACAAAAATAATGCAATAAATATTAATTTAACAACATGTAATGTAACAGAAATCCCATAACTGATGACAAAAAAGAAGAATGATTTCAATGAAAAATATTTCTAGAAATGTCAATTTATATTTTTTTCACTGTAAATTATAAGATTATTTGTTCTTTTTTACTTCTAAAATTATATATTTAACAGTATTTTACTGTAAAACTACATGGGAAAAATTCCATAAGATCTTTTACAGTTTTTCACCATTTAGTGTATGGGAACTAAGTTAAGTTTTCAAGTAATTTGTCTTTTAACTACGTTAACTACGTATTTTTTACAGTGAGAGATAAATGTACAATTTGTGTGTTATTAACGCAGACATACCAACTGTACATTATCCATCGTTTTACACGGCACACAAAATAAATAGAATAAATGAAAATCAAATATTGATTTGAGGTAGATTAGTTTATTAAATGAGAACCCAGAGACCACAGAGCGATACGAGTGATAGCACAGCTGTGTATGAAATCGAATGCCTAGGACAACAGCCAGTTGTGCAGTTTAGAGGTCATTGTACTAAAATATTTGACCGCAGAATGCAGTGATCGACCAATCAGAATGTAGTATTCCAGAGCGCCGTGTAATGAATTAGGAGAGCATTTGTTTGGGTGACTACTGAATGAAGGTGTTATTCTCGGCTTGCTATACAGGACCCGATTATTCTTGCGTTCCCATTTTAGAACTCACTCTCAAGTTAAACAGCATTACAGCATGTTGTTGAGAATGAGCTGTCAGTTGGAACTCCGCCGTTTCAACCAGATACTTACTGACACAGCCATCTGTGACCACCTTATTTCCGTCATCACACTCCTCTCCGTTCTCCACTTGCACAATGCGGTCTCCACAGAAACCGTCCTGGTCGGGATCCCGCTCCATCGACTGGAACGGCGTTAACTGGAATGAAAGAGTCTTTTACAGACCTTGGAGACTAAAATCACTAAGTGTGTAAAACTATTAAAGTGCCCCTATTATGCTATTTTAAAGGTAACTAATTTTGTTTTGAAGGTCTCTTACAATAGGTTTACATGCATCCAAGGTAAAAAAAAACACAATATACATTACAGGATCATCTCTTTTCTCAGTGTCAATAGGTCAACTACCCATTTATAACTTGGATTTTGTTTATTGACTGGCACCTGAATTGGCATCCAGCCATCAGTGTCTTTGAAGTAAAGCGACCTCTGATCTTTACGGAACGCCAAAGCGTTGTCGGTCTGAAGGCGGTTCAACTCCTGTTCGTTATTCACCACAAATATCTGCAACAGACATTAAATATCATCAAAAGTCTGAACGTTGGACTGGGGAAAAAAAATTATGGTCCTAGACTGAACATCATACAAAAAACAATCGATCCAGTGAGGCGCACAGATATCTGTTAACATTCAGGCTTAGTTTGGTGGCTTACCGCTGGCACTCTGGGATAGATGCCCCGGTGCAAGTGCTGGTCAAAGGAGGGGTTGACACTCGAGGGGCTATTGCATCCGCAGCGGCCTGGGCTGCCAGATTGTCCCTTCTCTCCTTTCTGTCCTACCATGTACAGTCCTGGAGGAGAGATAAACAACATAAATGTCCCTCCATGTGATGCAAAAGTAATGGAGTGATTTTAAGAGCTACTAAACCTGGCCCTCATCTATCATGAAGAGTAAGCAATTGAATTAATAAGCACAGAAACCAAAACAAGACAGCAGCTGTGCTGTGAATAAAGTGATGACATAATGTTTGTGATTCTGCACGAAGCTTGGCCGCACCGGCCATCAGTTGAGGACATGATGTCATGGCTTCAGTCACCTTTGGGGCTTCTGTTTCAGCCGGAGATCAGGTTGCTTCTGAAGCTAAATAGACCAGTGGTGGGATTTCCTGAGGTGATTTAAGATCATGTGCTTCACCATCTGCACATGGCAATAGCTAATGCTGCAATATCATTATGTAATCCTCAAACTAACAACTAATATTTAATTGATCAAAAGTGACAGTAAAGACTTTTAGTAAAAATATATAAAATAAATGCTGTGGTTCTGAACTTTCTATTCATCAAAGAATACTGGGAAAAAAAAGTATCACGGTTTCCATAACATTAAACAGAACTGTTTTCAAAATTCAGCTTTGCCATCATAGGAACAAATTACATTTATATATGTGTTTTTGATCAAATAAAATGTAGCCTTCAAAAACATAGCACCATTACAAAAAAAACCAAAAAAACATACCAACTCCACACTTTTGAACGATAATGTAATTGTTCTAAAATTTCCATGTAATTTCCCTAGGAAAGTTTCCTTCCTCAGAGACCAAAAGAGATTTGAGATCTGATACTTGTATGTAAATATAATACCTGAGGCGGGCAAACCAGGAGGGCCAGGGTGACCAGAGACCCCCTGAGGGCCTGCAGGTCCCATGGGTCCAATTGCACCCCTGTCACCTTTTGAGCCCTGCATCAGAAATCCATGATAATGGTCAGTTATTTCCAATGCTTTAGCTTTGTTATCATTTTGCTATTATGTGTTTAAGGATGGATCACCTGCTTTCCCCTTTTTCCTGGGCGGCCGGTGGGTCCCCTGTTCCCTGAGCTTCCAGGTTCTCCTTTTGGGCCCATTTCACCCTGAGAAAGAATTGTTAAATTATATATAATACTATATTAAAGGGTTAGTTCACCCCAAAAAACACTTTACAATAAGGTTCCATTTGTTAACTTTATTTAACTACATTAATTAACATGAACTAACAATGAAAAATACTTTTTGCATGTAATACTTCTAGTTAATCTTAATTTCAACATTTACTAAAGTAATACTTATAAAATATATTATGTAATACACAGTTAACCAGTATAACCTCCTCTAGCATAATCCTGTAATATTATGAAAGGCTAAAAACGTAGTAATATTTTCAGCACCTTTTGCCCAAGCATTCCAGGAAGACCAATTGATCCCTGAAACAGAGAAAGATGCAGTCTTTGTACAAAAATGGTTTAGACCGATTCAAACTTGTATTGCAACACAAGTACTCTGGTAACTTACCTTGTCACCCTTTAAGCCAATTTCACCTCTGAAACCATGTGAACCCTAGCAGGACAACATCAAAACCCCAGTGACATTAAATCATTTACCAGATGAAAAGGGTCATTTGATGAACAACAGGGAAAAAAGTGAAAGAATGAACTGAATGATGAATTATAGTGGGTTCAGAGGCGTAACTCACTTTTTCTCCCTTATGTCCAGGGAAGCCCTGCATGAAAGAAATTAACATTAACACACAGAGCACATTATTCTGTGTCCATATGACAAGGCATTATGACTATAGCAATACTAATTCAGGACGTTGGGTCCAGACCTTGGGTCCAATTGGTCCTCTTGCCCCTGGCATGCCCATCAGCCCAGGGTCACCTTTCTCCCCCTGTTAAAACACATAGGAGTCACTGTAGCATTCACTGCAAATGTGTCACAAGGGTTCGGTCACACTGGCAAAACTCGAACAGTAGGGTCTAAACACATTTAGTTAAACAATAATCCAAGCACAAGGAAACCAGGAATCACAGAAGTAGAACTGAGGACATCATCGACAAATACAGTACAGGAAATAGTGGGGTTTAAAAACACAGACAGGCGAACTATATAACAAGACACAGGTGCAAATTATGATAGAGAAACAAGGGGAACCAAAATAACTAGACAAGGACTACAAAGCTAGAAACGGGAAACAGGAACCAGAGGCATGAAACAATACAAAATAAAAGTCTGGCAACACAAAACACACAGTGTGACAGTTGTACAGTAGAGGTCAATTACAAAAGTTGTTTCATGCTTGAGAAACAACTTTTTGCTTTCAAATTTCATACCTGATTTGAAGATAAAGTATACAATACCGTTCAAACTTTTGGGGTATTTTTTTTATTTTTTATTAATACTTTTATTCAGTAAGGATGCATTAAAATGATCTTAATCTTCTATTCGTCAAAGAATTAACAAAAATATTATGTAGTGCATCTGTTTTTAACATTGATAATAAGAAATGTTGAGCAGCAAATCAGCATTTTAGAATGATTTCTGAAGGATAATGTGACGCTATCTGCTAAAAATTCAGCTTTACCCTCACATGAATAAATTACATTTTAAAATATATTTTAAAAAAAAGTTATTTTAAAGTGTAATAATATTTCACAATATTACTGTTTTAACTTTATTTATGATCAAATAAATGCAGCCTTGGTGAGCATAAGATACTTTTTTTTTTTAAAACATAAAAGAATGTTACTGACCCCAAATCTTTGAATGTTAATTTACAGTAGGCTATGTTAAACATAAAACAGTTTTATGAAAAAAATATTGCAGATTTACTGCAATAGGTAAAATAAGGTAAATATTTAGGTAGGTAAATAAATGTTTTAGATTCTACAATATTTTGAGATACAGAATATTTGCTTTTTCATCCTGACAAATGTGCATCTACTTCAAGTTAGTTCCTGCCTTCTGTAAAGAGAATCATCAGGAATTGTGTTCACATGAGGATGGAATGAATTACTCACTTTAGGCCCAGTTGGTCCTTGCCATCCGCTTGGTCCCTGTCGCCCTGGGAGACCAGAAGGGCCAGTGCGCCCCTGTAACACATAAAAGTTATGAATCTAGCACACAAAGATAAACATTTAACTTTAGCGACATTCAGATTTCACTGAAATGGATGTCCTGGGAAAGTGGTCTTGGCTTAAAAAACGCTCTCCACATGTCAATAATTTTGCATGATCAGGTTTGCTGACATTGTTTTGGCTGACATATCTTTAGTGCACAGGTTTTGGATGGGAGGCCATCTAATTCAGTGCCTCGGCACAGTTACCGCATGACAAAATTGATTAGGACAGATTTTCATTAAAACTTAATTTTATTAAGTAAATTCATTAAGTAGCATCTTTCTGCTTGATAATATGGTCCTGATACAACAGAACTTATATTGTGGATTTTAGCACTGATGAAATGCTGTATTGACCAATCAGAAAGCAGGATGAGAGCTTTTTGTTTTGTAAAGCACCTTTAAAGTCACCATGATGTCAAAACTGACAGTTCTTGTTTTTATATGGAATATTTCAGTATTTATTATAAATGATTTATCCGTGCCCATCATTATTTTATTTTAAAAGTCCTGTGCCCTTGTAAACTTTAATCAAAGTAACTTCCCCTCCCTCTTTCTTGTTTCTCTCAGTGCGAGAGTGGGACAAGCTGTCACTCACATGACATCACAGTAACAGCAAACCACAACCATCCAATCAATTCCTGATGGACAAAATCAAGTCCCGCCCTACATTTCTTGTTTATGAAACCGTTTCACTCGGATATACATCACAATAGGGAAGAAAAGACTAGCACAACTTCCATTTCATGCCGTGTGTAAGGTATACAAATTTGAGTTTAAACAGACTTTATTAACTTTTTCCCCACCATCTTCACGCATTTTCACTGTTATACGGTAGAGGGCGCCATTACACATCTTCTGAAATAGTACAGAATCTCCTGATGTGAAGAGGAAGCAGAAACAAGCGATATCATATGTAAGCAGATGCATATGTAAAATAACGCAATCATCAATAATAAACAGCATATAAATCAAAACTGCCTAATGTTACTGAATGAAATGTCAACCCAGAACGAGCTATAGGACTGTGCAAAGCATTAGGAGAGTTGATGGACTCGATCTACTCCATCTATGTTTTGATCACCTATCTGAATCCGATCTGGATGTGACATACCCTGGTAATCCAGAGTTCTCGCGAGAGCACAAGTTGAATTTGCTCAGCGAGTTACTCTGGTGTCGAGTAATGATGCTCATTAAATATGCCCCTTGATCTGAGCTGCACCAATCACATCGGGTTATCTGATATAGGCGGGCCAGAGGCGAGATGACGACAGCGCTGTGACGTCGAAGTCATTAATAAACATTGCAAGATGGCTATGGATGAACACTAGTTGTTTGAAACGGCTTTGGTCGCTACAATGAACGAGTTAGACTTGACATTTTATGTAAAACAGGAACAGAAGACGCCGCTCGAATCGTTCCTTTGCAAATAGGACGTTTTTGCTGTTTTGCCGACCGGATACGGTAAGAGTATAATCTACCAGTTAGCTCCGCTGGTAGCTAAGCGTATGGGGCTTGTTGTGATTGGTCGTAGTGTTATCCAATTGCGTGCAGTGAGATTTTCAAATGCATGCTTGGTGCCGCCCCTCGAGCTGGGCGATTTTCATTAGTCGACGCCAGACCATTAATCTTTTAGATTTAGGTCTGGATTTCCAGGCTAGATGTAACAGCTGGTCTTCGACAAAAACAGTCGTTAACGATAACAGCACTGATACAGTAAATCAGAAATGTAATTGAGGCAGTCATATGTCCAAATGCAAAGAGCACAAATGTAATGGAATATTTACGATTCTATTGAGTATTATCTAGGTGTTATGACTTATGTTCCTTTTAACACCTAAAGATGATTGTCTCCTCAAACACAGAGGACAACGTGTGTTCTGAGTGCTCCGAGGGACAAAACAGCCATCAGGAGAGAGAGAGAGAGAGAGAGAGAGAGAGAGAGAGAGAGAGAGAGAGAGAGAGAGAGAGAGAGAGAGAGAGAGAGAGAGAGAGAGAGAGAGAAAACTAAACCAAACCCCATCAGTCTCCTGGCTTTAATTAAATTATGTGCTAAGGGCAGGAGCCGGGGATTGTGGGAGAGTGAATGATTTATTGGGCTGCCCCAGCACTAAGCGAAATTACTATGCAATCCTGCAAAGCTTCCTACAGCAGTAGCACTCTACTCTCAGTGCCTGCCTGGAGTAAAACAATGCACCAGCACACCCAGATCCCTGCGCAGTGGTTTAGTGGCTTCTCGGTTTAACCGCAGTAGGTATTACTGACTCTGGTCCCAAATGCCTTCCAGGAAACCACACAAGCCACAAATCACATTGTGGGATAGGAGCCATGGGGATGTTCCATTGTGGATTGAACCTAATGAGGGTGACCATAAGCGTCCCCTGATGTTTAAGCACTCCGCTGCTTATACATACAGAAGATCATGTGGAAACATGTGACCTGCATATCTGTGTCAAGGTTGCGCTTGCTTTGAATTCCACCCAGCTGCAGTTGTGAAAGTGTATGTGTGTGCATCTCTCATTCATTGTTCTTTTGGCAAATCCACTTATTGGAAAGTAGAGGACATTAAGTCTCACCTTTTGTCCAGGTCTTCCAATTTCACCCTGGCAACACAGAGGAAGGGAGGAGGAAATAAGAACAGAGTCAGTCCATCAGTGTTTTGCACAATATATACAGTCTTGTTCTGATAGTGTCATTGACTTAAAGGAATAGTTCATCCAAAAATGAAAATGCGGTCATTATTTATTCAGCAACTGTAAACCTATATCTTCTGTGGAACACAAAAGTAGATATTTAAAGGGATAGTTCAAAAATTTAAATTCTGTCATTAATTAATCACCCTCATGTCATTCCAAACCCGTAAGACTTTCGTTCATCTTCGTTTAACAAATAAAGACTTTGAAATCTGAGAACTTTCTGTCCCTCCGTTGACAGTCTACGCAACTACAACTTTGACGCTTCAAAAAGTTCATTAAGAGGTCATAAACTAATCCATTTGAATTGAGTGGTTTAGTCCAAATTTTATAAAGAGACTCAATCGCTTTAAATGATGAACAGATTTAATGTAGTCTTTTATTCACATATAAACAATGATCAGCGAACATAAACAGAAGCTCAACTGAACCTGATTGGCGCACAAGAACAAACCTCTTGCGAAAGCTCAAACGTGCTGCGTAACACGAGAATGAACCTCATAGGTTTGTGAGGAAGCTCAAATGTGCTGCGTAACACGAGAATGAACCTCATAGGTTCCCGCAGAAGCTCAAACGTGCTGCATAACACAAGAATGAACCTCATTGGTTCCCGCAAAAGCTCAAATGTGCTGCGTAACACGAGAATTAACCTCATTGGTTCCCGCAGAAGCTCAAACGTGCTACGTAACACAAGAATGAACCTCATTGGTTCCCGCAGAAGCTCAAACGTGCTGAGTAACACAAGAATGAACCTCATTGGTTCGTGAGGAAGCTTAAATGTGCTGCGTAACACGCGAATGAACCTCATTGGTTCCCGCAAAAGCTCAAATGTGCTGCATAACACGAGAATGAACCTCATTGGTTCCCGCAGAAGCTCAAATGTGCTGCGTAACACAAGAATGAACCTCATTGGTTCGTGAGGAAGCTCAAATGTGCTGCGTAACACGAGAATGAACCTCATTGGTTCCCGCAAAAGCTCAAATGTGCTGCGTAACACGCGAATGAACCTCATTGGTTCCCGCAGAAGCTCAAACGTGCTGCATAACACAAGAATGAACCTCATTGGTTCCCGCAGAAGCTCAAATGTGCTGCTTAACACAAGAATGAACCTCATTGGTTCATGAGGAAGCTCAAATGTGCTGCGTAACACGAGAATGAACCTCATTGGTTCCCGCAAAAGCTCAAATGTGCTGCGTAACACAAGAATGAACCTCATTGGTTCGTGAGGAAGCTCAAACGTGCTGCGTAACACGAGAATGAACCTCATTGGTTCTCTCGCTACAAACGAACATGCTCAAGCTTCCGTTTACCATAACTGATGTGCGGGTTGATGAATGTTTAAATGTGAATAAAAGCCTAAATTCAATCTGTTCATCACATAAAGCTCGATTCACATGGATTAGTTTTACGATCTCTTTATGAACTTTTTGAAGTGTCAAAGTGGTAGTTGCGTAGCTGTCAATGGAGGGACAGAAAGCTCTCAGATTTCATCAAAAAGATCTTCATTTGAGTTCCGAAGATGAACGAAAGTCTTACGGGTTTCACTATGTTTGGAATGACATGAGAGTGAGTAATTAATGACAGAATTTTTATTTTTGGGTGAATTATTAGGGTAAAGAATCTGTTTTTGCCCATACAATGCAAGTCATTGGGGTCCAAAACAACACTGGACTACATTAACATTCATGTACAGAAAACACTGAGACATTTTTCAAAATATCTTCTTAAGTGTTCCACAGAAGAAGGTAATAAAGGTTTGGAGTAACATGAGAATGAGTTACATAAGAATTAACTATCCTTTTAAACACATGGCAGGGATTGCCATGTGAATTAAAGGAATCCACAAGGTTGCCATTTACAGCATCTTTGGCATGATGATAATTACCACAGAAAATTATTCTTAATTATTTTAAGATGTCTGGTTACAGTGTAATTATACATTTAAGTATTGAGTAATAATAATTAGCTACATGTACTTACTTTAGGGTTAGAATTAGGATGTTGTTTTGATTGATTGCATGTAATTCACAATTTATATTAATTACTATAAGAACTACATGTAACATGTGTAACAAGGACATTGTAAAATAAATAGTTACCAATTATTCTAACTCATCCCTCAGTTTGAAAAACAAGCAAAAATTGTGTTCATAGTAATGTACTTACAATAGAAGTCTATGGGGCAAGGCATAATGTTAATGGTATAAAAAAAACATAAAAATACTGTGAGAGAATTTGCTTACAAACATTGTCTGTGCAAAGTTATCCAATTTTTAAACTCGTCATGCATCTAATCCTAGATGTGTGATTTTTGTTCGTTTTTAGACACTGAGAGAAATTATTGTTCATAGTAATTAACAGAATGTCACAGATGCTGTCGTTAGAACCCAGAACATTTTTTTTAAAGTGGAAGAAGAAGAAGAAAAAGAAAAAAAGAAAAAGAAGAAATTACAGTATGTGTAATATAAGTAACATCAGGTAATATAAGTAATATAGGTTAGGTTTTGGGGTAGGTTCAGGGTCAGTACCTAGTTATTGGCTAGTTATTATAATTACTATAATAAATACATAATATGTATATGCTGAAAAAGACTGTAAAATAAAGTGATACCATAATAATAATACTAATAATAATAATAATAATACAATCTTATTTGTTTCCTAACCTCACTAGATCACTTAGATATGTATATTTGCATAAGTATGAGGCGTACCTTATCTCCCTTTGGTCCTGGCAGTCCAGCAGGGCCCTGATCATAACACAGACATTGCAAAACCTTATAAAAAAACCTTGTGCAATTTCAGGTAATATCATAGTCTAAAGCCAAAGTATCTATAACAGTTATTCCTGGCTGACAATCACAATAATATTAACCACATAATTGAAAACCTATGACAGGGATCAAACTGTTTTCAGAGTGAACTTGCAGGGAAGGGGTGAACTCTCTCTTGGGGCTTCGAGTGTCTGTGTGTCTCTCTTGGGGTTGTTTCTAAGAATGGCACGATGGAGCAGAGACTGGCAATGGAAAAAGGTCTATTTCCATCTGCTCTAAATGTGGAGCGTTAATGGCCTGCTGTGTCGTGGGTGGCCAAACTGGTCACATCCGTGTCACTACAGAAAGACGTCTGGGGAACTCACACGGGTCTCACTTGCTGAGAGGGTTATGAAGGCTAATTACAGAGCTGGAACTGACCATTGTGACAACCCAATACTCAGCTTCCTTGAAGCACCTTCACCAACTACGCAACCCTCAACAAACTTGCCTGTGACTGCTGTTATTACTTATGAATAAATACTTAACATTTGAGTTTGACAGAGTCTGTACTGGTAAACATAGCGTATGTGTCAATGACATTATGCTAATTTTTTTTATTCAGATCTATTAATTTATTCAGAAATACATAAAAATGACATTGACTCGAACACAATTTTTCTATGATGAGCAAGTTTTACATTTTTGAATTAAAATTCATGAAGAAACAAATGTCACGCTGATACTGTCCTGAGTATCTATAAGGGTTTTATTTAGTTTCAGTGTGTTTTAGGGTACGTTTACACAACAACAATGTACTAAAAACAGAAAGGTTTTTTCTTGGGACAAATGACGACATTGTTACAACAATCCCTGTTCAAACGGGTCAGCAAAAACGACTAAAAACGCTGTATTATGCTGTCAGGCCAGTAGTTGGCAATGTCACTTTGTCACTTTTTAAATAGACTACGCGCCTGCACACATACACATTCTTTTACAGGACACTCACACCAAATGCGCGTGCCTATAGACTAAACACGTAATACACATGTGCATGCCGTCACTGTTTCCACAGATTCACGTTTTTGTACTTTACACAGAGATGATAACGGTATCGTTTTGAAACCCCTTTTCAAAAGTCTGCATTTTGAGGCCCCCAAAGCACCATTGACGTGTAAATGAACGGCCAAAATGCATAAAAAGTTTTTCATTTTTAGTTGAAAACAGTATGTAAATAGCCCCTAAGTTTGATTTTCCCTGTTCCTGTTTGCCTGAGTTCTCATTCAATATTTGTTGTCATGGTTACTGATTGCTTTGTGCACCTGTTTCTTGTTCAGTTTTTTGAACAAAAAAAAAACTGTTTTCTCCTGTTTTTAAGCCCTCAGTTTAGTTTTACTCATTGTCCAGTATTATCTTTGCTTTGGTTTTCTCCTGTGGACTGTTTTCATGACTGCAAAAGCATAAAGATTAATTGAGAATTACGAATTTATGATTTTCTTTGACAAAAAAAAAACATTTTTTGAAAATAATGACAAATTTCTGTTCACCAATTAGAAAAAAGTAACGTGGTGCAACCAACAATAATATTTATATTCATTATAATTGATATGATAGTTACATGACATTCAATTAGAATCAAGGACTGGAACTAACCGTTTTATAAAAGTTTTTAAAAACCAAACAAAGAGAACCAAAACCAAGAGTACATTTTAGGAATCTAAACAAGATTTTTCCTTTTGTATACCCTCATATACCCTCTAGTTCTTGTACACTGTTTGCCATTCAATCAGTGTAAAAATCAAACTAGCCTTCAAACAACAACAGATTTTCGTGACACAACAGATTTTTGTGACAAAAAATGTACTGTATGATGTGAATGCGTCTTAAAATTGCTTGTTTCATAGTTATCTGTGTAGTTTAGGCCTATGATTTCGTCCTCAACATTATATCACATTTGAAGCACATACCTGAGGGCCAGGAGGTCCTGCTGGTCCTGGAGGTCCTGGAGGCCCTGGGGAACATGTGTGGGTTGTGGGACTGTGCTTCTCTTCTGATTTCCCCTCATTTGGTGTAACACCAGTCTCCGTCTATAAGACAAGTCACGTAAAATAACATCTGAGAAATATGATGGAAATGAGAAAATGTTAAATAAATAGTTACACTCTTTGCAGCTTCAGTGGTATCACAAACCTCTTTTGACTTCTATTTGCATTTATATATCAAAGTGATGTAGACACAGCTGTTGTGGTCATGGGGACAAACTTAATGTATTTATTCACACCCTGAACCCTTGATGTAACCCTTGACCGGGAACCTACATCAAATTCAGGTGCTGGATCAGCAGTCATGTGTCAGGACTCACCAGAGACCCCGGCCGCCACAGTGAAGGGGGTGGAGGGAAGAGAGGGGGCGGAGGTGGACTCAGTAAACAGCAGGGGTTGAATTTCTTTCTGGTTTCCAGCAACTGGAGATCTAGATGCGGGGAAATGAGGTTCATGAGGAACATGTAAACAGACACGTGGGCCAGCGGAACAGTGTTTCACACCACTGTTTTGGAAAAAAAGAGACTGACACACATGACAGCTATGATAGTTATTATGTGGATAAGAGTGTAACGAAAGGCCATTCATTCCTGAAACTACTGGATATTTAAAGATTTATCTGCAAACACATGATGCTAGAGCTTTTCTAAGAAATAAGGCATTTATGATGACTTCTTCAACTGGCGTCAAGGTGATTTTAAGAGATTCTATGAAGTCAGTTCACCTCAAGTTCACACAGTTACATTTACATTTAATCATTTACCAGACGCTTTTATCCAAAGCAACTTACAAATGAGGAGAACAATAGAAGCAATCAGACCAACAAGAGGGAAACAGTATACAAGTGCTATAACAAGTCTCCGTTAGTCTAGCACAGTACACGCAAGTTTTTTTTTTTTTTTTTTTTTTTAAATAAAACAAATATAATAGTATAGAATAGAAAAGGTAAGTGCTAGTATTAATTGGTCAGGTGCTGACGAAAAAGATGTGTACTAAATAAATGCAGTTCATTGCATTTACTAGGATCCACTTACATCTGAAAATTACTTTTTCTTGTCATACTGAACAGTATATGTATTGTTATGTATATATGTATATATCAACCTAATTTGTCTTTTGAATATTTGGGGTTATGTATAATCTGTCTTTGTTTAAAATAAATGGTACTTGCTTTGATATGTTGTATATAATGCAATGATATTCATACATTAAGTGACTTTAGTGTCGAAATACATATATATATATATACATATATATATATATATATATATATATATATATATATATATATATATATATATATATATATATATATATATATATATATATATATATATATATATATATATATATTAATATTAATATTTATATATATATTAATATTTATATATACGTTATTGCTGTGCAGGAGAATAAAAAAAGTCACCATATATACATGTATCACAGTACATTAAAATATAAAGTACAAAAAAATCTGTTAACTTTGCAAAAAAACAAGCACTTGCCTAATTAAACTTTTCACTGCAGTATTGGCTGACAAAACTGAAACACTGCCATTTTGCCATTAGAGATAATAACCAGAGATAATTCATTGATGCCTGTGGGGAAATTGATTGCAAAATCGGGGCAGCATCTCATCTCAACTTGCAGTGCAACCCAAGTCAAGTTATGAATATTCTGCAAATGCATTTATTCAATTTGCATGATTCATGAAAATACCAAGTTAGTCAAACAAGCTTATGCTGCATACTGTGCAAACAAACTTCCCTCTGTAAGAGAAAACCCCTAATATCAGCACCTACCAAACATGTGCAAAAGAGAGTGACGTCTTACCTGTTGGGAGAGGGAATATGTTCTCCACGTAAGAGAATGACGACACATAGCAGAGGAGTTGAAAATATAGTCCAAGCGAGAACAGAATCATGCTGCCGGCTGCCGTCTACCTCCGATAGCACCGAGGAGTGATCTGAGGCGGTCCCGCACTACTCCTCTCTCTCCCTGCCACTCTCTCTCTCACACACTCTAGATCCACGCCTTTAGGAGAAGTGAATGCCAGCCAATGTCTGTTACACCTCTCCCATGTATTGGCCCTGAGCTAAATATACAGGAGGCAGCCGGTCAGCTGCCCTCTGTAGCCAATATTAGCCTGTTACTACTGCCAGCACTGCCTTTGTTTCCCCTGCCTCAAATGGACAGAGAAAACAAAACAGTATGGATAGAAATGACATTGAAGTGACAAGGTGTCATGCAAGTGGTAAAGTTTAACTGCCGGCATTCATTTACAGATGACCTCAGTTTTTATAGAATGATAGAAAGTCAAACCTGCTGGGTTTGCTTTGAGGCTTGAGCATCTATAATGTTCGAAATGAGAACTTAAATCTGAGACGGGCTGCCACTGGCATGTGATACACACGCATGCATAAAATGACAGAATTAGCCTGCATGCTCTGTAGTGGAATATCACAGATGTTTTCCAGACCCCCTCGTTTACCTCGCCCTCCCTCTCGGTGTCCTTTTTTTTTCTTTCTCTTCAGGACTTATCGACCACCACTGCTCACAATTTATTGGCGCCTTTACTTTCCCTCAGAATTAATGACAGAGCAATTATGAAGAGGGCCGTTTAAAAGCCTGATGGGACATGCAGTCTGTAAACGCCTGCAATCAGACAAAGTGCAGAACCAAGGAGACAGACAGGCAGGGAGATGGAGAGAAAGACAGGCAGAGATGGCTTCTTATGAATCGCATTTTAATTTTACAACAAAATCTTTCAAAGAACATCAAATTACAATACATTCACTGTTTCTTATCACAAGCTGTTATTAGAAAAATATTTTTAAATCACTATATTTTTTATACAATAACAATGTACATAAGGCCATTTTTGTTAATGCACAATAATTAACACAATTATAAGGCTTTTATAATGTGAACATTCTCACCTTTACACATTTGGCTGTGAAAATTGTTCTTTTATATGATGTGAAACTGTTGGGAACATTGAAAATGGTGTGATCTGCCAAGGCCAAGGAGGAGAAGCTCTCTCACTCTGTGATAAAGCACCACATTAATGATACCTTATGAAAGAGCAGAAGACGAGGACAGGAAGACCTCAATTACACCGATACTGAGATCTGAGATGAGCTTGAACGGAAGCCCTCAGGAGCAGTGCACACAACACTGACCTGAGATCAGAGGTTAAAATACTCAAAATATACAGTGGGAATTAAAAGAATTAACTGAAAAAGTCAAATAAAATTATCAAACAGATAATATTAACTAGCGAAATGTCCCTTAATTTGTTATTTAGCCTTTTTTCTTTCAAATGAAAAATTCGCCTAAAAATCTGTCATTATTTACTCACCCTCATGTCATTCCAAATTTGTATGACTTTCTTTCCTCTGTGGAACAAAAAATATATATTTTGAAGAATCTTCCCACTGCTCTTTTATAGCTATAAAAAGGAATAAAATAATGCGGGCTAGATGCAAGATATGAATATTATCAGTGAATAATGACTTAAAAGTTAGCTTATTCCTCACATAAAGCTGTAGCATAACTTTAGAAGACTTGCACAAATCATATGAATCACATATGAGTTTCCCAGACATGGTCACTATAAAGTGCTGAAGGGATGACGTATTTTTTGTATGCCAACCTGGAATGTAACATCCCTCAACTAAAAGTTAATAGGATTTTTTCATTGGCTTTTGGATTATTGCAGACAATATGCTTTGTGAACAACAAAATTTATGATTCTTATGTTTCGTACATCAACATTTTGAAGCCTAAATACAATCAGCAGCAATAAAAAGCTAAATTTAGGTTTTAAATGGACTACACCACAGCCACATGACTTCAACTACACCATCACCAAGCACAAAGCTATTTAAAATCTACAAGCTGGAAAGTTGTAGAGTTAAAATATAGTTTACAAGAGCATGAGTATGGAGTGAGAGCACGAGTGAGGTATATGTTGTAGAATATAATGTGAAAATATCTTGAGCTCGTTTTAACCACAGACCTTATTTCAGACATTTTTTAAAACAAAACAAAAACATTGACTTCAGAACGATGGAACTCATTTCTTGGGTTGTAGCCTATAGAAAGAGCTGCTGGAAAATCTTCAAAAATCTAATTTAGGGTTCTACAAGAAACATAAAATCAATCAGATTTGGAACGACATGAGGTAAATGATTACAGAATTTTTCATTTTTGTGTGAACTATGTCTTTTAAGTATTTAAAGAAAGCACTGGATTCTATGGGAATTCATTTCAGTCAGAAGAGACTGAGATCATTTAAAATTATACATTTGCTTCTTTTTATAGGAAACGGTGCCACCTACAGTAAATCAATAAATTGACCAAAATGTAGTGTAAGATGCAGTGTGATCCGACATCCGATACCTCTGTCAGCTTTTAAAGATTTGACCGTGTCAGCCAGGGAAACTCCTAGGAGATAAACACAGTCTCATTATGATAGAAACATTAAAGACAACAAAAGTTTACACATGAATAAACTCCACTGAAGTCGATCCTGTTTACATATAAATGCTTTTGTAACACTAGAAAGTTTCCATTCATCGTTGGGGAAGCCCTTTGAGTGTCGGTGTGAAAGAGTTTCAGTGTTCCAGCTCGCTATGACACCCTATCCTTCAATACGTCTGAGTGTGGTTGCCAGGATACAACCAGCACAACAAAGAGGGTCACAACTTTCAATAATGGGGCCTCATAACTTTCAAGAATAGAAAGGTCAGATATGTTTACGGTGTGTGTATATGAGAGAGGGAGAGGTATATATATAAAAAAAGAGTGTGTTGATCACACCTAACGCGTTTTTCAGGTTCGAAACCGCGAGGCACACAGCACTGCCCCGATCACACAGAAAGAGCAGTGCGCTGCGTTTTTTATGAGGCAACCACCGAAACAGCTGTCCTGTCAGTCAAGTAAACGTCAAAGCAACCTTTTATTAACTTTATTACATTGTGGTAGTTGGTTCGTGAAGTCGTTAAGCTCCTGGTAACCAAGGAGCGCCACAAGTTCACCCTCCATCATCGCACTCTCCGGGCGTTCAAAGTTTTTCAACTGCAAAAACGCACGCGAGGTGCAGCAGGCGGTAATCGCGAGGCACCTGAGGCGCATAAACAGCGCGCAGAACGCTCACTGCCATAGGAAAACAAATGAAAAAGGCGCCTCTCACTGCAAAAAACGCGTAGGTGTGATCGGGGCTAGTGTTGAAATTTAAGGTTACACGTAACACTGGCCTTGTGAAGTTATGAACACTTAACAGGCATGCTGTATGTCAAAGGTCCAACGACAACACCACGCTACCCAATTGCCAATAACTTAGATTCAGGGCCCTATTTTAACGATCTGAAACGCAAGTGTCAAAGCGCAAAGCGCAAGTAACTTTGTGGGCGGGTCTTGGCGCTGTTGCTATTTTCCCAGCGGGATAAATGACTCTTGCGCCAGGCGCAAATCTAAAATGGGTTGGTCTGAAGTAGCTTCATTATTCATAGGTGTGGTTTGGGCGTAACGTGAAATAAACCAATCAGAGCGTCATCTCACATTCCCTTTAAGAGCAGACGCGCTTTGTTCTAAAGCGGATTCCTATTATAACGGCGGATTTGCCAGACGCGCGCCAGGAGCGGTTCACAGCCAAGGAGAGCAACGCTCTCGTCAGGGACGTTGGGGATGGAGAAACCCACCCAAATTAACTTCGGTTAAAAAGGCGTATGATAATTTGGGTAAATGTGTAAGCTAGATGTATGCTTTTATAATAAATTGTCTATCTATCTATCTATCTATCTATCTATCTATCTATCTATCTATCTATCTATCATAATAATGTATGATTTGCAAAAATGAAAACTGCTGCTTCTGTGTAGATGAGAGAATCAAAGTGTATGCGCGTTGTGCACACGCTACATTGATTATGGCCAAGCATGCGCCCTTAAAATAGCATATGAATAACATGCGCAACGCGCCACTGACTTTAAACTATTTTTTCCTGGTTAGTGGCGCAATTGTTTTCTAAACCTGCAAAATAGCATGAAGGAACGTTTGCGCCGGAACACGCCTCCTTTTTTGCGCTGAACCGCCCAGGGAGCGCAAGTTCATTCCCTAGTTTAGCGACGTGCTTTTGTGGAGGGAAAAGCGCGCTTTGCGCGGGTGCAAAATAGGAATGATACATGCGTCGGTGTACAAAGTCAATTGCGCTGGGTGCAAGATAGGGCCCTCAGTGTTTTTCCTGTGTAAGAATATACAACTGAGTTGTGTTTTATATAAATTGTTATACTATAGGGCTGTTAAATGCTTGAAACTGATTGGTTGACAAACGTTCTAAGCTGTGCAATTATTGTCAGGGAAACGCACGGCTAAAGTCATAGCTGGGGGGGGGGGGGGGGGGGGGGCTTGTTGGGATGTAAAAAAAATAAACTGAATTGTATTAGGTTTAGTGACATGTTACAATGTTTATATGGTACACTTTCTGGTAAGCTACGTTTTTTATTATTGCTTGAAACAAATTTCAGGATTTTAGTTCAGTTCTTGTGATTTGATTTAATATTGACTAATTTGGATAAATATTAGGTACACCAGATAGGCATTAATTTTTCTCAAGAAAAAAAAAAAACTCACCTAATGCTGTAAACATACAGAGAGCCTTATCAGCTGGTAGTATTAGATTAATACTTAACCTATTTAAGGTTAGAAATAACTCAAATTAAAGCCACACCGCGGAACTTTTGCGGGCGCTAGGGGCGCTAGACCTGTAACTTTCACGTCTAGCGCCCCTAGAGGCCACAAGCGCCGCAGCACTGTCGCAAAAGTCTGCTCCATGAGTATATCAGAGCCTATGGACACGTGATGGCCGTAAAGCGATACGTTCTCCAGGTCACATGACCTGGCCAACAACGGTCCGTCTTCTCCAAACTTACATAGGCGGTATTTCAAGAGGGCAGCCCCGCTCGGAGCATTAATAGTGTCAAACGCTGTATATTGGCCTGAGGAATCATTTAAAATAACTCGTATGCGTCAACTCTTTAGGTCACAAAGTCCGCGGTGTGGCTTTAAATATAATGCGTTTTTTATTATAATAACAACTTTATTTAATAAGTAAAAATATAATAAATATATAATATAGTACACATATTTAGCTAAATACTCTCTATAGCTCTTTTTTTTCTAGCCAACACGTGCTATATAGGCTATATTATGGTTATCAAATGGCTTTCCTGAGGGGTAAATGTTATGTGACATAATTGTTCTCCAGCTGTTTTATTGACCCTTTCCGCGGATGAAAAACACTGATTGGTCGATATTATGTATGATGAATATACATTTCAGTAAGTTGTACTGTTTCTTTTAACATTGTTCATTCGTGTTTATTTACTATTAGCTAGTAGAGATGATCGGGTCACGTGCCGCTAGGGATCTGTCGCGTCACAATTACAAACGCCAAAACGGTATTTATTGTTTGAATTTCGTAATAATATTGACAGAATCTGAGAGCTGAGATTTTTTTTATATCATAACTAACCTGCTCTGTCTAGTCTGTCGGTCTCCGTGTCCTCTTTGCTTCGCGATTTTTCTGTGCGTGAGAAAATGGATGTGTGGCGTGAGAGCGTGTGAAAAGCGTCAATCGCGTGAGTCTCACGGTGAATGCGTGAGAGTTGGCAGCTCTGCTAAAGTAGATAGCAACTTAAAAGCTACATGACATTTCTGAGTAGCAAGGTAAATAACGGCGCTGTTTTTGAAGCAGATAAACTTACAGTTTCTAATAGTAGAGATGCTACTGCCGAACACTGCTGAGACACGCACAGACTCGGGTAATTTATGCTTAATCTCGCTCTCTCTTAAACAACATCAAATTGATCTAATTATTGATAATTGCATTGTAAAGTAAGAGCATGAAAAAAAATGCAAACATTATCGTTTAATACAAGTTTTCCCCAAACCTTCAATCCTCCCAAAATAGACTTTAGTTGTAATTAATATTTTAAGCTTTGTCTAATTCTAATGCTCTATAATGTGACATGTTTGTATTGTATTCTTGCAGTTCTGTAATAAAATAAGGTGATCAGACTCTGAAGAATTGCACATTCACATTCAGTGCGGCTTGCACGCTCCCCTTTAAATCAGGAAATATTTGACTCCTTTTTTATTTGTTTCACAATACTCAATTAATGATTGTAAACTGAGGTGGGTGTCTTTGGAAGAAGTATCTGTTCTGAATTTTACAGAAATAAATCACAACAATCCCGTACTATTGGTACAGCCATTGATACAGGTTGCAGCAGAGGTTCCTCCTTTCTTAATGATATTCCAACTGATTTAACTAAAATGTAAGACTGCGTATGTGTGTGTGTGTGCAGTACCTGTTGTTTGCGGTCTGAGGCCGGGTCTATAAGTACGTTGATGAGGCTGGGCATCTCTGTGTTTTTCAGACTCTCCTGTAGTGCACTGCGGAGTTCTTCCACCGTTCGAACCAGATACCCACGACCCCTAAACGCAGTCATCACCTGCTCGTACCGTGCTTCTGGTAGCAGGGTCACTGGAGGAGCACTAAGACACACACAGGTCAGTATTATAGCCAGCGTTTGATACCAGCTGACTTCAATAGAAATGAAGCCTACTGACAGCTATCTGTAACACTAAATTAAATTCATTTTTAACAATTGACTCTATATTTATTTGTACAATTTACAGGCATCTCACAATTCAGACTTTTTTCTAGCAATTGTGAGTTTATATTTTTTTAAATATAAAAAAAAATTATATTTTTTTTCTCAGAATTGTCAAATATAGAGTCATAAAGTCTGAATTGCCAAGATATAAAGTCGCAAAACACTACATTACCATCAATTGTCAAAAATGAGAAACAAAACAAGCCATATCTTCATTTCTAATTTGTAGTTTGTTTTAACAAAACTTTTTTTGCACTGCACTGAAGTGTAGAGATTGTAAATGTATATGATATAATATAATATTTACTTTCGGTCCACGGATTTCAGTTTCAGGCACCTCTGCTTTAGAAGGAACCCAGAACTTCCCTTAGGCTCAATACTCACATGGTGGTCATGTCTCCCATCTTTTCCATCTCTTTCCATGTTTCTGGATCCACTCCACTGTAGATGCCATTGTTGTTTATTACTATGATGATGATGGGTAGTTTATACCTATTCAGAATTAAAAGTAGTTATAATGAGGCAGAGCAAATAGAACCATTATAAAAGTATGCACACCGCACAAACGTCCTGAAGGTGGAGCTCTATGTCTAAGATAAATAATGATTAGAATGATGCATCATGATGTGTAATTCACCTGCACATGGTCTCCACCTCCATGCCAGAGAAACCGAAAGCGCTGTCTCCCTCTACACACACCACTCTCTGAGCGCTCTTCTGCGTCTGCTCCAAAACTGCTGCGGCAATGGCAAAGCCTGGACCCACCCCCATAGTGCCAAACGTGCCTGCATCTAACCTGTACAAGACATTCAGATTACTGCTCTGGACAACATTACTGTAGAACTCAACATTTAATAGAGCTACCAACACTACGGTACATTCTTTAAATTTCCTTCCCAGAAAAAGGCCAAAGCAAATAAGCCCAACTTATAGGAGTCAATATGTAAATGAAATGAAAATTGTGTTATTCCTGTGATCTAAACATCACAAAAGTTGTTGTCTCATGATCAAAACATAAAAAAAGATGTTTTTTGCGATCAAAATATATATATTTTTGTATATAAACAACAAATTTTCTCATTATCTAAATATAGCAAACGTTTTATGTGTGCGTGGGATCAAAGCAGTGTTTTTCTCATGATTTAAACAACAAAAGTCGTTTGTTATGATCCAAACAAATCCGGTTCTCGTGATCTAAACATAACAAATGCTATTTTTGTGATCTAAAATAACAAAAGTTGTTTTCTTATGTTAGTTGTTATCTAAACTTTAGTTGTTTTTGTGATCTAATCAACAAATGTTCTCATTATCTAAAAATGACATTTTTTCTTAACGTAAACATAACAAATGTTGTTTTTTTGTGATCTAAACATAACAAAAGTTATTTTCTCATGATGTACACCAGGGTTCACCAATCTCGGTCCTGGAGGGCCGCTGTCCTGCAGAGTTTAGCTCCAACCCCAATTAAACACACCTGAACCAGCTAATCAAGGTCTCACTAGGCATACTAGAAACTTTCAAACAGGTGTGTTGGAGCTGGTTGGAGCTGAACTCTGCAGGACAGCGGCCCTCCAGGACCGAGATTGGTGAACCCTGATGTACACATAACACAAGTTTTCACGTAATAAGTAATCTAAAAAACAACAAAAGTGGTTTTCTTTTAACCACAACATAAAAGGTAGCTTTCTTGTGATCTCAACTTTCTCACAGTCGTCCTCCATTTCTCTCATCACACACAAACCATTTCCTATTTGAAATGTCACGTCAGAGCTAGCTTAAAATTTGCCATGGTCATGACAATCAGATAATTTTTTCTGTCCCCTGTTTATGAATGTTAACATTTTAATTCGTAAAGAATGTTCAAGTTGAACCAATCCCAGGTCTGGATCTGGACAGCTAAACAGCGAATACTGATCTAGGGATAAAAAAGGGAGAGTATCATCTTTTGTCACCTGTGTCGCGGGAGGTAATTGAGCAGCATGGTACGGCCGATGTCCATCGTGTTCGCTCCCTCGCTCACTATGATGCAGTCTTTGGGCAGGAGCTCAGAGATGTGGTGGAACGCTGTGTAGTAGTTCATGGGCAGAGTGGACTGGAGAGCAAGAGTCTGTGGGACACAGTAATGGTTCATCTAATTCTATAAATGCTAAATTCACAGTTGACATGTTTACAGAAAGCAGGCTCACACAAGCTCACCTTTGATATCTGAGCATTGGCAGTCATTTTGTCCTTCAGTGTTGCCCACCATTGTGAATCAGAAGGAAATCTCCAGGACTCTGACCTTACAGTATCCAACAGCTTTAAACCAAGTAGAAAAAGAGATTTAAGGGGCCATTTCATGGAAAACATGATTTTCCATAAGTTTTCCACCCTATTAAACTGCAAAATGAGCACTTTAACCATTTATCCATTTATACCTATCAACACCGATTCCAAATTCTGTAACAGTGGACAAACTGTTCCTCATTTCACAGGCAAAGACGTAAGCCAATAAAAACAGAAGTCATTGATGTAGAAAAGCCTTAAGGTATAGAAAAACTGCCATTTTAATAGAGAAAATAAATATTAAATGATGCATTTTTGCTAAAAACATTTGTGTAACATTATAAGTCGAACTAAAAGGAAATAAAAGCTACAAAACGTACTGTATTTCATAGGGATATTGGGAATCTATAGAACATTATACTCTTAGAAAAAATGACCATTTAAAAAGGTTCTAATATGTACCATTTAGGTACTAATATGTACACTTTTGGTACCAATATGTACCTTTGAGGTACTAATATGGTACAAAGGTGTACCTTTTGAAAGGGTACCACCTCAGTGACAGCTTTTGTACCTTTTTTTCTGAGAGTGTAGATTGTCATGATGCAGATAAGGGTGCAAAACCAAAAAACATTGCATTTATGTAAGATAACTCAGGTGATACTGTGATTTACCTGGCTGACCACAGCCCGTATGTCTCCAAGCAGAGCAGATGCGGCTCTCACATTATTACTCAACTCCTCCGCACATAGATCCACCTAAACAAATTCACAATAAACTGAAGATCATTTAGTCATTTTAAAGACTCCCTGTTGTGCAAATTAAGTTTTTAATGTTGTTTATATATTTCTATGTGGTGTTTTTAATATGCTTTAAGATGTCCGAAGCGTTTCTAAAGATGCTGGTTTCTAGAAGGCAACTGCCTGACTCTAAATAACGAACGGGAACGTGGTTTGTGTAACATTAGCAACACATTATTAGCTGTTTTATAATGTAGTCAAGCCAAAGGCTAATCATATAAATTACCGTTATGTTTCCGACGTTGTAGAGAACGGTACATAAAATGCATTACCATTCTGATACATCGCCTTGTAGACGACCCTGTATAATTTGTTCTTCCTCTTCTCATGAATCAGTTTCTGGTTCAAACATGGCTGAATTAAACCAATATTTCCACTTGCTTTTGTGTAGCGTTTACTACAGTTGACAGAATGGATCAGGGAGTTCCAGTTATACAAAATGAAGCAAGGGTGTAGAGTTACATTCAAGCTATTTTAAAGGGATTGTTCAGCCAAAAAAGTGAATTCTGTCATTAATTACTCACCATCAAGTCGTTCATCTTCGGAACACAAATTAAGATCTTTTTAATAAATTCTGAGAGCTTTCTGTCCCTCCATTGACAGCCTACACAACTACCACTTCCAAGCCCCAGAAAGGTAGTAAAGACATCATTAAAGTAATCCATGTGACTCCATTGGTTTAGCCTCAATTTCATGAAGCGATGTGAGTACTGTTTGCTAAAGAAAAACATAATTTACCACTTTATTCACAAAATATTAATCTCCAACGAACGAGAGCACCACAACGTATGCATGTTGTTTTGACGCGAAAGCAGATGTTTATGCGTGAATGGGCGTTGGAGATTAATATTGGTGGTATTAAAGGACAAATCCAGTGAAAAATTAACCTGGGGTTAATTAACACATGGTTACCGAGTCGATCGTTCCCTGCGATGCGTTTTCATGAAAATCGAATGTAAAGAGTTTTATCTTTAAAAACAGATTAGCTCATAACGCTAGTATATGGGGCACAGAGTAAGTAAAAGTAAATCGCTAGTTAATACCACTAACAAGGCTCAAAATAGCCTCACACTAACACAATGAGGGTCCCTACATGCAAACCGAAGCATTGAGAACTTTGTAAGTGTACAGACAGTTTAATAAGAAGATACTTTATAAAGACAGTACATTACGCGTTTACATGCATCATCTAGGAAAACAGTCTCGACTAATCGAGCCACGAACGCCGTGCTACGTTAGATTTCACAAACGTAATTCCTATCAACCAGCTCACTTAGCACGGCGTTCGTGACTCGACTAGTCGAGACTGTTTTCCAAGATGGCTCCTGCATGTAAACGCGTAATGTACTGTCTTTATAAAGTATCTTCTTATTAAACTGTCCGTACACTTACAAAGTTCTCAATGCTTCGGTTTGCATGTAGGGACCCTCATTATGATACCGTGTTAGTGTGAGGCTATTTTGAGCCTTGTTAGTGGTATTAACTAGCGATTTACTTTTACTTACTCTGTGCCCCATATACTAGTGTTATGAGCTAATCTGTTTTTAAAGATAAAACTCTTTACATTCGATTTTCATGAAAACGCATCGCAGGGAACGATCGACTCGGTAACCATGTGTTAATTAACCCCAGGTTCATTTTTCACTGGATTTGTCCTTTAATAAAAGTGGTAAATTATGTCTTTTTTTAGTAAACAGTACTCGCATCGCTTCATAAAATTGAGGTTAAACCACTGGAGTCGCATGGATTACTTTAATAATGTCTTAACCATCTTTCTGGGGCTTGAAAGTGGTAGTTACGTAGATTGTCAAGATAAACAAATGTCTTACGGGTTTAGAACGACATGAGGGTGAGTGATTAATGACATAATTTTCATTTTTGGGTGAACTAACCCTTTAAGGGAATTTTGACAAAATTATTTTCACAGGAAAAAAAAAACATTTAAATATGTCATTTTGATTATCAAAGACGAGTTTTAAGGGATAAAATGATTGACTGCACTGCAGGTGGACTTTAAAGTCTTTACGCTGATGTTGCAGCAACTTACTGAGTGTCCAGGTTGCAACTAACCTGAATGATCTTCACATGAGGACTGAATCTTGGTGGAAAACCAAAGTGCAGGATCCAGTTGAGTCTGGCACCCAGCAACACTACAACATCAGCCTGCAATAGAGCTCTAGAACAGAGAGAGATGGGCATCACATCACATCAGTCGGTTCCATTAAAAAGAGATTTTGTAAAGATCATTTAGACACATTCACACACATACCTGGATCTGGCTGCAGCAACACAGTTGCAGTGGTCATCCGGCAGTACTCCTTTCCCCATAGGTGTGGGAAGGAAGGGGATTCCAGTGACCTCCACCAGCTCCCTGATCTCCTTCTCCGCCCTGGCATACGCCGCACCTGCGCCAGATCACAGCTCAACACTGCATGCCTTGAAGATGCTCAAACACCTGGGTCATTCAGTTCTGTTCTGTTCACCTTTGCCCACGATGATCAGAGGCCTCTGAGCCGCTCTGAGGAGCCTGACAGCCTGCGTGATCTCCCTGCTGTCAGCCTGACTCACAGGAGGAGCAGGACAACAGGAAACAAACCTAAAGAAAAATGAAGAACATGTATACAAGCAATGCAATTGTGCATATTTCACGATGCAAAAGGAAAAACATCAATAAGTGATCATCACATCATAAACTTACAGTTAGTCCCCATTGCTATGATTAATCTTCAAGTCTACATAAAGCTCACCTGACACTGGTCCGGTCTATTTTGGCGTTCACCATGTCTCCAGCTATGTCTATGTAACAAGCTCCTGGGCGGCCATAAATGCTGCTCCTTACAGCCTAAAAAACACAAACAGAACATTGTACATTGTATATTTCGCCTACATTAGGAGCATTTAATTTCAGGAACCCATTAAATGTTTGACAAACATAGGGCAGTGCTAAAAACGCAAATTTCAAAAATGTATATAAACTTTTTTGTTATATCATATAGATGGCCTCAAAGCTGACAGGCATGGACTACAAGCCACAAAACTTGAATTCTTGATTTCATGGGGTCTTAAAACACAATTTACTTTTTCAACTACAGCTGGTATCATCTCAAGGCTGCTTGGTCGAGCAGAAAACTTGCTATACAGACGACAAGCTTCAACCTGATGAGAAACAAGAAAAAGAAAATCACAGGTTAAAGAGACACAAGAAAATAAATATGTTAAGCACATAGAAATATGAGATGAATCACTAAATATTTGAATCTACTGATTGAACATGTTTCATTTATCAGTCACCAAATGCTGTTTATTTGTTGCTTAATGTATCAAATCAGTAAAACTGATACCAGAGGCTATTTTGTACCAAAGCCAAACATTTCCTATCGACCCTACTTGAGGGAACTCCTGAAATGCTCCTGTGGTTTCTTGGTTCCTATCAGATGAGCCGCCAATGACAATGACAGGCCTGTGATTTCAAAGAAGAGAAGAAAAGTAAAAAAAAAATGGCCCATTTGAGGTCAATTCCCTTTCATTTTAAGTGAATTCAGCAGTGTGGGAGTTCGCTACCAGCAGTTCGTGTTAGCATTGGCCATTCCTCCGAGAGCATGAATCAGCCCAGGTCCAGACACCACCAGGCACACAGCTGGCCTAAGGAAAGGAAATTATATTTCAGCAAAACAGCATGAGAAAAAACAAGTAAAAAAAAATGGCCTGACATATTCATACCATCCTGTCAAATACCCGATAGCAGACGCAGCATAGCAGGCCTGTTAGGAGAGAGAAGATACATGGAAACACAGACCCAGACGGTCTTCATTGTAATGAAAGCAGGACACATTTGAAATGAAAATGGAAAGAGAGACTGTCTTACTGCTTGTTCATTGCGCATGCCCACGTACTTGATGCCCGCTGCTTGGGCGGCCATGGCCACCTCGATGATGGGCACGCCAACGATGCCAAACATGTACTCCACATTCTGCAGATGGAGTTAAATATAAGAAAAGACATACCTAATAGACATACTAATATGTTAAATACTCGTTTTAATATTAAATAAGATTATATGAACAAACAAACTAACTAACTAACCTACCTTGATTAAAATATCAAATATTAAAATAAATAAAATTTGATTTAAATAAATACATAATAAGCATATACATTTGATTAAAATATAAATAATTAATAAAAATAATTTAAAAAAAAGTAATTGACTAAAATTAAAGAAAAAATAATAATAAATCTGATTAAAATGAACTGATTTAACTAAATAAGTAAATAAATAAAACGGATTTAAAAGAATAAATGATACATCTAACACACCTCATGATATATTTTTTTTAAATTTTTTAAATTTTTAATTAATTTTTCACAGTATTAATGGGGCGTTCTATACATGAACATATATATCTGCCTTTTAATTTTTAGGATGGGGGTCCCTCGCACGAGGATAATCGTTTTTGGGGTCTGTGACGTCTAAAAGTTTGAAGCCCCTGATTCAGGCTACATATTTAGTCAAGTTGTTACAGATTTTTCTTTTTAATCTAATCATTTTTTGACCATAATGTGAAATACACACAATTTGTCATCTCCATGCCCTGTTTAGTGTTTTGGATCACACATTTATTGACAGCTCTATTGCGCATGCGCGGAACCTTTGACACACTGTCCAAGTTCAAAAGCACAGCAGGCGATTCTTTGCACGCATATTGCAATGGAAAAACAACAACTCTGCAAATAAAATACACGTTAATGACTAGGTTTTGACAAAGGGTTTGATTAGATAGCCTACTTAGATTATTTCATTTAAATATACAGGAGAAAACACATCCGGCAACACAACACAGACCTGAGATTTGAGCGCCTCAGCGATCAGCTGAGCTCCAGTAACTTCATCCATAATCAACTTCACAACAGACTCATTTCACTCATATAACGTTACAGATATCAAACTGCTCTTCTGTCCTGCTGCTCTTCTTCTGTGGTTTGTTGTGTAGTTGCAATAAAATGAAAGCGCATGTCTCCACCTACTGGATAACCCGGACGTGTCACTCTCACATTTGTGACAAAGGCTGGTCTCCTGTCTCGTTTTTATAGATCCTAGAGGATGAAGTAAGTGTGTGTGTGTGTGTGTGTGTTTTAAGAATGGTAACTCATTTAGCTTTCTTTCAAATTTTACTCATTAATATGAAATTTCAACTGAAAATCATTCCTGAGAGTATTAGAAACCTTCTAGATTGTGTTCATTACACTTAATTAAAACTTACATCTTTCAATATTCACAGTAATCCTCGATATTTATTAAAATGAATTTATAATATGATATAATTGTTGAGAATCTGCACTCCTGAACAAAATCTCATATTCCACAGTTGCTATTTTCATTTCCATTCTCATACTAATTGATCATGAAGTCTTTATTATAAACACAGTATATGACATGCTTTGCTTTTATCAACTAGTTTGTAACTTTTTAAAACATTTATAACATAAAAAATATTTAATTGATCATTTATGTAGTATATGAGAAATGAAACGTAGCGAAGATTGGTTAAGCAAGAGTTCAAATTTTACTGTGCAAAACATCATTACAGGCATAATGACTTGAACAATCCTCAAACTATCAGACCTAATGATTTACATGATAGACATTGAGAAACTAAAAATGAAATCTTCAGGCTAAACATCATAAATGTCATTGTGAAGAAAGAGGTTGTACTTGTCGTAACCAGTATTTTCCGTATTGCTGTTGACCTTCACATCTGTTTTCCTGCCCATCGCTTGAGCTTCACTCTCTCTGCCTTCAAGATACGACTGCAGGATCCGGAAAAACTGACAACATATTACAAGAACATGAATTTAAAATGCAGTAAATGTCATTTAAATATTTTTACAAGAATAAATGAAGCTAAAAAGAAAGGTCTGACTGTAATAATACTAATATTGTATCCCTTTGCAATAAAAACTAAAATAAAAATACAAATAAAAAAAATTGTTTTGCGTAAACGGAACCGGAGTGTAGCATGAATTCTGGTTGAAAAACGTCATTTTTAACTTTTGTGCCAAGTTTGAATTTTTATCACAAAACGTTTCTAAGACTTCAACGACCTTTTAAGCACATGAAAAAAATATTCCTATATAAAAAATTCACATATAACTCCCACATTTGCAGCAAGAGTCTTTGCGTGAAGGATGAAGAACAGAGCAGTTTGACTCACCAGGGTCCTGGTCTGTGGGTTGCTCAGAGACTTCCACTCTTCATGTGAGAGGTCCGACTCCACAGAGATCATCAGTAGTGTCATCAGAGCCAACACTTTCAACCTAGACGCAAAACACAACAGACAGAGACATTACAATCCCAGCATGAAACCACATCTTCAACATCTAACCAAAAGAACTCACATGTTTGCAGTGCCCGTGAGTGCAGTTTGCCGTTAGCTTGCCTCTGTTGCTCAAAAGCGCACTGACCTTGCTTTTATACACAGCCATACATGAACAGTTCGCACCTTCTGGCAAATTGGCATTTCTTTTTTACTCAAAGAATATCTGGATGGACCTTGAGTGCCATAATTGATATAATTAACTTACCTTATAGCGTCATCATGGCTCCCTTAGAGACATACAACTCAGAATAGCCTTTTATAATGATGGTATTTATGGGTTTAACCTTTAAAGGGGCATGACGAATGTAAAAGACTACCGGACATATGAATGAAATCGAAATAATGGGAAATATTTTAATGAATATGGTTGAGGACGAATGTTGACAACCAATTATTATTTTACGCTAACAACCAGTGGTCTGAAGGCTCAAAGGAAGACTTCAGTTCTGGAAGCAATTTTTGAGTTTTATATTCCACTGAGAATGATTATAAAACAGCCTGAGTGACTTCTAGTTCTTTTAGAAAAAAAAATATATAAAAAATTCTGCTGCTGTTTCGTGGATAAACAATATGTGCTGTTCTGCTTCTCTATGGGTCTTTATCTTTCCTGGACAATATTTATCACTTTTTCTGATATTAAAATTGCACAAGGTTGTCACTTGTAGTGGTGTAAGTTTTGTCCAAATATTTCTAGAGCTCATTTTTTTTCATTATTGTTGGGGGAGTTTCAATCTTGGTCAAGGTCTGTACAATTTAAAATCTTTGGTAACACTTTATTTCGGTGGTCCACTTTAGACATTCTACTTACTATAAGTACCTTTGCAACGTCAATTTATTCTACTAACCCGAACCCTAACCTGACAGTCTACAGTCTGCTAATACTCTAATTAGAGTTAGCTGACATGTTAGTGATTGTATTGACCTTTGTATTGACCTTTCAAGAACCCTTTGAAACAGTAGGAGCATTAACTCAAAGGACACTTTGTCACTTGTGGTGTTGGGTTGTTTCATTAAAATGTTTTTTTTCATATATTATATTATAATATAATATTCTATAGTAAAATTCAGCAATAAGCCCTGCGAAGCCGTTGTTTTACAGTGGATTTAGAACAGCTAAGGGGCGTTGTTAGGGGCGTTGGCGTTGCTAAAACCTCCTTAGCTGTTCTAAATCCACTGTAAAACAACGGCTTCAAGGTTGTTTTTTGGGGTTTTTTTTTTTGCTTTTATAAAACGGTTACTCCATAAAAATATTCATTTTAATATTTATTTTATTCATAAAATAAACACCAGCAACAAAAAATATAACGTAATAACACATTTATTCCTCCGCCAAGCAATGTAGTTCCAAAGAGGTTGCTAAGCAACACATGCAGCAACGCAGCAACAAAGAATCATGCCGCGTTCCAGGCAACCTGTAACCCGTGTTTTTCCAACTCGTAACTGGGAGTACATCGATCTAGTACGAGTTCACGGGTGGGAAGTCACGGGTTTGACTGCCGTTCCAGTGCACTTTCACGGGTATAAGGTTGGAAAAACACGGGTTACACAGGTTGCCTGGAAAGCGGCATCACAAACGGCAGTTGCGCAGTAATACTAATGTAATGCGGTCGGTCACGGTGTATGTTTGTTGAGTAATTTACAATGGCTTCGAACGCGGCTCAACCAATCAGATTCAAAGACTGGAACGTAATTAACCTTATTTAGTGGCGCCCACAACAGCATTGCAAATAAAAACTAACTACTCGCTAGTTTGTAACAAACTATTCGACTGCACCATTTGTTCTTAAGGCAGAACGTAGCTAGTAACGTTAGGTCATAAGCTCTCCATAAAGTAATGCATAGTCGCATAATATGCCCTCAATATTCTAATAGCAGCCTTCAATTACGTGAGCAGAAGTTGTGTTGAAATGCGGTGAATTTCAGATTATCCTTCATTCTAACGTTTGCCTTACGTAACTATTGTTAAAAATAAGTTTCATTAAATATGATACTACTCAATCGTGATCATAATTGGTATTTTTACATGCATCATATAATATTCATAAAGTGTATTTGAAATAAGGATTAATGAATAAATAAATACTGATAAAAAAAAACCTTAAGAAATTACCTTTATTATGATTTCATTTGACATGCACAACACGGACCTAACGTTAGGTCCCAGCGCAACCAGCAGCCGCCTCATACGCTGACCATTCAAATGGGAAACACACAAATTGAGGAACAGCTATGTTCATGCACAGCAGGGTAAGTGAAATTTGAAAATAAAAATCAAACAACTTATCCATAAATCTTGTGGAATAAACACAAGACATTAGCCTGACCACTTTGCAATGATAATATTCTCTCGCTTATATTTTAGCGCGCCAGGCTAACGTTACTGCTCACAAGTCGTGAGCAAACGTAGGTGTTTTGTTAATCCTGTCGACATTTGGTTGTGAATGAGGTCTCCCACGCTGCTTGATCCACGCCCGGCATTTCTCCCCTTGGGTTTTAGGTTTCGGGAAGGGAAAGAATTCCACCCACCCGTCCAAACTTTTAGGATACCGGGTATCAGATTTGCACAATCCATACGCACAACGCTTCGGCATGTTTCCTTGGCAGACTTCACGCACCTAGTTACGGTTGCTAAGCCACGATTGGCCTGTGGCGGTTTTTGGGCGTGGCTTAGTGAAGGGTCAATTGTAGTCAGTCAGGGCTACGTTTCCCAAAAGCATCTTGCACTTGAAAATATTCGTAGATCTACGAGTGCTCTGGAGTAATCGTACATCCCTAAGTGCATTAAGAAGACAGATTTATGAGGACACCTGCAGGACAACCGGCAGATTACACCTTTAACTTTATTCAAATGCAATGTGATTATAATATAAGGTTTTGATTGTACTTTATTGAACACTTTATTACTCTTTTTTTGTTGTTGGTTAAATTAATGTATAAATTAAATAATTAAAAAGGTCAGAAAACAAAACAAAAAATAGAAATAATTTCATCTAATAATTTTAATCAAAATTAAATGAACAAAATAAATAAATAAAATAAATCCTTTAAAATAACATCTTTGTTTCGCTCTATCTCCTCTAAAAGGACATTAATTTAATCTTTTTGAAAGGTATCTTTTCTTTTCTTTCTTTCTTTTTTTTTTTTTTTTTTTTGTTCAGCCATTTTGTCAGTGCCTTCGCCTGTAGGTGTTTTATATAGATTTGTCTTGATTGCTAATCCACAACAGATGACAATTATTAGGTTAAACGTTCAGAATACGATTCCATATAAGGTTATATTTCAGCACTTCGCGAATGGACAGCGACTCTTAAGTAGCACGAGCGCGTTTTTGGGAAAAGCTCGTGGAATTGCTGCGAGCGTTCGTAACCTTGCACGTAGAAAGCGCTCTTAAGAGCTAAGATACATCGTTATCGGGAAACCCGGCCTAGGTCAATTGTACAGTTCATTCAGTCTACTATTTTATTCCAACTGTTACTCCTGATCGGAGGCTTCTGTAAATATTTAGTTTACGTAGAGTAATGTTTCAAATAAGTTTAATTGTGGAATGCAAAAATATTTAGTATAGTGTGTAAGTTGTAACTTTCCATTTACATCAAAACTAGCCTAAGTTGTAACATATGCACAGGTGGTGCAAGTGGCCCCAGTTACCTTATCATTTCAGTCCAGACCATGTAATAACTCTGATATTACTGTTATTATGCTAAGTGTTCATGAGTGCCACACAACCAACTTAGTTTTTATTAACATTAAAGGTTTATTTAAAATAAAAATAAAAAGATAAAAAAATCATTTTTGTGACAACAGAATTGACTGAGGAAGAATCCATGTAAAATAGTTGTAAAATGTCCAATTCAATCACTTTGCTGAAACTTAAACTGGTTAAGATGTGGTGTATTCTAGTCACACTATACACAAGGAAGTGCTGATACAAAGGCTTTAATCAAAATGCAGGAGATAACAGAAGAATTAAAACACTAAAGACAATACAGGACAAAAACTCAAACTGACTAACTCAGACTGAGGGCTTATACACATTTACATTCACATTTATTCATTTAGCAGACGCTTTTATCCAAAGCGACTTACAAATGAAAACAATAGAAGCAGTTAAACTAACAGTAGGACAACAATATGGAAGTGCTATGACCCTTCTCAGTTTAATCTAACACAGTACATGTTAATTTATTTATTTTTTTTAAATAATAGAATAGAAGAGAAGAGAAAGTGTTAGTATAACTGGATCAAGTGCTGTCGAAAAAGATGCGTCTTCAGTCGTTTCTAGAAAGTGGCTACGGACTCCAGCAGGGAACAGTCATGGTAAAGGTCTGAGAAAGACATTTTGTGCCTCTTTGAGATGGGACCACAAGATGTCGTTCGCTTGCAGAGCGCAAGCTTCTGGATGGTACATAAGTCTGAAGTAATGAGTTTAAGTAAAAGGGAGCAGAGCCAGTGGTTGTTCTGTAGGCAAACGTCAGTGACTTGAATTTGATGCGAGCGGCAACTGGCAACCAGTGCAATTTTGTGAGGAGAGGAGTGACATGTGCTCTCTTCGGCTCGTGAAAGACCACTCAGGCTGCAGCATTCTGGATCAGTTGTAGAGGTTTGACCGTGCAAGCTGGAAGACCAGCCAGGAGAGCATTACAATAGGCTAGTCTGGATAGAACAAGCACTTGGACAAGGAGTTGTGTAGCATGCTCTGATAGGAAGGGCCTGATCCTCCTAATGTTGTACAAGGCAAATCTACATGACTGGGCAGTTCTAGCAATGTGGTCTGTAAAGTTCAATTGATCATCAATTACAACTCCAAGGTTCCTGGCTGACCTTGATGGAGTTATGGATGACGAGCCTAGCTGAATGGTGAAGTTGTAATGAAGTGTTGGCCGGGACCACAAGCAGCTCTGTCTTGGTAAGGTTTAGTTGAAGGTGGTGGTCCTTCAGCCAGAAATGTCTGTCAGGCAGGCTGAGATACGATCAGCTACCGTCGGATCGTCAGGCTGGAATGAGAGGTAGAGTTGTGTGTAGCAGTGATAGGAAAAAACATGTTTCTGAATCACAGATCCTAGTGATGTCATGTAGACGGAGAAGAGAAGTCCAAGCACTGAGCCCTGAGGCACTCCAGTAGCTAGATGTTGGGTCTTAGACACCACACCCCTCCACGACACCCTAAAGGACCTACCTGAGAAGTAAGATTTGAACCATTGGAGTGCTGTTCCCGAGATGCCCTTCATCTTTAGGATTGACAGGAGGATCTGGTGGTTAACTGTGTCAAAGGCAGCCGACAGATCCAGCAGGATGAGAACTGAGGATTTGGAAGCTGCTCTTGCCAGTCTTAGAGCTTCAATTACTGAGAGCATTGAGTGTCCACTTTTGAAACCAGACTGATTGTTGTCCAAGAGGTTGTTCTGTGTAAGGAAGGAAGAGATCTGGTTGAAAACAACTCGTTCAGGTGTTTTCAAGACGAATGGAAGAAGAGATACTGGTCTGTAATTTTCCAGATATGCTGGATTTAGAGTGGGTTTCTTAAGCAGTGGGGTTACCAGAGCCTGCTTAAATGCTGTGGGAAAGGTACCAGTGTGAAGAGAGGCATTTATGATGTGTGTGAGTGCGGACAACTGAAGATGAAATGGCTTGAAGTAGGTTAGTGGGAATAGGATCAAGCGGACAGGTTGTAGGGCGATTGGAAAGGAGGAGTTTGGAGACTTCTGCCTCTGAAAGTAGAGAGGAGGAGGGTAGAATGTGTGTGTTAGCTGGTAAATGTGTGTGTCAGTTTGTGGATTGGTAAATTGGCTGCTGATAGTGGTTGTTTTATTTATGAAGAATGTGGCAAAATCGTCAGCTGTTAGGGTTGATGGAGGAGGAGGGTTGAGAAGAGAGGAGAAGGTTTTGAAAAGCATGCGAGAGTCAGAAGAATTGTTAATTTTGTTGTGATAGTAAGTAATTTTAGCAGTAGAGATATTAGCAGAGAAGGAATAGAGGAGGGATTGATAAAGACCAAGGTCAGTAGGATCTTTCGATTTGCACCACTTCCTCTCTGCACCCCTGAGTTTAGAACGATGTTCACAGAGAGCATCAGATAACCAGGGGGCAGAGGGTGTGGCGCTGGCTGGCCTGGAGGAAAGGGGGCAGAAGTTGTCCAAGCAGGGTGTTAAAGTGGAGAAAAAAGTATTAGTTGCACTGTTAGTATCTAGTGTTGAGAGCTGATCAGGAGGAGGAAGTGTGGATGAGACCAAAGAGGATAGGTGAGAGGGTGAGAGTGAGCGTAGGTTTCGCTGAAAGGTGACCTGTGGAGGAGTGTGTGTTGTGTTCTGAGGCAGGTTGAGGTTGAGAGTGAGGAGGAAGTGATGAAGTCGCACAGGTAAAGTCTAATAGAACAAACTGTAAAGCTAACTAGGAACAAAACACAATGAAAACCAAATTAAAACAGAACATACATGTGGCACCTACATTGACCTGTTGAAGAAACAAACATAATCATGTTGGTCTAAGTGCTTCTTAGACTAAATCAAAAGACATGTCTTTCTGTCATTTTGAAATACAGTATAAAAGGAAATAGAGGACCATAGGTGCTCTCTGTAGAAACTTGGGCATAGATGCTCCCTGTGCTGTGGTGACCTTTTTTCTGCCTCCACTTTTCTCCACTGCTCCATAGTCTTCAGTGTTGCGTCTGAATACAGGGCCTTCTCAGATGCATCACTCAAGATGAAGGATGAGGTGAGGTTCCCCTTCTTAGAACTGGTATGCAAAGGTGCTCCCTGTTGGGCACAGGTGCTCCCTGTGTAGACCCAGAAGACATGGGTGCTCCCTGTTTCTTCTTCTGCCTCCACTGCTTTGTGGTCTTCAGTGTTGCATCTGAGAAGCCTGAGTGCAGGGACTGAGCCTTCTCAGATGCATCACTGAAGACCAGGGATGTCGGGCATGAAGTTCCTCTGCCTCCACTGTTTCCCACCACAGCCCTGAGGTGAGGTCCCCATACTCAGGCTCCTCAGAGATGGAGCGTGAAACCTCCATTATTGCCCACCACCACCCTGCAGCAAGGGCGACGGTGAGCTCATCTGAGAGTTCAGGAGGACTCCCCTCCATTCTCAGGAAAACCGGTGGGCATGGTTGACATACTCATATTGATTTTGGAATTGATGATGAACGATGATCTAAAGAACACAGACAGAATGCAACTGTCTTTGACTCGGCGCGATTGGGCATGATCAGTCGTAAGTTTCAAATTATAGTCATAATTGGCCTTACAGTCGTTAAGTTTGTCCCCGACGTAAGAGGCAAAAGCTAAAGATCCCATAGCTTCTGAGACGGGCGCTGCTGCAGCAGAAGCCTCAAGCTGCTTCTCTTCGGTGTTTGGTGTTTTAAGCCCCCAACGGCGCCTTCCAGGCAGCGAGGGGATGGGTAGGCTTAAGGTTGAGGGTAGGGTTAGCTGCCTCTAAGGAGCCATTGGGGGCTTAAAACACCATCGAGCCTTCTCTTCAGGGAGCCTAAAATATCCCACCCCTTGACAGGTGCCTTTGTAACGATAGAATCAATATTATTTGCTTCACTTGTCAGTGGTTATAATGTTGTGGGAACTTGTGGCTGATATATATTAATTGAAATAAACTGTCTGAACTCTACTGCACTTTGTCCAGACAGGAAAGACAAAGGCAGCACGTGTTGACCCTTCATGAACCCTTTGAAATGACGGATAATTGAATAACACAATGAAATGTAATTTAAATTATTAACTTATTTAAAAATTTGTCATAATTCAAACAATTCCCTAATATTTTGAGGTTTCTCTATGACCTGTACATGGTTTTCTTAGAGGCCATATTATGCCCTTTTACAGTTTTGTTTTTGGGGTCTACTAGAATAGGTTTTCATGCATGAATGTTCATAAAATACATTATTTTTCATTGCTGCAGCACAACTTCTACCAGTCTGTAACCATTTTTCGATCCTGTCTCTATGAAGTCCCTCATGAAAAGCGCAATGTGCTCCAATTGGTCGGCTGGACCAGTGTTGTGATTGGTCAGCCTCTTTGAGCGCGTTTCGGAAATGTCACATCCTTACCATAACCATGAGTTTCACATGGCTACAGCAACACACTATTAATGCAAGTTTTAACCAGGCCTCCACCTTTTGCTTAAACAAGAAATATTGTGATGTGTATTTTCCCAGAAGGAAACTCAAGACTACAATTGAGGCGTTTCAGGAAGATAAGAAACAGTGCTGAGCCGGACTGATATAGAGAACAACAAAGAATAACACTTTGGAGTGGACATCTAACTTTGCAGTCCTTTTTCATGCTCAAACAGCAACATTACACAATAGTTGATAACGTAAAAAAACATAATAGGTCCTCTTTAAATGTTTGACAAGAAAAAAAAAAATTCAAATTACAGAATTCATTTATTTATTTAAACAACCATAAAATATACAGGAATCTCTTGTTCTGAGTAGAGGGGCAGCAGTGGCCATCGACTGCACCAATCACTCTCCTTTTTCCACAAAAAAAAAGGACAGGAAAGCTAACAGATACGTGCTGGCCCCCTCTCAGCCGGGAAGCTGTTTTAAACAGATTTCCAGTTTCAATCATTCCAAAATCAAAGCTTGAAAAGAGACAAACACAGGTTTTCTGACAGGCCATCAAAGAAGGATCGAGTGGTTTCATTTGCTAAATCAAAGCGAGCATACATGCCCAAAACATCATGTTAATAAGAGCCAGAAAAAATATAATATATATATTTATATTCATATATCAACATACAAAGAGATCAAATGCTGTTCTACCATTGGTTTACACAGTGTTCCTCATCCTGGAGCAAAGCATGCTGGGAGCCGTTTGCCTCTTCATTTTCAGTGCTTTTCACAGACGTAGTGTTGAACTTCTTGTGCATCGTAGATTTGTTCTCACAAGCTGCCCCTTCCCTCCATACAGTAATTTATGAAGGCACAAAATGATGATGAAATATGGAAAGTAAAAATAAATACCATAGATAAAAAGAATAATTTATCCTAAAACTGAAGATGGAGACAGCTAGCATTTTAACATCACTCATGCTTGTGGCCAGAAGCATTACAATGCTGTCAATGTCCTCGATTTTGCCCTTGCGGTTTTGAAACTATTGAAACGCTGCGATTATTATTTTTTTCCCCTCAGAGGGACAGAGAAATTGACACGTATTAAAATCGTATTTTAAAAAATAAATCATTTCTTTACCCAAGTTGTAAATGATCGATTCAGAAGTGCACACTGACTTGAAACTGTTGAAAGCATCACAAATATTCCAGTCATTTTTAAGGGACTGATTCAAATCTTCCCTCACGATCTGAAAAGAGCTGAATCTCGAATCCCAGATGCACTATGACAGTGTCAAACTGCCCGTGCAAATGTTGGTCCCAGGCCGCTGATTCTTGTCTCGTTATTGCCATGTCGGGAGGTCCGCCCACTTATCCATTACTTTTGTGTAAAAAAAGCCTGCTGCGCCTCATATACACGTGTATTTGTGTGTGTGTGTGTGTGTGTGTGTGTGTGTAGAGAGTTAAGGCTCTGCGGAGTGGCCGGCCGCTGGGTAAATTAAGACAAGATGTGAGCCTCTCCTTTCCTCCACCTCAGTAAGTCTCTGAGTCAGAGTCGTTTAGCTCGTCGTCCTTGTAGAAGCCGTCGTGGCGGCCGATGCTGTTGAAACTGCAATAGGAGCTGTGTTCGGAGCGGAGCATGGGCAGACTGTCGAATGTGACGCTTTTAGTGGGGCTGGTGTAGTGATTGATGGCACTGAACGTGAGACTGGGCACCGCACCTCCGCCGGGAGACACTGGCATCATGGTGGCCAGGATTAGCGCCAGGCAATCTGCCACGTCTTTGTTAGGAGCACAAGCCAGGGCTGGAGTGTAGCCTTTCAGAGAAATGAGAGAAGAGCCTTCAGAATGGTTTTATGCTATTATGGTAAACAAAACTGCCATGTGAAAATTAGGGATGCGAAAATGGAGAAATTTGGACTGATACTAATGATAAAACAATTATTTTCCAATATAACATACAGATAAAGAATGAAATGCTAAAAATATTATTATAGAAAAATAATATTAGGAGATCAATGTTTTGTTTTATTTATCTGTAAACCCTGCAACCAAAATTCCGTAATTTCTTGATTTTTAAATTTCTATGATTTCCAAAACTCTATTGTTTACTAACAAAAGGGGGGAAAAAAGGTTATGAAATGTACATATAAAAAGAAATATATAAAAACATATACACACAGTACCACTCAAACGTTTAGGGTCAGTAAGATTATTTTACGTTTTTGAAAGAATTTTCTTATGATCAACAAGGCTGCTTTTACAAAAATGCTATAAAAACAGTAATACTGCCAAATATTACAATAAACATTTAAATGTTTAAAATATAATTTATTCCTGTGATGGCAAAGCACATGAATTTTCAGCATCATTACTTCAGTCTTCAGCATCACATGATATTCACAACTCATTCTAATATGCTGATCTGATGCAAAATATTTCTGTCACTTCTGATCAATTTAATGCATCCTTGCTGAATAAAAGTATTAAAATAAATAAAAACTTACTGATTCCAATTTTTTTTTTAATGGTATTATGTGTATATACATAAAAGGATCACCAACTTTTTGCACATTTCTAAACATAATATTTATTTTAAACATACATTAACAACTCTAGTCATGATTATGATAAGGTTATAAATTACCATTTTCATCCACGGCTAGCACACTGGCACCCTTAGCTAGTAGTTCTTGGACAACCACAGTCAAGCCATTCCTGGCAGCAACATGCAGGGGCCTGGAAAATGAGAACTTAATATTAGGCATATTCTTTAATCAGGCATGTGTTTAGCTAATGGCAATTATTATTCTGAATTTTTTACAAATTAATAAAGAATTATCTTAGTATCGCAATAATAGTTGTACTGAATAAAACAAATTCAGTATTTATGATAATCATAATAATAATAAATTACATAATACAATATACAATGCCCAGCCAAAAAAATAAATAAAATAATAATAATAATAATAATGATAATAATTCATTGTTTGGATTTAAATAGGCTTAACGATCATTATTGGTGTGATTATCCTGTTTCTAGAATGTTATATGTTTGGCATACATGATTTCTCTAACCCTAATTGATGGAGTGTGTAGCTTTTCATTTCTTAAACAACCATGTAGGAAGACACATCATGGCCATATTCCAGGATGACAATGTCTCAAATTGTGAAAGAATGATTGGGCGGGAGCATGAAGAATCCTTTTCACGCATGAATCGGCAGTCCAGACCTCTAATTCATTGAGAGTCATTGGGATGTGCTGGAAGAGACTTTACAGAGTGCTGGACTCTTGCATTGCCAATTCAAGATCTTGAACCAAAAATGTATGCACTTCTTGATGGAAATAACATCAAAAAAAAAAAATTCATCAAGAGATGCATACATTTTTCAATTTTAACAATTTTTACTCGCATTTGGCAGTTTGCACCCTGGCTTAACATGCTAATAGTGTCCCACAGATGGCGCCACAAGCTCGTGAAGCGCTGTGAGAAGCAATCCATGCATGAAATAAAAGTATTAGAAAAAGTAACATTTAGCAGTTTTAGTAATCGTTTAAGGTAATTTCACGATTTCAATCATCATACAGTAACCAGCCACCTCCTCACCCCCCACATTAATTTAAGCAATTCACGTGGGTCATACTTTTAAGGTCAGAAAATACAGAAATCTGTATAAATGCGGAAAAAAACAACATCCCGTTAATATATTTTGGTATATCGGTGCATCATTTCTACGTGTTGACCGTACGTTTGTAAAGCTGCGTTGGTGGAGTTGATGAGGTTTCTGTCAGTGATCTTCTCCAAGATCAACAAGGCACTGGTTTCATGACCCTGTAGAGAGCAAATGAAAATCAATAGTGTGAGTAACAGATAGGAGAGAATCACCAAATCTATACTAAATGCAATGTCCCATTGCTTGACCTCAATGCAGAATGCAAAAAACAACTCCTACAGAAATGAAGACATAACAGAACAGAGAGTTTCTTACCTTACTGCAGGCCAGATGGAGAGCAGTGTTTTTGTTGGCATCCTGTAGCGTGAGATCTGCTTTTGCACTGCTCACTAATACCTCTGCCAAACACAGACAGACATCAAAACCAAACACAACCTCAGTTAACTGTAAACAAAAAACCATGAGATTTGAGTGTCAAAATCCTACCGACGGCATTGGTCTGGCCGTTCTCAGCAGCCATCATGAGTGGGGTTTTGCCTCCAGCATCCACACAGTTCACCTGTGCGTTGTGACCCAGCAGGAGCTGCAGACACTCCACGTGATCTGTGAATGCTGCAGCGTGAAGAGGAGTCCTGTTACAGAGACAACAACAATTACAGCCTGGACCTCAACCACAACAAAAGATGATTATTTATCATCATTTACCATTAAAAAATCTAATAAGTAATCTAATATTTCCATTTTATTTCAGCTTTATTCCAATTAACAAAATGATATGGCATAGGCCATATTTATCTTAACTGATTTAAGAATGAATAAAGAGAAGTATGAGTGGTACCTGTTTTTGGAATCAGTTGAATTGACGATGGCAGGACTAAGTGTGTCTATCAACATCTCAGCTGCTCCTTCATTGTCATTTATACTGAAGGTCATAAAAAAAAAAGAGCTTCAATACTCTTTCCCTTCTTACACACACACCAAACCAACCCAAATCCACTTACACAGCGCAGTGAAGGGGGCTAAAAGTGTTCCCTTCAGTCTTATGAAATAACTCCTGCTCCAGCAACACTTCAACACAAGTGTCATGACCTGCAGAGAGAGAATCTGATGTAACAACGGTTTATCTAACAAGCTTCCTGAGTCCTGATCAAAAAAAATCCCTCAATAGCCCTATTCGGACTGGACAAGTTTTCCAGGAGGACGTTAGAAAAATTCATGATTCACAGACGTACTTTGTGATTTTAATCCCGTCCCAATCTGCCAAGTCATTGTTTTTCCTCACACAATTCCAGGGAAAATTACCTACTCAAACTCAACGGTCCTCTGAGAAATCTAATCCTGTCGGAATGTGAATGTCTGTGATTGCTGAGCTACCATTTCTGCACCAATCTTTGGCATGCTTTTATTTCAATATGGATGGTATCAGAAGGAAAAAAATAACACATACTATGAATAAAGAGCCAAATCGTGGAAACTGCAAAGACTGCCCATTTTAATATCAGTGTCATGTAAGAGTAAGATACTTGTCTAGATTTCTCTGCTCACTTAAGCAAGTTTATTATAAACAGCCGCTGCTAAAAACTTGAAGTTGACTTAAATAGGGTTTTTATAATAAATTAAAATTATATTAACAAATAATAAATTAAAATATGTCATACGTGATGCACGCACGCACGCACGCACATCACATGACCTTCTGTAACATCCCCCATCTAGAAAACACACACTCCCACCTCTGTAATAAACATGGAGATGTCAGTCCCGTCCGAATCGGTAAAGGAAATCATAGGCGTCGAGGAATAAGAATTGTAACTCAAACGTCATTTAGAAAACTAGTCCCGTCCAAATAGGAATAATGACAGACTCTGGCTAGTGCATGTGACAGCAATCATATTTTGTGATTATGCTGGTTTGACCTTTTTTAGTACCCTGGTAATACCAAACTCTGCTACTTCGCTTTGCTTCGTAGACAGAGTCTGGCATGGCATAATTGAAAAGCGTTTTCTTTCTCGCGGGGGGGGGGGGGGGGGGGGGGGCGCTTGTCTGAAGTTTAAAATCATTGGTTACCCGTAAGCCAATTGGTTACCCGTAAGCCAATCACATAACGTTTGGTTATGGCGTGTGTTATGCGCATGCTCAGCCGCATCTAACTTCCACTGTAAACACATGTATGATGCGAAAACAAAACCATCGAGTGAAATACCAGAGTGAACATGGCTGTGAACGACTTTTGCAGATTATGTGAAGTAAATCTACGCATCCACGGTACAATCAGCGTCTACGTCGTCACGGCTCTCAGCCCGCCCTCTGTTCGTTGATTGGCCGGCTGTTTTCAGGCCGGAGGAAACCGGAAAGCTATTACGCTGTATCAGACTGAGTACAGAAGCGAAATGAAATTGAGCAGAAGTACGAAGTCTGACGTAGTCAGGCTACTTTTTTAGGGGTCTAGTCACAACAAATCAGACCATTGAGATTTGTCTTCACTCACTCACCTATATAAAATATGGGTTGTTTCAGATTAATGCAAGTGAAATCTGTATGTTTCAGACCATTTCATGCTTTCATTCAGATTTAAACATTTTGCAGAAAAAGAAACAAAAATAGACACCATAGTGCCATTTACAGGGTTCCCACACATTTTGACCAATGGTTTTCCATGACCTGTCCTATAAGATTATGATTACTACATAATATTTTAGAACTTATTATTATTATTATTATTATACATAGAGATTGCTAAAGAGGATTTCCTTTGTATGCCAGGTTGTTTTCCTTAAAATGAGATTTCAATAATTATGCTTATCCGTGTATGAAAGTCTCTAAAAATAGCTAACAACCTGAAATCTGAATGTAACTCAAAAGAGGATTCAGCTTCCTGAGACTCCAAACATGGAAATTCCCATTTTTAAATTCCCTGATATTTCCTTGACTGTGGGAACCCTGCATTAAGTTTAATCAGACTTGGTGTGAGCAGGCCTTTAGACAGGTATGGTGTATCCATCTGTGACTGGCAAGTGCGTTTATTCACCGTTGTAACAGGCCCAGTGAAGGGGCGTGTAGCCCTGGTGGTCAGTGATGACAGGAATGGTCTCTACTGACTGGGCAGCATGCAGAAGGCCCCCCAGAACCCCAACATGGCCACAGGCGGCCGCAAGGTGCACTGGAGAGCGCCCCCTACAGTCCCGTACCATGAAACTGGCACTGTGCTGCAGCAGAGCCTCCACACACTCCTCATGGCCCGTCACCGCCTGGTTGGAACAACACACACATCCATGAGCCACGACAGGAAGCACTAGCAGAGGTGAGAGCCAGTGCCAGTAGAAATACTTCTAGTGCAATGAGTTGCGATTTACCCCTCTGTGCAGAGCAGTGCGGCCCCACTTGTCTTTGGCATCAACATTGGCTCCTTTATTAATAAGGGAGTAAACACAGTCTGTGTGTCCGCCCAGAACTGACAGCATCAGAGGAGTCCTGAGAATCACGTATATGAATATATCTGTCATTTCCATTGACTTCTACAAGAAGAACATGAAAATTAGTGTTTTTTGTCTCATGTACTTACTGGCCAATCCCATCCTGGATGTCCACTGCACTCTGCAGGTCGGCATTTCCGATGAGCAAACGGAGACATTCAGAGTGACCATTTGTGGCTGCAAGGCAAGAGAATAGGCACAAATACACGTGTCATGAGTGTTTATGTCCATACATATACAGTAACAGTTTAAATCCCTCTGAGGTTAGCGATAGATCGATATATATTGGCCAGGATGATAAATCTGCCGACAACATCGACCTTGTGTCTGATTGGCTGATTAACAACAAGTGTTAGCTCTGCCTTGTGTCAAGAATCTATAAACAGCTTTGTCAATGGATTTGAACATTTTCTGTTTCCAAATATTTTTAGTGATTGAGTAAATGTAATTTTATAGTAAAAAAATATAAAAAAAAGAAAAGCAATAAAATAAAATCACCCGTCGGGTACCCGAACCCGTGCAGGACTCTGAAACAGTCACAAATTATGGGGATAACTGAACTTCATGCTATCTAATTAGTTTTTGTACAACATACCAGCGGCGTGGATGGGGGTGCGTTTGAGCGTGTAGTCTTTCACCAGGATGGAAGCCCCCTGGTTGATGAGCACATCCACACATTCAACATGGCCTTTGAAGGCAGACAGGTCCAGCGGCGTGTGCCCTTGTGCTGTTCTCACATCCAGGTCCAGCAGAGACTGAACCAATACCTCAAGAGCCTGGTGATGTCCATGATATGCCTGAGGACAACCATTACATATAATCTGAGACGAACCCCAGCCAGGAGGCAAGAAATTTTAAATGTTTCCCAACATTTGTTGAACAAACAGATGGAGACTGTACTCACAGCCAGGTGGAGTGGGCTCACAGGAGCACGTACATCAGAGTCATTTAGGATGTCTGTCCCTGAGGTTTCCATTAACTTCAAGACAAGACACAACAGATTTAATTAGGTCTGATCACTCAAGAGCAGTGATGATGTTAAAGGTGTTGATCTTAAATGTTGAGTGTCATAGTACTTACCACATCTAAAGGAGTTTCACTAGCAATCTAATAAAGAGGACAGAAATACAGTAAGATGAAAATATGAAAAGCATAGACCTATCATGTGATTTTAAGTCGTCTCACCAGCTCCAGACACAGGCGGTGTCCATAAGCAGAGGCATAATGCACTGCATTGTAGCCCTGATTGTCTCGGATCCCTGGGTTAGCATCATTCCTCAGCAAATATTCCAGGCACCTAGGAAGGGAATGAGAGGCACAGGTAAATTCATTAGATTTGAAATTACCCATCCAACTCAACCATAGTGCATATGGTAACTCACTTTCCATCTGCGTCAGAAGCAGCGGCGTAGTGGAGGGGGGTGCAGCCCCTCTTGTCCAGCTCATTGACATTGGCTCCTGAACCCACCAAAGCAAACAGGCACTGGTAGTTGCAGTTTGCAGCTGCGTAGTGCAAAGGTGTCCTAAAGAAGATAATATTTTCTCAAGCCCCAGAATCAAGAATATCACAAAACCATTAGCATAATGGATGACACTGGTACTGTACAGGTAAACACACCTTCCAAAACTGTCCTTCCTATTGAAATCTGCCCCCGTGTTGAGGAGAAGATTCAGACACTCAAGGTTCCTACAGTGGAAAACATGTTTCATTAAATACTGTAATACATGCTCAAACTGTGTGAATCAAACATTAAATGGGTTACACTAGGTTGGTTAAATCACAACAACAACAAAAAGTAATCACAATAAGAAATATTTAGTCTACTTTAAAAGGTCAAGAAAGTTTCAATTTAATGACTTTAAATTTAACGATGTGTGGTGTAGTCATCATTCATTTATTTTATATTTTTAAAATATTTTCCTTGCACCTTGTGTTTCCTTGCATCACATTGTACAAATTTGAAACTTGACAAAAATGTTTTATTTATTAATATACTTTATAAATACCATTACTTTTTTGGGGTAGTCACACCACATGGCATTTTACAAACTGAACTAACCTTGCCTTACCATAAAAAGGTCGAATTATCTGGTATTTTAAGAAACTTATTCACCTTGGCACACAGTCATGAGGGTCTTTATGATATCATTTTATGATTTAAGTTTTTCTCCATGTTGGTCGCACCACATGACAAAGTTTTTAAAATATTAATAAACTACGAAGCAATTTTGTTAAACTATTACTTTGTATTATAAATATTTTTTTCTAAGTAACTAATAAAAAAAATATGCCAAACTAAGTTTCTTTTCAAAATTTGTATTCTTTTAAAGTGTTTTATTTTATTTTACTTATGATATCAGGATATTTGTATACCCCTGACATTTACGCCTTAAGAAAATAAGGATGCTTGGGTTGACCGTTATCGGCCGATAATAGCTTTATATAATTTGATCGGTGGGTTAGGGTTCAATTAATGATACTTTCTCATGTCATCTTTTTTTTTTATACTGAAATACATTCTTGTTAACAATAGCTAACTACACCAGTGGGTTTATTCGAAGCATTTTATTTATCATGTAGTATTATTTACTACAAACACCTGATCGGATCACCCTTACCTTAAAAAAATTACTACATTTAATTCAGAAATCAATAAATGTATATACATTTTTTACTTTTTCTGAATAAATTCTAAATAAAAAGATTTGGACCAAGAAAAACATTGCATAATGTCATTGACCATAAAATCAAAAAGAAACTCACCCGCCAGCAGCAGCAGCATGTAAACAGGTCCTTCCAAAGTCATCGGGGGTGTCTATATCAAAGCCTGGAAGACAGAGGACCCATTCAGTTCATCTTTATATTGAAAAGAGCAGACTATTAAAAAACAACAAATATTGTAATCCATGCACAGAAAGCGTCTTACCAGATGACAGCAGCTTACGGCAGCAGTCAGAGAAGCCGCTGAGAGCAGCCAAATGCAGTGGAAACATGCCATGAACTCCCCTCCTAAATCAAAAAGAGCCAATGTTACAATCAGAAAGCCAGGAGCATCTCTGGCTATGTATGCATGTGGGATCAATTACAACATTCTTGGGATTTCCAAAGAAGATATATAATGAATTCCTGCCTACATCTATGTCAACAGTTAGTGCACAAATGTAACAAAGCTGTTATGTTCAGTAATTAATAAGTGCATGGGGGATTCATACTTGGCTGTATCAGCTCCATTAGTGATCAGTGTGTTGATGAGAAGCTCATGTCCGTATCGAGCTGCGATGTGCAGAGGAGTGTTCCCGTTCTTATCTTCACAGTCTATCTCAGCACCTACACACAAACGAAACAGACAAATTGGACGCAGTCAGATACTGCAGGTTTCAATAATGGAACACAGAAAAATGAAGACTCACCATTCTGAATAATCGCCTGAGATCTTGAGAACCTCCCATGGATTGCGGTCATATGTAGAGGGGTCTTACCGTCCTTACTCTAAGGAGAAAGCAATGATAAATAACCAGTCAAACCTGTTTTTTCTGCAGCTCTATTAATCTAATCAAATCCAATGGTGATTTTTGTCATACATGTGAAGCCTTAATAGAGGCTCTACCTTGATATTGACATCAGCTCCATTGCCCACAAGCAGCTCAAGGCAGAGCGCTCCGTGCCGAGAGGCTGCGGTGAAGTGCAGGGGTGCGAAGCCCTTCTCGTTAACCTGGTTCACATTCGCGCCACACTCGATCAGCTCGTTCACCACCACATCCTGACCGTTGTAGCATGCCACATGCAGCGGAGTGTTCCCATATGCATTTGGCTCATTCATCTGCAAGCATGTCCACAGTTTAAATGATCAGGTACACAACATTCACACTAGGGCTGTAATCTATCAATTATTTTTACTGTTAATAAATACATACATTTTTTTCTGATTAATCAATTAAAATAATAACCGTAACTTGTAAACTGCCATTCAATTTTCAATGTTTTATCCAAAGATTCTCATAAGAAAGTGCCAAGAATGAAGACATCTATCAGTAATACAGACGATGGCTGCATTTAGTCACTGTTTGGGATTGCCAACAGTATTTGCTTACAGGTGTGAGTCTTGAAATATTTTGTTCATTCAGCAGATTAAAGTAGCTTCTTGAATACGTATCTGTATGAATGAATAGATGAAGTCAAAACCGCATCCTAACTAAAGATGCCAAAGTCCATAACACCAATCAAGGCATGAGTTCATCTATCACGACTAGATATTCGGAATGTTTTGTAACCAAGTGTAGAGTACGCTTGAGCTGCATCTGAAGATCCACTGAAGCTGCCGTGGGTGCAAATCATTTCTCGGTCTCCGTGAGTAAAGGAGTCTTGTTTTTAACATAAAGTGAGACGCATTGACGCAAATCATTGCATCGATTACGCAGATGCCTCATAACAGCCCTACTTGAAATTGCGCAGGCTTTCAGAAGAGTTTAATTACAAACGTGTCTAATAGAATGTGCTACTGAATGAAACTGAACACAGGTGTGCAACCAATTTAAGCATTGTGGTGTAACCCACTTAGCTATACATGCTTTTATTCAAATGCACAGTAGGCTACTTTCTTAGTGCCTTTAAAGTGGGTCTCTGCATGAAAAAGTTAGCATAATGCCCTCTGAAACATACTTGGACCAAATCACCCTGTCCCAAGACTACAAATGCCTGTGTGAAAGCAAATCCCATTGTGCATTTTATTATGTTCTTGTCAATCAAACTAACTGCCAATGTAAAATTGACTGGACCAATGTAAAATAAAATTGCGCACTGCCAAAATAATAAAAAAAGACTGAAAAAGAAATGATTTGCAGAAATTAATTTAAGTCACGGACTGAATGGCAAATGTATTTTACATATGGAATTTGTTTATTTGTTCTTATTGTTTTTATTTTACTTGTGTTTTTTTAAATAAAAATAACATTTTGCATTGAAGAAAAGTAGTTTTTTGTTTGCATATACTGTCAATAATAGTTCTTAGAAAGAAAAATCGCAATCGGCAAAAGAAAATTGCAATTGGTACACCTCTAGTATTTACTCTTACTCTTTTTTTTTTACAATTTCTTTATTTGTGAAAAATACTAGGATCACAGAATCAAAACGCTGCTCTCTAAAGTATAAATATTTTTATTTGACAGGTTTATTCTTTATAGTTTCAAGTCAAATGATTTTTTATTATATTAAACGATAGTTTTTAAATTATTTTTAATTTATACTTATTTAAATTTTAAGTGAATATGTAAAATTATACATTTTAAAATATTACATTTAATTGCAGCTAAACTAAATAGTTGTATAAATATCCGCCATCGACCACTACTGTGTTTTTAATATTGCCGGCAAAATTTCTGTATATTCAATATTATCCATAGTAAACATTTATTTTAAGACAATATGATTTTTGTAAAGGTTAGCACTCACATCCACTCCCAAATCCAGCAGATATTTCACTACACTGATCATCCCGCTGGACGCCGCAGCGTGGAGGGGTGTGTAAGCTTTCTTATCCTTACACGTCACCTCAGCGCCGTGCGACACCAGCAGTTTCACCACCTCCATGTGACCTGAGATACAGAAAAAATGAATAGTTGAGGATTTGAATGGGTTTTGAATTTATAGATATGGTTGTGAAAAGGACTGGAAAACAAACATTGCTCTGCCTCACCCATGTATGCCGCCCAGTGGATCGCCCTTCTGTCCTTCTTATCAAACGCATTAATATTAGCTCCCCTGGATAGCAGTAACCGCACCATCTGAAAAAAGAAAAACATGCATACTTTACACAGGGAGGACATTAATTAAACAATACATCTGCAGTGTAAAAAAAACCCCCTCAATTTATATACTGTTAAAATATTCATCTCTCAATTGTACCTCAAGCTCTTAATGAATTCTGAACCATAATTTCAACAAACCCACACATATGCAAATGCTTCTTCACTGACCTCCAGGTGGCCACTGAAGGCAGCGTGGTGCAGAGCGGTTCGTCCAGCCCGATCGGATACATTAACGTTGCTAAGCAGCGGCACCAACGCCTCAGCGCAGCGAACCGCTTTGTTAGCAGCGGCCACATGTAGAGGGGTCTGCCAGTTCTTATCTCGAGCGTTTACATCAGCAGAGTGCTTCAACAAAACCTGCACTGCCTCCTGCAAGACACAAGGTTACATGAAGAGGCAGATCAATAATCTGAAACATTACTTTTCTTTTTGTTTTTGCCTTATTTTGTCAAGTAACAATTAGTCAGTTTACTCACATGAGCTTAAGTCAAAAATACTGGTATTTTTGTACTGCAAAATGTCGAGAGCAAAAATAAAAATAGGCTTTATAGGCAAAAAACGAAGACTGGACGTGTGTCAAAATAAATTGTTTTGTATATTCTTCAATATTTAGTGCTTGAAGTTTCAGATATCTTACAGCAGTGTTTAGCTCACATATCTTTGTTCTATTGTTTTTATTTATTTATGATTGTAATTTCTCTAATTTTATAACCGTTTACTTTGATAATTACTAGATTCAATTATTTAAGGCGAGACACGGCAGGCAAAAACAGTTTTGAGATTTTGGGCTAGTTTACTCCTTCAATATGTGTTCTTTCAAGCTGCTATAAAGAAAACGTTGAAAATATACATTAAAGGGTAAGTTCACCCAAAAATGAAAATTATGTCATTAATGACTCACCCTCATGTTGTTCCAAGCCCGTAAGACCTCCGTTCATCTTCGGAAAACAGTTTAAGATATTTTAGATTTAGTCTGAGAGCTTTCTGTCCCTCCATTGAAAATGTATGTACGGTATACTGTCCATGTCCAGAAAGCTAATACAGACATCATCAAAGTAGTCCAAGTGACTACAGTGGCTCAATCTTAAGTTTATAAAGCGACGAGAATACTTTTTGTGTGCAAAAAAAATAAAAAATAACGACTTTATTCCACTATTCATTTCCTTCTCTCTGGGCCTCGAGTTTTTTCACGTAGTATAACTGCGTAGCGCTTCTGGGTTGTACGTCACCCGCATTACACACATGACCAGCGTCGGCCAATAGTGAGCCTACGTGTGACGTACAACCCAGAAGCGCTACGCAGTTATACTATGTGAAAAAACTCGAGGCCCAGAGAGAAGGAAATGAATAGTGGAATAAAGTCATTATTTTTGTTGTTTTTTGCGCACAAAAAGTATTCTCGATGAACGGAGGTCTTACGGGCTTGGAACAACATGAGGGCGAGTCATTAATGACATAATTTTCATTTTTGGGTGAACAAACCCTTTAAGATGTTTATTTTATTACATTTTGTTTACTTGCATCAGTAAGTTTCTCCCGAATTTACCAAGAAGTTATCATTCCAACGCGACATGCCAAGTTCCGTCTGTTGACTGAAGTCTGTCATGACCGGTATCGCTGTAAAGCTCTGAGTCTCCTGCACAACGCTATGTAACCCAAATATGGGCATTTCCGTTCTATCAGTAACCAATCGTGAATGTTCAAAGGGGGATTTAAAGCTAACGACGAAACCTCATTTAGAGCTATTTAAATCTGCTAAAAACTGCTGTTTTCTCAAAATGAGTTTTTTGTCATTATCTCAGCCTATGTAGCACCTGTGTACACCAAACTTTCCAGTTATACACTTAGCAGTATTCTGAAGATATTTTCAGAGGGATTTGTTAATAAATCATTCCTGGCCTGATTTATGTGACATTTTAATAAAAAAATATGGCGAAAATCGATTTAAGGCTATGGACAGTATATTTTGATTTCCTAGGTAATGAAATCCCTCTGAATTTTTTTTTTTTCATCTTGTGTGTAAACAAAATGAAAAAAGAATTTTGCACCTGGCTTTATCATATGTTCAGATCTATCTACCGAAAATATATGCAAAATCGTGCATATTTAATGAGATAATGCCTAATTTGCATTATTAAACACAAATTTCTAAAACTTGTAATACTTTTTTTATATACTTGTGCAAGTAATCAACTGAGGAAGTTTCATGGTGATATCTATTATTTTAAAATTTTACCCTTTTCATGTGTAGTGTCTTGTCTTAATTAATCAAATGTAGGCTATTTTTTTTATTGTTTTTAATTTAAGTTTTTTTTTGTTAGTTTCAAAATAGTTTAGAATAGTTTCAAAATCAGTTTTTGCTGTGATGCCAAAATTTATATTATTTCAGAATTTTGGTATTCACCAGTGTTATTTATATACCATTATAGTATTTATTATTTTGATATTTGATATTTTTTATATTTATTTTCCAGTTTAATTTTAAAGTTTTAGTAATTTTGTTGCGTTTTTTTTTTTTTCATGTCTATATTTTTCTTTTTTCAACTTCACCTTTAGTTATTTCAGTACATCAAGTTAAACTAAATGAAAATGAAAAAGTTGCCTTGGCAACTAGCTGAAATAACATAAGTTTTGTAATATTTTAATTTCTCTTAGCGTTTATTTTATTTTAAACAACAAAAATGTTTTTAAATACAGTTTTAGTTTAAGTTAACTATAATAACCCTGGTATGCACTACTGATATTTTGGTATTGTGACAATCCTACTCTTCCGGAAGTAGAGTTCAGGCAAATTCTACAGGACCCAAGTGCGAGTATACATGTGTAGGTTGTCGAACGGCTCTGTGCTTGTAGTACCTCACTGCATGATGCCACTGCGCGGTGAAGAGGAGTCAGCCATTTGTTGTCTTTGGCATTCACCCTCGCCCCTACATCACAAAAAACATTGAAACATCAAGAGATTCATGAATAACAGTATAACAATACATCAAAGCCACGTCTGATCTGAAGACGCCTGGAATCAAAGGGAGAAGATACTAGAAGCTTCAGGAAATGTATTTCATCATGATGAATATTTCAGGTGCATTTACCTGATAAAATTAAGAGCTCTATAATTTCAGCATCTCCTAGGTAAGCAGCTGCGTGCAGTGGTGTCCTTTTCTCATTGTCCTGAAAGAAATAAAGAGTTCTTAATCACAATTGAGTCAATTCAAAAAATGTGGTGGTTCAATTAAGCAATCTGGTCATGCATATTATTATTTTTAACAGGTTAAAATCTTACTTGTACATTCACATCCTCTTTTTTGAAAATGAGAGAGCGTACTTCATCCGGATCAACATTGAAAATAGCTTTTAGCAGGGCAGGCTGAAAGACAGACAGAGAAACATCAAGTTACAGGGTTCTTGCAGGTTTCAGTAAGTCAAATTTAAGACCTTTTTAAGACATTTTAAGACCATAAAGACTGAAATTTAAGACCTACCAAATAAATATTCAAATCAAAGAATTAATTTTATTTCAATGAATTCAGTAATTGAAAAAGCATTAATTTAATTTACAGATAAATCACATTAGTAACCTTCCACACCCAACAAAGACGCGATATGTGAACGGCCTCTTGGCGAGCGACCTCCATCAGGCCGCGAGCGACGTGTTGGAGACCCTGCACTAGAGCTCCGCTTTGTAGGCTACGACTCAATACTTTTTTGCTTCTTTGTAATAACTTTCTGCGGCCAGCGTTTCTGGAAATAAACGAGGCTAAACCCTTTTTAAGACCTGACTAAATGAAATTTAAGACCGCGGATGAAAATCTGGCCGTTTTTAAGACTTTTTAAGGCCTTAAATTTGAAGTTCAGAATTTTAGACTTTTTAAGACCCCGCGGGAACCCTGAGTTAGACAACTGACAGTGAGAAACATGGCCAAGTCTGAATCATGACATTTTGCTTGTGTCCTGAGGGGTGAACTTAAATGCAGAGTCTGAGTTTGTGTTTGCAAAAACTGAATAAACATGGTTGCATCTCTCCCCCAAAGACTTCCGACAGCAATGTTGTCATGAGTCTGCATGTGTATTGCTTATGTAAGTGCATCCTCAAGGGCCAGAATGATTCTAAATAAAACCAGCCTCTGCCTCCTCGCCTCGTCTTTTTGAGCTGCAGTGCAAATTGACACTAATGGGTGATTCTTCAATCAGTCAATTTTCTTTCCCTTAGAATGATTTTAAAGAAGACATGCTTTCATTGTAGTTGACAAACATTCAAGCTTTAAAGGATAGATTATAATAGCGTTAAACGTTGTCTCTAATTAATATTTCCTCATAGAATTTCATAATTTTGAGCTTGTCCCCATGCAAACTTAACTTTGCCACTATAATAAATATCTAAAATATATATTTTTAAATTGTATACTATTTGATTAAAGGAATAGTTCACTTTAAAATGAAAATTCTGTCATCATATACTCACCCTCATGTTGTTTCAAACCTGAATGTCAGTAACCAGACAGTTTCTGGATCCCATTGACTTCCATAGTATTTTTTTTCCTAGTCAATGGGACCCAGAAACTGCCTGGTTATTGACATTCTTCTAAATATCTTCCTTTCTGTTCAGCAGAAGAAAGAAATTCATACAGGTTTGAAACAACATGAGGGTGAGTATATGATGACAGAATTTTCATTTTAAAGTGAACTATTCCTTTAAGTATGATTTTAAGTTGTTTGGAAAGAAGAATTTGTAGATACTTTGTAATTTCATTATAACAAAGAATTGTTGTACCCAACAATGTTGTCATTACCTCTGCATTTCTCCTCTTCTCTAGCTTGCCTCAATCCCTCCTAATCTCGTTGCCTAATAAACCTGGCATTGTATATTACGATTAGTGTTGTTATTTTTTGAGACGCTTTTGTTTTTGTAATCAGGATCTCAAAATTATATAAAAATTTGGATTTAGATTTATCAGCCAATTTATCGGTCATCGGCTTTCAAATATAAAGAATTATTGGTATTGGCATCTCTAATAAATTTGGTTGACAAAAATCAGCGACACATCTCTGCCAGAACCACAGAGCGACACATTGAAAACCAGAAATGTAATTAATTGTACTACTTTTTAATCATGACTTGAGAGCAGCTCTGCTCTATTAGGTGTCTATAACAAACAGTCAGCATCTAAAAATTATAATTACATTAATAACTTCAAAAACTGGGATCAAAAACTGCCAACACACACACAATATTTAAAATCCACACCTCCACAAACTGAACCCAAATTAACTTGAAGGTTAATCAAAACCACGATCAGATCCTTATTCCAAGAAATGTGGTGCATTTTAACAAGGATGAAACAGTTTGAAGAATCTTAATTTTTAATTTTTCAAGATTAAGCAGTCAAACATCCACCTAATTGGGGGGGACGACCCTAATATTAGTTAAATGGGATTAAACACCAGCAGTGAATCCCAACCAGCGAGAAACCTCAAAATGATGAATTCAAAAATGTTCTTCATTAATTGAAAGATGATCCAAAATATGATGGTTCTCCACTAGTGTGGAGAGAGCAGATGGTGCAGACAAGGCAAATCTGCTCCAAATCAGCATGACGGTTGATGTTGGACACCACTGTTCCTCCCAGCAGCGAAGCTTGTGCTACTGGTTTATCAAGCACAATGATGGCTAATTTTGTGTTTATCAATAAATATATAGCCAGCTTTAACAAACAAACAAATCCCAAAACATTGTCAGTGACAGGAGGAGCAAAATACACAGTGAAAAAGATGACACCTTGAGTGCTGACACCAGTTCTCCTCTGCAGAGACTCATTTCCATCTCCATCTCCAGCTTTGCCACATAGGCAACGTACACACTGTAAAGTTTCAGGACCGTTAACTGCGGGAGTGAGACCCCTAGATTATCGTTCTGTGTGTGTATGGAACGCGACTCGCTCACGAAACTGTGATGATTGACACCGTATTTAGCGTCTCACCTGTTTAGTATCTGCTATTCTGACCAAAGTAATATTACAGTGACAAAAAACGTATGTTTAACAATTTTAACTAAAGCACACTACTAGCACAGTCGACAGAGGCGTAGTGTTTTGCTTATGCTTGTAAAGGCTGCTTCACAGAGCACGCTCTTGCAGGGTTGACTTGGCCATGTCCACTTATTAGGCTATAAGCGTTTTGGGGCTTGTTGTTTATGCTTGGCTCATAGGGCGATCAAGTTTATGGAGTTATTAAAGTGAGCAGGTGTGGGTCATGATATTTTGGTATTATTTTCAGCATAAAGCATTTCGATTTACTTCTTGTTCTCCGTTTTTCTTAGTAAGATCTGGCAACACGAATGAGTCAACCACTTTCACTGCACATTAAGAGAGAAACATCTCTGATGCACATTAGGCTTCCTGCGATACTCTGTGTTACCGGTGTTAAGCCGCAAACTGATTACATTACTTGCCCACCGCAGCACTGAATTTAGCTGCAGTGTGTACGTGGCCATAACTATTCCATACTTTATCTCTATCATCACCTTCAACAAAAAAAGAAAGAAAGAAAAAAAGGGGGGTTTAGAACAATGCACGCGTCTTCCGCATCTCCTGCAGAGCACGCAGTGTGACTCATGGGAAGTATGTGCACTATGCCAGAGTTACAGGAAGTGTTCAGTCACACATTCTTGAGAGTTGTGAAATGAGACGCAGAAAAATCTGATAACAGCCAAGTGTTAATTTGCCTCAGGTTTCACACCATGCACTACTTTTGAGGATAATACCATCAGCAAGGCATTTAAATGAACATTAACATGAGCAATATACAGGGTGAGAAGTTTCGTAAATCTGAGGTCATATTAGATAATATAATGGATATGTATGAAAAAAGCGAAAGATCTCTTTGTTTGACACATTTACGTCTCAATCAAGACAATATGTAGTACAAAAATCAACACAATATGTAGAGTTCACCCAGATCTTCACTGGCTCATCTAAATCAGTCTCAGTTCAGGTTGTCAGTGGAAGGACAGGCTCACACTGAGAGTCGTGAGAACATAACAAGAAAGCACTTGTGCTTGAAGAAAGCTTCGTTTGAAAAGCCTCCTTTAGTGGCTCTAAGCTGAGACAAGGCTCTATTTGTCACATGTGGCCTGTGCTCTACTGGATGCATACAGGGTTTTAAACTTCTATTCAAGCACTGCGATCGTGTTCGGTCTCCTTTAACAAGCTCCTCTAGTTAATGCCATCACCATGGAGATGAGCACTTCGCTATCTCCACATCCTTTCTCAGAGAAACACATGTGCACATGTACAAACACTAACAACCCAATACTGAAATCTCCTCCTGTTCCTGGAGGTCGACAGGGAGAACATGGAACTAGTAATGCCAAGGTCATTGGTTCGACTCCCAGAGAACACCTGGAATACACTGTAAGTGCAGAAGCAGGGCTCAACAATAAGAAATGTCTGATGGCCAGCTGAGGGAATCGGAAGTTTATTATATGCATGTGCAAATTGGTCTCGCCAATTTAAACGTTCAATCGATTTCAATCCATTCAGGTGCTAAGGAGAACTCAATTTGGTACACAAAATGGCTTCTCTTTTGTGTCTTATCACACTTGAACAGACAAATACACATACAATATTCAAAATGCAAGTCTTGGCGAGTATCTTTGTAAACAGTTGGCTATGTTATAAGTGAACATAACCAGCGGAGAAAGAAATCGAATCTGCTGTACCTAATGTTTGAACATTATAACATTACGTAAGAATAGTAGTTTTTGCTGTGGTATCAAAATTGTGAAATTTCCCTGGAATCAAAATGCTGGTGTTGTAACAATCTTTTGTGACACGACAACTGAAAATCGAAACCATTGGGCCGGTAGCAAAAATCCTTAATGTTGAGCAGTGCTAAGCATCCATCGAGTACATAATGATTGCATTATTCCAAAGAAAACCAGGAATTACATTAATGTGAAATCACTAAATGGTCAAAACAAGAAAAGTGTAACGTAATAATGTAAAAATAGATAGATATCCTGCATGACAAAGTAATGTGACAGGTGAAATCTATGATGTCAGTAATTAAATAAAGCCTCTTTGGCAGTCTCATCACTACAAAGGTCAAAACGTCCAAAATATTCAACATCCTGAATGTGCTTTTGCTAGTCACCTCTCATATTAAAAAGCCAATAAAGTTCACGTAACATACTAAGTGTAAAACATCAACTGCAAAACCTAAATCACCACATTTGAATTATTTTTATAACTGCTGTGCATGACTGGATTAGTGCATCATTGATAGGCGACCATACACCTGTCGTGCACCCTGTAAAGTTGTAAGCCAAAGCAGAATGACGTTAAAGTTATCAATCTTTAAATGACCTTCAATTTATTATCAACCCTATAAATAAAGCTACATAATCAAACCACTATATAATCTCTGATAGCTGTGCATTTTCATAGCCAGCAGTAGTACAACGAGATGTCAACCCTCTACCCTCATGAGACCAACTGTTGACTGAGCCATAAGATAACTATTAAACCGAAGAGCGATTTATGAATTACATTTAGTAGATTATTGAAGACATAAAGTGTACACTTCATCAGTCATGATCCGTTATACTAATATCGTGGCTCGCGGACATTTAGCTTAGCAACTATTAGCCACACTCCTACTGTACGGGATGACAAATACCTAAATACTACGTTTCATGCTTATTTGCTTATAGCACTGTGTATCACGTCTTCATTCCCATTCTCGGTTTTAGTTAAATGACTTTGTACAGTCTAATCGTCTGTAAGGTTTCTGAGTAGTTCACTAGCGTGTTAGCACTTATTAGCCTAACTCGGCTAACGTTAACGTTAGCTGTTTCACACATCACTCACCTGGTCTCTAATTTTGAGAACCACCATGTTTCGATGCTCTCTTTGGCTCTCATGCAGGACTAAACGGATATTAGTTACCACCACCACTTGAATGCTGATGTTTTATTGTCGGTAAATTTAGCGCTTCCAGTAGGCCTGGGGTTTCCTATGTGCCACTGATGAGCAGGGGAGAAAACTCCATAACATTACCGCCACTGCTGCCTCACAAAGAACGAAGACGGCGATTGGCTAGACAGTGGCTTGAGCGAGAGTAAGAAGAACAATGATTGGTTAAAAGCAAGATGGGGAGCTGCTTGTGTGTGCGTGTGTGTGTGTGTGTGTGCGTGCGTGCGTGTGTGTATTTCAGAGAAGTAAAGGAGAAGTGCGTGTTTCTCTATCGCAAAGTGACTTCCAATTCACGTTTGAACAAAAATGAATAGAGACAAAGAATGTGGTTTGGACTTTATTAGGTGGATAAGGCTAGTGAACATATCATATAGCCTACATTTATAACGGTTACTTTTTTATATATAAGTCCTTTAAGTAAATACTTGAATACTTAAAGTTACCAAATGACCATGAACATTATGGAACATTATTTGTGTTATGCCAATATCAATAAGGATAGGCTAGGTCTAACATTATTATTCATCCCAATGATCAACTTCCCAGACAGCAACATATCAGCCCAGATCTGGCCCAAATCTGGTTCATGTGGATTTCACACGGTCCAGATGTGGGCCGGATCTGGGCAGACACTATGTTAGATGTGGGCCGGATCTGGGCAGACACTATGTTAGATGTGGGCCGGATCTGGGACGACACTATGTTGCTGTCTGGGTTGTCACTTATGGCGCGTTTCCACCGAGCGGTACGGTACGGTACGGTACGGGTCGGTACCCTTTTATTTGCGTTTCCACTGCCAAAAGTTGAGAATGGTACCAAAAAGCCGAACCGTACCGTACCACTTTTTGGGTACCCTTCCGTTGGGGTACCTAGCACAGTGGTACGGTACTAAAAGGTGGAGCTAGACTCACTGCAGGACGTTGATTGGTTGACAGAGAATCGTCACTTGCGCGTGCTACGAGGGGAATGACAACATAAGAAGCGCCATTTTTTTATATACAGTTTAATATAATATACTGTTACTGTGTCACGAAATGTAATTTTAAGAGTTTTTCAGGCGAGAATGTAGTTGTTTAAAGCTCTAATCTGTGGTTTATTTATAAAGATGATTTGTTTTTCCCCGGTTGTGAGATCCATGCGATCAGCGGGCGCTCGGCGCTCATGTTTCCCGGCTGGATGAGCCTTTCCTCGGCTAAGTTAGTTCTTCTGACGTTCGCCGATGACTCCGACGGTAGTGGTTAAACATGAGATATAATTCGTCTTGTGCAGACCTAACGGGCGATCTTTGGTCTCGTGAATAATTCGTTCCCTGTCAATCGTTTTGACTGAGGGCTAAGTTTAGTTTCATATTATAGGCTATTTGTATTTAACTTTACTGTTGTAATGTTAGACTAGCGCAGCATTTGGACATTTGACTGAATTGTTTGCTTTATTTCTTATTGTATAGCTTCTTGTACCTTTTACTTAAACTTTTATATTGGCTATTATTGATAAAACTGAAATTTTACAAAAAGAAATATGGTTTCTTGTCATTTTCTTTTTACAAGATTATCACTGATGTTTATTGCAACATTTGTACAAATGAATATATTGCCTGTAATGTGTAATTTTTTTTATTATTTAAACGAAAAGAGGTAACGTTAGGGTTGTGTTTTAAATCGTTTTGTTATAAATAGAATAACGTATAACGTGCAGTGAATAATCAATATGCGTTGCGCATGAACCACATTTGTGTCCCTATAATGTTTAATTTATTTAAATGAAAACGAAAAGAGGCAGAGTAGTGTTTTATAACATATTTCGTTTTATTGTTGCTTAAATTTGTACATACAGAGTAACAGAGATAACCGGAGTAGCAGAGCGAGCTGAGTGACGCTTTTAAGAACGCGCTGTACCATGTGCATGTAGGAGTGAGTCGCACATGGCAAGTACAAACTTTGCGTACTTAATATTGAGAAAAGCCTAATGTCGGCGCTTGTCTTCTTGTGACAAACATGTCGAGGAGCAAGAACAAGATCTGCTGTATGTCATCCATTGTAGTTTACTATGTTCTTCTTCGCGCGAAAATTACGTCGATCGAAACACCACGCCTATCAAGTAAGGGTACTGTTGGCAGTGGAAACGCTAGCCAGATCATGGTTAACAGACCCGAACCGTACCGTACTGTACCGTACCGTACTGTACTGCTCAGTGGAAACGAGCCATTATAGGCCTATAAAACTATGAGAATAAAGACATTCATTTAGGACTGATCATACTGTTTAGGTATAGGGACGGACCTGTTGTAGGTTTAAAAGTGGTAGCCTACATTTCCATATAAAACTGTCAAATTATTATTATATGTTTATATATTATTAAATTATTATATGTAACGAAATGCAATATGTATCAATGATAAAATTACAGCAAACTTGGAAAATCCTAACCATCTTCTTCACTGGGTCTTCACTTTGTGTTAGAGGAAATACATGTTTTCATATGTCTGTACAGAAAACAATGAAACCGGTTCCTTGTATTGTCCCTTAAAGGAACAGCTCATCAGACCATAGTTGCTAAAGTTGTGCTAGATAACAAATATAAAGACAGATGAATAACATAAATGAACATATATCATACTGACAGTTTGTCTCGATAAAATAGGCCTACTATGAGAATAAAGACATTCATTTGGATTAAACAAGGCTTTAAGACAATGAGCGTTAAATAAACGCAGAACAAACAGTCTATTATAATGTTGTGCACCAGATGATGCTAAAGGTGTAGGCTATTTAGCCTACTTTACAAAATACATATCAGTGGCACTGCAACCAGTCACAGAAACTGACACTATTTACCATTTTATGCTATATAAACAATGAGTTAAAACAATTCAACTAAATATAAATTGAAACAAATCTTGGTTAAAAAATTTGCTGCTTGCTCTCTGTAAAATAGCAGTCTAATCCACAGCAGTCATCGGATATGCTCATCATTATCACCATCTGCAGTTATTATGCATAAAAGACGAGGCTGAATCCAGCTTTCGTCTATAAGGTAAAATGGGAGAAGATGTCACACGCGAACATGCGCATAATTTACTTCGGCCACTTACATTATTTTATATACTGTAAGTGTAGCATATGAAATGATAATGCATCAGCCAATGTGTTAAGTGATACATTTGCTAATTTGGTGTCATAGCCCAAAAGTTAAAGTTAGCCTATTCGAAGAGGCTAGTTTTATATAATGCACATTACAGTGATATTTGTCAGGTAGGATATAGATATAGAGGCATCAGCAAATAATTTGGAATATATAGCCTATGTAAAAAAAGAAAAGGAAAAAAAAGTCATATAATAATAACTTGCATATTACATTAACATTTTCACCATTTTTTACGTCATAGCAAAGAATATTATGCCCTTATACTTCCATTAGTAAGTATTCACATTGAAGATTCACTGAATTTAAAGGGATAATTCAATTCTGTCATCATTTACTCACCCTCAAGTTGTTCCAAATTTCTTTCTTCTGCTGAACACAAAAGAAGATATTTTGAAGAATATGGGCATTCATATGGAGGAAAAAAATACTATGGAAGTCAATGGGGTCCATCAACTGTTTGGTTACTGACATTCTTCAAAATATCTTCTCTTGTGTTCAGCAGAAGAAAGAAATTCATGGTTTGGAACAACTTGAGTAAATAATGACAGAATTTTAGATGACAACCAAGCATCTTGGAATTCTTTGGAATTCTGTCTTCTTCACAATTATGGTGAGGAATGTAAAAAAACATGGCTGTGCTGCAGGCCTAATTAATGTATTTTAGTCAACAAGCCACTGTTGTTAAAGCAACATGAAAGGATGTGCAAATATTTGATGCGGTGACATTTGACCATTTGTACAAATATAAGTCATCAGATGAAACATTCCAGTCCCCAGTGTGTCTTGTTACAAAGAAATAATAATAATAATAATAATAATAATAATAATAATAAAAACATACTTATAGGCTCAGCGTAGGCCCGCAATTTAATTTTCTACATCCTCAGATGAACTTTGGCAAATTATATAATTGTAATAGTCAATGACAATAATCAAAAACAATTATAATACAGACAAAATGTGATGTCTATAAATATTTATTTTAAATATGAAATTCTGCTAAGAAGGCACATTGTTATACCTTTGTTACATCCATGTAATTAGTCATAATTTCTATCATATTCTAGTCAATTTTATTAGTATTCAGAGAGTCATCTCAACTTTCTTAATCAGTAAAGTCATTCAAAGTGGTCAAAAAAAGTGCAATTAACTCATGGCTGCATGCTATATTGAACAGCTTTAATTTTGCTTAAACATTTGGTTTTCGTTACCATGCTAAAACTGTTGTAACTTAGTATTAGTCACTACTGTCATAAAAACTAAACATAAATAAATTGCAGAATGCTTCTGAGCTTTTGACACGGTTTAAAGATATCAATTGATTATGGTTTTACAGTTCATACAGTATTACATTTATTATGGCTTAACAATAACTGATATTTTGTTGCCTACAGTTTTGTGGGGTTTGGGGTACTTGGACAAAGTACTGGTTCAGTCCATGACTGAAAAGGAATTGTAGGAAGTGGTTAGCAGGTGGTTAGTGTGAGGGAGAAGCCCTGCCTCTGATTGGACTGTCAAAACCAAATATTGGTCACAGCAGAACTGTCAAACTAACTACAAGTTAGCCCTGGACTATTATGTTAGTTAGTATATAATAGCTGAATACAAACATTTTTGGAGAGCAAAGGCTGCGTTTGAGTCAGTAGTAGTTGAGTTTTAGAAAGTTAGACAAAACTTAGCTAATGTAGTTAGACTGACAGACAGCTTGTCATTTTAGCTTAGCAATGACAGGGATGTGTTTATTCTACCCTCGTGTCAACCGTGGGCTTTAACTGTTTACTAACACAGGTGAAAGCTTCAGATTTAAAGAGCACTCTTAATTATAAGAGTAATTGTTAGTTTGTAGCCTAAAGTTTGTTTATTTGGGCAGAAAGCTAACAGCAGATTAAGTTTAGCCTGCTAGCACCACCCGACTAACCACGAATCTGTTTTTGTGGGAATTATGAGCTCCTGTAATGTTTATGCAAGTCGCAAACGGAGGAAACCTGCCCAGAAAAGGTAATAAATCATTGTTTTACTAAGGTTGCTTAGTTAAACCTATATACTCAGCTTACAGCACGGTCAGCCTGTTTAATATCTAAACCTAAAGCGGACACTTCACTATCGTTGCCTAGTTGTTTATTTATATAGTTTTTGTTACAGTAGGCTATTTCTTTATATAGTTATCTGCATATTTATTCAATTTGACTCAACTTTGAGTGATGTTATCGATGCACTCTGTCCAAAATCTAACCAGACTGTGTTTGCGAAACTTTGACGTCGTTTATAACGCGTTCGACCGTGTTTTGTGCTTGAGCGTTTTCATGAACGAAGATTTGTTCATTGCGTGTCACCTGGCAAATAAGCGATCCAGGATCAGGTGGTGAACTAATAATTTGTGCTTTCCATAATTTATATTTGGCTGCGTTATAATGAGTTCCTAAATCGGAATATTAAAATAAATTATCAAAAACATTGCGCATATGAACGTGTTCGGTTATTTTGACTATTGAAAATATAAAATTGACCTCCACTTGAATGACTTAAAAAAAATTGTGCTGAACCAAAAGTTCAAGTCAGTAAAAAAGGGCACATACATACACACACACACACGCGTTTTTTCTTCAGTTCTGTTAAAATGTGGAAAATGTTTAAATATGGGATAAAACCCTGATTTTGTGATTACATTTAATAAACAACTGAAACTATTCCAGGTTGTGGAATTAAACATTAACGACAAATATTCTTTTCAACAAGTCATTGAATATAGGTGTTTAACTTAATTTTCTATTCACATTTCACCAGGTTTCTGCATTTTCTTACCAAAATGTGGGCCATGTCTAAATACAGTCTAAAATGTTGTGATTGATTATGTCTAATAGAGCAAACTTTACAAAATATGAAATTATGAATGTCTGGCTATCCTGTCATACTAATCTGAAAGTTACAGTAAAGCCGAATGTTTTCTCTTTTTTGTAGTGAAAAGCAGTCTCCTCCTGAATGCGTCAAATCGAATCCATCCAAACGACATCGGGAGCGGCTGAATGGAGAGTTAGACAGGTTGGCCAGCCAGCTCCCTTTCCCACAAGAGGTCATATCCAAGATGGACAAACTCACCATACTGAGGCTAAGTGTGAGCTACCTGCGGGCCAAAAGTCACTTCAATGGTAATACATGTAAACCGAAGCTGCAGTTGTAACATGTGTATACTAATTGTACAATTGCTGACTGCATTTAAATTTATGGATGCAATAGTCCCAGGGGGTCTAATCCTGATCCCAGAGGACCAATGTCCTGCTGAGTTTAGCTCCAAATTCTCCAAAAATACATGCCTGGCAGCAGAGGTGGAAAGAGTACTCAAAATTTGTACTCAAGTACAAGTACCGTTACATTGCTGAAATAATACTCAATTACAAGTAAAAGTACTGGTGTCAAAAAAGTACTTAAGTAAAAGTACAAATTACTCTTCTCAAAAACTACTCAGAGTACTAGTTACTAGTTACTTTTTAGCTGGCGATAGTTAATGTATTACCAATAAATATTCAACCAAATCATAGATTTATGTAGAAAATAGCTACTTTTAACACGTTTTTACCTTATTGTCGAAGGACATTAATTAGTGGTCATGATACTGGAATTTCTAACTTCAATATGACACCTTGAAATATGTGAGTATTCAGTTGGCCTAGCCTATAATTTTTAATACCATCGGGAAAACTACCACATACTAAATATTTTAATATCTACATTTTTGTCCATCCATTTTGTCAAGGCAATCATTATTTTCAAGCACAACACTCATTGTAACAGTAATCTATTTGAATGGAAAAGTTTAATTCAAGTCTTCTGAAGAGACACGTCCACTTTATACAGTGAGATTTTAATTTAGGCTTTTGTTTACATATTTAAACATTGATCAATAACCATTACAATAATCTAACTTAAATATTTACTCACTCAGTGTATTTGTCTTTACAATAGGGTAACGTTAAAGGTGCCTTATGTAAAAATTGAGGTAAAAATATCCAAAAAATGAGCTACATGCATCAAAAGAATGAGAAGAAATAAGGGCGATGATGTCATTAAAAAAATGTCAAGTTATAGTGCTGCAGAGATATCAACCTCAATTAGCATTAGCATTAATAGCCACGGCCCGACAGGTGTCGTAATACCAGTTTCGGCCATGGGAGGCGGTATGCCGGCAACATAACCACCAGTCAAACATGCAATACACGAATAACTCGCACGGCTTGTGGGCGTACTTGAACCTGATGTCAATCGTGTGGAAAGTAGCCTACAGCCCACTACTACATTCAAATAAAATATGATAAAAAAGGAACAGAACCAGAGTAAACATTGGCACTGCTTTCCATCGCTGGAGACAACTAATGGACATGAAAAAAATGAGGTTTGACTTCGAACTTGCAACATTTCGTTTGGACTGGTAAGTAAGATGCTGTTAGTATTTCGTTAGAAGTTTGTTTTATATGTTTGTGTAGATTTTCGGGAAGTTATAACATAGAAATGTATCGAAGGCTGTTCGATAAACGTATATAACGTTCATAAATACAGTATTGTAATATAGTACACATAGCACAATCTCTATTGCTCTTTTTTTCTTGCCAACTACGTGACCTATATTATGTATATTAAATGGCTTTCCTGAGGTAAATCTGACATAATTGTTCTCCAGCTGTGTTATTGACCTCTTCACGATGATAAAAAACACTGATTGGTCGATATTATGTATGAGGAATACATTTTGGTAAGTTGTAGCCTAACGTTACTGTATCTTTCAGTGTTCGTGATTTTTTTACTATTAGCTAGTAGAGATGATCGGTTCACATGCGCTAGGGATCTGTCGTGTAACATTTACAAGCGCCAAAACGGTATTTAATTGACAGAATCTGAGAGCTGAGATTTTTTTATATCATAACTAACCTGCTCTGTCTAGTCTGTCGGTCTCCGTGTCCTCTTTGCTTCGCGATTTTTCTGTGCGTGAGAAAATTGATGTGTGGGGTGAGAGCGTGTGAAAAGTGTTTGCGTGTGTCTCACGGTTAATGCGTGAGAGTTGGAAGCTCTGGTTACGTTGGCGCTAGCTTGGTCAACATCAGCGAATGCTGTCTGTCAAATTAATGTAATTCAAACTAACAATAAAAATGTAATATGAACAAAACGAATATGAACATATTCACTGGTAAAGGTGAAGGGGAGTAGCTTGAAGATATTCATACTCTAGAGTAGACCAACTCACTTTCTGGAGGTATACTGCCCCCATCTGGTATGGAATGTGGAGTATGAATTTATTTATTTTTACATAAGGCACCTTTAACTGTTGCAATAGCTCACACACAGCACAAGGAAGCTTGATTTCAAGCTGAATTTAATTTGCAAAAAAGAAATGTAATTTTTCATAACTTTTGACAACGTTTAATTTAAGAGCATGGAGAGATTGGAGCTGGATGTCATTTGAGTCTGCAGTGAGAACCACTTGGAGAGATTCGCGAATCGCGATTGCACATGATATGACACAGTCCGAGAGCGCACACTCAATATCCGAGTCCAGTTCATTCGTATATTTGAGAGCTCGCGTCCAGTTTTCTGCGATTACATGAATGTGCCCTCGCGTTATAATATTGCACTTGTGACATTTGCCATTAAAATATGCCATAGAAACTTGCAGGTATTAATAAAATTATGCGTAATAGGTCTACCTGCAATCCCGCACTGAGAGGAGGTCAAACTCGCTGTCGTTGATGAGAGAATGAGAACGCGCAGCTGGTATCGTATCGATGTATAGGCCGAAATGAGTATTGACAGATATTTCAGTATTGATATATCAAAATATAGATATTTTGACAATACTACTATGTAGATTGTTGTTTCTCCAAACTTTCAGTCCAGCCATTAATCACTCTGAGCTCCTCGCCTCCTTTACTTATGATCAGCTCTTGTAAACCTGCTGCGACTGCGGCGGCTTTAATTCAGTCCAAATATCAGGGGTTTTATTGGTCCGTTTACGATCGAATATTTTTATTGGCTACCGAAATGCCGGTCAAAGATTTGAATATCAATTCAAATTGTACTCAGTAACGAAATGTGATTTTACAAGTAGCGAAGTAGATTACTTAGTTTAATATGTACTTGAGTACAAGTAAAATTACAGATTTAAAAATATACTCAAAAAAGTACAAGTACCCAAAAAAACTACTTAATTACAGTAACGTGAGTAGTTGTAATTCGTTACTTCCACCTCTGCCTGGCAGTAATCCTGAAGACCTTGATTACCTTGGTTCAGGTGTGTTTAATTGGGATTAGAGCCAAATTCTCCAGGAGAAGGACTGGACACCCCTGCAATAGTCCCATCCAGTTTATGCAAATTTGAAAGATTATTTGTTTATTATTTTGACTGCATCCAAAGGCAACACTTTTTCTTCCTTAATGATTAAAATGAATAAGGACATTTTTACACTGGCAGTTTAGTTCGAAAAAGTACCCGGATGACCTACTTCTTCCGGCGAGATTCTGAAGTGTGTATACGATAGACACTTTACTATCCCATGAGGCCACGGGAGAGGATTTATGAATGACAGTGAAGCGACGTAACTGACGCTGGTAGATCACATGAGGACTACATGGCGAATGTAGTACATCCAGAATTTCATTCATACTACACACACTCATACTATAGAATGTACTTTTTTTTAGCGGTCGTAAAGTAATTACTTATTTAAAATAAGTATCTACTCAAGAGAGTATGCGATTTAGGATGCTGCCTCGGACACACTTGTTCAGGAAGTAAAGTAACCTGCGCATGTGTTTTATCCGATGACAACGTCATCAACCAAACACACTTAAGAGATGACAGTTTGATGATTTACTCTGGATACGAGCGAGGGTGTGTGTGCAGTGTAATTGCTCAGAGTGGCAAATGAATGACTCGCAATTAGCTTTCTCCTCAAAAGAGTCCATTTGCAAGCCTTCATGCGAAGCACATACAGTAAACGCAAGTGTCGTTCACTTTTGTTCACTTGGTGCTCTTTGCATAACAGCACCATATTAATTAAAAGCCTTAAACCACAATATATTCACCCACATTCTCTTTTCTATCATGTGCTGTGCCCATTTGTGATGACGTAAGATGAACGCAAGAGGCTTTTTCCCTCAGCATTAAGATTTGGAAGTTGGACAGAGCAGTGCATGGAGTTCCTCTTTTTGTTTGTGATAGATTGAGTGCTTATCACAGGACATCCCGGTCTCTCAGCAGTTTTATCTCAGGATAACAAAAGGAATATGGAAAAGAAATAGGCTATGCTTTGAAATATTATAACAGTGGTCTGGAGGTTCTTTCTTCTATTGGGACAGATCATTTTTTCTTGCCGCTGTCCAAAAGTTTTACGTGTGTATGAATTCACAAAATTCAAGGCACAGATTGTGCAATGTTGGCACTTGAAAATAGATCATATTGCGCGATATAGTTGCAGTATGTAATGCATGCTCAACTGTAAGAATGAACCGATGGCCCGGGAACAGCCCTTAACATTGCTGTTGAATTCCGTTGATTTAATCTAGCCAATTAACATAGATAAGAAGATTTAGTTGAATGAATGAATTCATAGATTTTAGTTACATTATATTTGTCAAATTTCCAGTAATAAATAAATAGTAATATTGTAAAATATTGTTCCAATTTAAAATAAACATTTTCTATTAAATGTAAATCTGCATTTTGCCCGAGAAGATAGTTATCTCCACACTCAAATGGGAGGTCGAATCGAAGGTCAGGTTGGCCTTAGAAGGGGTAACGCCTCCGCCCGGTTGCCCACCGAGTCGATTGTTTGTACCGGAAGAGTTACGGTCTGAAGTCATTCGATGGGGACATTGCTCCAACATCGCTTGTCATCCAGGAGTAAACCGGACTAGCTGTTTAGTAAAGCAACGATTCTGGTGGCCATTAATGGCTCGCGACATTCGCAGTTTTGTTTTGGCTTGCTCAGTTTGTGCCATTGGTAAGACGTCTAACCGACCTCCTGATGGGTTACTCCATCCGCCGTCTGTCCCTTCGAGACTCGCGCTACCTACCTCCTGGTTTCCGGTTACAGTTTCATCACCACCATCACCTTCGTTCTTCATCGGAGGTCTGGGCTGTCCTCAGCATCCCTGTGCTGCCAAGTGCATTTCATCCCTGGACATTATCCTTCACCACTCTCACCGTCTCTGACCTACTCTCTTTAATAAATATCTTTGTACTTGCTACTGAATCATCTCCGTCATTTCATTACAAGGGGTCACTGTTTGACAAAAACCGAAACTGCATAGTGTCCCTTTAATATCACAGTTCATATAGTGTATGCATGTGTTTCAGACGAGCCTTTCACAATTATGCTCTCAAGGATGCAGTTGTACATCTTTTTTGAAATTTATAAAGGGAACAGTCCAAGTTTTGTTAAGCAAGAACCTGTCATGTAAAAAAAATACCGTTTTCCAGTTCCCAGCTTATATTCTTCCAATTATCCTGACCAGTTCAGAGGTGCGGTCAGCATTGAAGGGATTCCATGAGAAACAAGCTAAACAGGTGCGCTGATTGTTGCGTGTAATTACTCTGACTTTCTGGAGGCCATTACAGGGGAGGGTCTGGGTTTGCGTGAGCAATTGAAACCGACTTGTTGACATTTTGACTTAGGTGAAAAGAGTTACGAAATGTTTGATAGCCATTGGCTCTAGCAGCAAACTTTGACCGGAGTTGCTGTGTAGCATCAAAGACCCTGCCAAGTTTTGATCATTTGAACCAGTGTGTGGGGATCTTTAGGGTCAGACATTGCATGAGAAGAGTGCAGGAACACCAGATGAGATATGATCTCAATGTTTTGCTGGCACACACTTCCAAAATTCAGGGGTTTGTTGACACAGTGACTAAGTAATGGCATCTAGTACGTGAAGACTAGAGAGATCATTGTTCTTAATAGAAAAGAGTTTGCCTGGCAGAGTCAAGAGTACATTTTTTGTGTCTTCTTGCCAGTGTTTTGGTATTGTGGAGTTATGTACAGTATAACATCTTGAAGAATTGATGTTCCCAACAGATACATTTTCAAAACAATGAATTAGTTAATTACATGACTGGGTAGTAGTTATAACCCTATACCATGTGTCAAAATGATTGATGACTTCCGGTCCCGCCCACAGATAAGACATCTGGTCCCCGCCCTTCCGGTTGTCCGTTGAGCTGTCCCGCCCTTTCTGGCTTGTATAGATATGGATATGGATTGTCATATCGAGCGTTCGATCATGTGTTTTGACAGTTTTATCTACCGGTGTCTTTCCGGCATATGTTGTTGTTATGGTTTGCCCTATTGTCCTAGTTAGTCGTAGATCATGTGGTTTTGACAGAAAGTTTGAAGACTGTGTCACACAAGCATTATCTCTTGTGCACACGAGTTGGGTGTATTTTCTGTGTTTGTGTACTGTCTTTGCAACAACTGAATCGGACATAAACACTGATATCTCTGCTACACAGACGTCCACCCTCACATTCCTGAGCAATGTATATAAATGGTGGGTAGTGTGTTGTAAAACCATCACCAGAAACATGAGCTACATGAGCATGGATGATTCATCCTCCCCTCAATCCTCAGAGTCGGAGCTGAGCAACCAAATGATGGAAAGGCTGACTATGGCACCGAGAAAACCTTTCGGACATGTCCGTTTGACAAGTTTTCTCCATGAAATTTCGGAATGGACTACAGCTGAATATGTAATGGGTAGGAACCGTGTATTCGGATACAAATTTCACAAACCAACTCGAGTTGTTACACTCTACACCACTGACAGCCTCGGAGAGTTTCAGACTGGGCAAGACGTGTGTCTGGTATTTCCTGAAAAAGACTGGACTCTCTTCTACAATCGTGTATGGAAGGATCTGAATGATTGTGGTGAGGAGCCTTTGTACATTTCAGAGTGGGACGGGGTAAACAATAATGTCCGGTACCGTGTGGTAGGTGACCATACTAACAAGAACCCTAGTGATTCTGTTTACATATTCTGCTGTAAAGACAAGACAAAGCTCAAAAACAACCGGTCTGCGCGCATACGGCCTAACGAGCATCACAAACTGTATGAAATGCAATTTTTGTTCGACTGGGGCGATCTGAATCTCCTGAATATGGTTTTTTCAGTCATCGACAAAATGTTCAAATGGTGTGACATGCATGACGGATACAATAAAATTAAAGTGCAGCTGTTCCACCCTGAGACATGTGAACGGAGCGGCATATGGTCTCGGCCATCCCCACCCATTTACTACAGCCATCCTAAAGCTCGCAAGCCAGACCTACTCAAATAACGTCTATTAATCAGGTTTTGACTGCTACAACAACCCCGCCCCCTTTACTACAACTATCATAAATTCCTGCGACCAGACCCTTCCAAGCAACATTTATAAACCATGGCTGAAGACGGCGCTTCAGAACCCCATCATGTATGCAGCTGCGGTATCTCTTTCGGCAGCATTCTCGACCCTCCCAACGACAACGCAACCCACCATACTCTGACTGACGCCTGCGGGCCATTGGGCATACACAAAGACTGGGCTCCGGCTAAAACTATCAAACGTCGCATAGACTTTGAATCATGCATTGAAAGCGATTGGGGTCCGGGTAACATTTTCAACCCTGAACCATTGGACCTGCGCAAAGACTGGGCTCTGGCTGAAAGACGCAAACGTAGCTTAGACTGGGATCCGAAGATCGAGTGCGACTGCGGTTGTACTAAACCTTGGTCACCACCACTATCCAACAAAAAGCTTGAATCTCACAACCTGACTGACCTCTCTCATGCTAAACCCGGTTTCGATGCTACAGACGGATGTTTCAGCGACGTGGGATTCAAAATCATAAAAGCCGCGACAGTGGTATTGCTGCAACATCTCATCGGAAAGAAGCTGAAGGACGACTGCGAGGGGTGTGAGATTGATCACCCCAGTCAACTGCAACATTCCTGCCTGTTCGACCCACCTAACTACTACTTTGACACACATTTTGATGAACTTTCAGGCAAACTGTTTAAACCCTTTTTTCATTCAGTCATCACTACCCTTCTGGAGCGGTGTGGGTTAAAATCTCAACCCCAACGTATTCAAGGAACAGTCGGGACTATTCTGCACGAATTAAAAGACGAACCATTCATCGCCGCTAAGCTAGAAGAAATCAGGACGAGACTTCTGGACAAACCCTGCGAGGAAATAGTGCACGACGTCGTTGATCTCTGGGAAGGTCTCTCGATCGTGAATGGAGAGTGACCAAGACCCCACCAGTATGGGTGCTGCCTGTAGCCTAAAGAGCTGTATGGAATTCATGTTTAAAGACCATTACAGACACCAGATGACCGAACTGATGAATAAGATTATTGCGGATGCATCCCACCCTGATACACCGTGTTATGAAACTGTGCGTGAGGCAAATCTCAAGAAAAATATGATACATATAAGAGGACTGGCTAATTCATGGGACGATTTGACGGACAAATGCGCTTATGGTACCGATCCGCCTGATGTAATGATAAAACAGGTTCTAGATATGATGTGTGAATCACAATCTCTACTAGGGATCACCGATGTGCTGTGTACTTGTACGTATGTGGCGGATGTCTGTACCGAGCTGGTAAAGAATTCAAAAGAATATGACTCCGATGATGAGGATGATGCTGTTCAAATTGTCGAAGTGATTAAAAACGTTGAAAAAATTATCGAAATGTATGTCGATTACATCCTAGACAAAAACATGATGGCCTGTCGTGACTTTCTTTTCTGGTTAGATTACCGTTGACTTCATTTTACTTAGACTATGCATGTAACATTGTTATATCTAATTTTACTATATTCCGTTTTGTACTAACATCATTATATTCAATTTTACTTAGATTTTGTTGTACTAACATTATTATTATTATATCCATGTAGGCTATATTCTATTATAATCATTTTTACTATCTTCTATTATAATCATTTTTACTATCTTCTATTATATTAACACCATTTATCCATGTTTACTTATATCATGTATCCTGTAATTTTTTTTAATAAAAGATTGATTCAAACCACATGTACGCGTTATTCTTTTGCAGCGGTTGAAACGGCAGCATGTCGGAGCTCATGAAAAAGGCTTATTATACACCCTCCAACCCCGGCTCTTTAGGGGGTAAAAAACGATTAAAGGACGCCGTCTTAAAAGAAAGTGGGGTCCGTCTAAGCGATAAAAAGGTTTCAGAATGGCTGGCTGGTGAGGATGCTTACACTTTACACAAAACAGCTCCTATAAAATACAAACGAAATAGAGTGGTTGTGTACGGGGTCGATACCCAGTTCCAGGCCGATCTAGTCGACATGATCGCCTATGCCAAGGATAACGACGGCAATAAATATCTGCTGACTTGCATAGACGTATTTAGCAAGTACTCGTGGGCTCGTGTGTTGAAGAATAAGAGTGGGCCCGAGGTCGCTAGAGCGTTCGAGTCTATACTCGAGGAGGGTCGTGTGCCGCAGAAATTGCAGACGGATCAGGGGAAGGAATTTTTTAACAAACAATTTCAAGATGTAATGAAAAAGCACAACATTGATCATTTCGCTACCGCTACCGATTTGAAAGCCAGCGTCGTAGAACGATTTAATAGAACGTTAAAGAGTCGTATGTGGAGATTTTTAACAGCTACAAATTCCCGACGATACATAGATGTTTTACAAGACATTATGCAGGGGTACAACACCAGTTATCACCGAAGTATCTGCATGAGACCTGTGGACGTCGACAAAGTAAACGAGGATCAAGTGTTTCAAAACTTGTATGGTGATATAAAGAAGACCGAGAGAGCCATATTTAATTTCAAAGTCGGCGACGTCGTCAGGATTTCTAAAGTGAGAGGCCCGTTCGCCAAAGGTTATGAGCAGAACTACACGGAAGAATTTTTCACCATATCCGCATGCATTCCGCGACAACCCCCGGTCTACAGACTCAGCGATTATGACGGTGATGTCATCGAGGGGGTTTTTTATGAAAAAGAGTTGCAAAAAATAATTGTGAGTAAAAACAAATCTTTTAAGGTGGAAAAGATTTTAGGTCAGAAAAAACAAGGGAAATCTATGCTTGTTTTAGTGAAATGGCTAGGCTGGCCTTCAAAATTCAATAGTTATATAGATAAAAAAACACTGTTGGACTTAAAACACCCCAACGTTTAATGGATGAGTTCATACGAGCGAAGGACAGTCATGGATGATCAAGGGTTCTACATTACGCTACCGTGCAATGCATCGAGGTCGGTTTACCCCGAAAATCGCATATCCTGCTATACAACCAGGTTAGCAAAAGCTATACAATTGAAAGGACAATGGGAGGTGGGCCTCGCCGAAATCGAATATCCTAGAAGTTGGTATAACTTTAATGACAAAGACGGGAATTTCACCCTGCACACAAGTCCCGTATACAAAAATAGTGGGGGTCCAAAAGATGCGCTTAAAGAAGACTTACCCAAGTTTATTGTATCGAGGGAATTATACATATCTGGTGGGTACTACGCGAACATTCGTGCGATCCTCCGTGTGATAAATCAACTTCTAGCCTCCACGGGTGTATTGGATTACGATGAATTAAAAAACAAAGTGTTTCTGATCGCGAAACCCAATGTTTCAGTCAGCTTTCAAGGCAGACTCGCCACTATTTTAGGAATGATACCGGACGATGCTCTCGGACGTTCGAACTACCATAAAGAAGCAGATTTTACTACGAACCATATCACGTACGCTCCTCATCAATCCGATATCAACGCTGGGTTCTACACAATGTACGTTTACACCGACATCATTCAATATCAATCGGTCGGTGATTCTTACGTACCGCTTTTGAGATGCGTACATATATCGGGTAAAAGCAGCGACACGGTCATTGCTAGATACGACAACCCACATTACGCATCGATCAACAAGGATCACATCGCCAGCATTACCATAGAGTTGAAGGACGACCAAAACCGCGAAATACCATTTTCTTACGGGAAAGTCATCGTAAAACTACACTTTAAACCAACCAATCATTCTATTCTTTAAAATGAGTTATTACTATAGTCCTAGAGAGCACAATACCGCGGACTATGTGGACTATTACCGAAATCAGGCCGGCGGCGGTTTGCCAGGCTATGCCGGGGGAGGGGTTATGTACGGGGCAGGGTTAGGAGGACTTTTCAGAGGTTTGTTCAGGATGGCCATACCTCTGTTAAAAAGAGGATTTAGCATCGCAAAACCCCACCTAAAATCCGCCGCTAAAAATATAGTATCCGACGTCGTCTCAAACGTATTGACGCGGGCGCATAGCAATAATGCTAATGCTCAAGACGGATCTGGACTGATGGTCATGGCCCGTAAGAGGATGTCTAAACCACCTGGTGTGAGGAGGCGTGGTCAATGGGGTAAGAAGAAGAAAACAACAAGTGGAACAAAGAAGCGTCCAGTCGCACGTAGAAAGCGTAAGAAGTCTGTTAGTCGAAAAGCGACGGCCAAGAGATTCGTAAAAACCATATTCTAACATGGCGCTACTACATCGTATGTCGGGAGAATGCATCAAGTCCGAGTTGGACTTATTTACGGTCCCGCTGACGCAGACAGTTATTGAGAAAAACGGCTATTTAGAAGTTGCCCCTTTATCAGCCATATCGGACACCGCGCCATTAGAGTTTTTTATCGCAGGCAACGGCGATGATTACGTAGATCTAAATAACACGATGCTCTATCTACGCCTGAAAATCACGAGACCTAATGGAGCGGACATTGTGCATCCTGCGAGGGTTGCCCTAATAAATTACCCCGGAGCCACAATTTTTTCACAAGTCGACGTGACCCTAGGCGATCGTCTGATATCACAGAGTTCGAGCACCTACCCTTACCGTTGCATCATAGAGAGTCTGATCAACTACAGTAAAGATGCGTTGGAATCTCTTTTCTCTGCCGGACTGTTTTACAAAGACACTGCCGGTCACATGGATGTGAATGACCCCGTAGGCCGTAACGCGGGGTTGACGAAGAGATCGACCTACACCAGCGAAAGTAGGGTGGTGGAGCTGATGGCCCCTATACACAGTGATATATTCTTTCAAGAAAAACTTTTGCTGAATGGAATTGACATCAAGATACGCCTAATTAGAGCAAAAGTTTTTCTTGAAAGAATATATCACTGTGTATAGGGGCCATCAGCTCCACCACCCTACTTTCGCTGGTGTAGGTCGATCTCTTCGTCAACCCCGCGTTACGGCCTACGGGGTCATTCACATCCATGTGACCGGCAGTGTCTTTGTAAAACAGTCCGGCAGAGAAAAGAGATTCCAACGCATCTTTACTGTAGTTGATCAGACTCTCTATGATGCAACGGTAAGGGTAGGTGCTCGAACTCTGTGATATCAGACGATCGCCTAGGGTCACGTCGACTTGTGAAAAAATTGTGGCTCCGGGGTAATTTATTAGGGCAACCCTCGCAGGATGCACAATGTCCGCTCCATTAGGTCTCGTGATTTTCAGGCGTAGATAGAGCATCGTGTTATTTAGATCTACGTAATCATCGCCGTTGCCTGCGATAAAAAACTCTAATGGCGCGGTGTCCGATATGGCTGATAAAGGGGCAACTTCTAAATAGCCGTTTTTCTCAATAACTGTCTGCGTCAGCGGGACCGTAAATAAGTCCAACTCGGACTTGATGCATTCTCCCGACATACGATGTAGTAGCGCCATGTTAGAATATGGTTTTTACGAATCTCTTGGCCGTCGCTTTTCGACTAACAGACTTCTTACGCTTTCTACGTGCGACTGGACGCTTCTTTGTTCCACTTGTTGTTTTCTTCTTCTTACCCCATTGACCACGCCTCCTCACACCAGGTGGTTTAGACATCCTCTTACGGGCCATGACCATCAGTCCAGATCCGTCTTGAGCATTAGCATTATTGCTATGCGCCCGCGTCAATACGTTTGAGACGACGTCGGATACTATATTTTTAGCGGCGGATTTTAGGTGGGGTTTTGCGATGCTAAATCCTCTTTTTAACAGAGGTATGGCCATCCTGAACAAACCTCTGAAAAGTCCTCCTAACCCTGCCCCGTACATAACCCCTCCCCCGGCATAGCCTGGCAAACCGCCGCCGGCCTGATTTCGGTAATAGTCCACATAGTCCGCGGTATTGTGCTCTCTAGGACTATAGTAATAACTCATTTTAAAGAATAGAATGATTGGTTGGTTTAAAGTGTAGTTTTACGATGACTTTCCCGTAAGAAAATGGTATTTCGCGGTTTTGGTCGTCCTTCAACTCTATGGTAATGCTGGCGATGTGATCCTTGTTGATCGATGCGTAATGTGGGTTGTCGTATCTAGCAATGACCGTGTCGCTGCTTTTACCCGATATATGTACGCATCTCAAAAGCGGTACGTAAGAATCACCGACCGATTGATATTGAATGATGTCGGTGTAAACGTACATTGTGTAGAACCCAGCGTTGATATCGGATTGATGAGGAGCGTACGTGATATGGTTCGTAGTAAAATCTGCTTCTTTATGGTAGTTCGAACGTCCGAGAGCATCGTCCGGTATCATTCCTAAAATAGTGGCGAGTCTGCCTTGAAAGCTGACTGAAACATTGGGTTTCGCGATCAGAAACACTTTGTTTTTTAATTCATCGTAATCCAATACACCCGTGGAGGCTAGAAGTTGATTTATCACACGGAGGATCGCACGAATGTTCGCGTAGTACCCACCAGATATGTATAATTCCCTCGATACAATAAACTTGGGTAAGTCTTCTTTAAGCGCATCTTTTGGACCCCCACTATTTTTGTATACGGGACTTGTGTGCAGGGTGAAATTCCCGTCTTTGTCATTAAAGTTATACCAACTTCTAGGATATTCGATTTCGGCGAGGCCCACCTCCCATTGTCCTTTCAATTGTATAGCTTTTGCTAACCTGGTTGTATAGCAGGATATGCGATTTTCGGGGTAAACCGACCTCGATGCATTGCACGGTAGCGTAATGTAGAACCCTTGATCATCCATGACTGTCCTTCGCTCGTATGAACTCATCCATTAAACGTTGGGGTGTTTTAAGTCCAACAGTGTTTTTTTATCTATATAACTATTGAATTTTGAAGGCCAGCCTAGCCATTTCACTAAAACAAGCATAGATTTCCCTTGTTTTTTCTGACCTAAAATCTTTTCCACCTTAAAAGATTTGTTTTTACTCACAATTATTTTTTGCAACTCTTTTTCATAAAAAACCCCCTCGATGACATCACCGTCATAATCGCTGAGTCTGTAGACCGGGGGTTGTCGCGGAATGCATGCGGATATGGTGAAAAATTCTTCCGTGTAGTTCTGCTCATAACCTTTGGCGAACGGGCCTCTCACTTTAGAAATCCTGACGACGTCGCCGACTTTGAAATTAAATATGGCTCTCTCGGTCTTCTTTATATCACCATACAAGTTTTGAAACACTTGATCCTCGTTTACTTTGTCGACGTCCACAGGTCTCATGCAGATACTTCGGTGATAACTGGTGTTGTACCCCTGCATAATGTCTTGTAAAACATCTATGTATCGTCGGGAATTTGTAGCTGTTAAAAATCTCCACATACGACTCTTTAACGTTCTATTAAATCGTTCTACGACGCTGGCTTTCAAATCGGTAGCGGTAGCGAAATGATCAATGTTGTGCTTTTTCATTACATCTTGAAATTGTTTGTTAAAAAATTCCTTCCCCTGATCCGTCTGCAATTTCTGCGGCACACGACCCTCCTCGAGTATAGACTCGAACGCTCTAGCGACCTCGGGCCCACTCTTATTCTTCAACACACGAGCCCACGAGTACTTGCTAAATACGTCTATGCAAGTCAGCAGATATTTATTGCCGTCGTTATCCTTGGCATAGGCGATCATGTCGACTAGATCGGCCTGGAACTGGGTATCGACCCCGTACACAACCACTCTATTTCGTTTGTATTTTATAGGAGCTGTTTTGTGTAAAGTGTAAGCATCCTCACCAGCCAGCCATTCTGAAACCTTTTTATCGCTTAGACGGACCCCACTTTCTTTTAAGACGGCGTCCTTTAATCGTTTTTTACCCCCTAAAGAGCCGGGGTTGGAGGGTGTATAATAAGCCTTTTTCATGAGCTCCGACATGCTGCCGTTTCAACCGCTGCAAAAGAATAACGCGTACATGTGGTTTGAATCAATCTTTTATTAAAAAAAATTACAGGATACATGATATAAGTAAACATGGATAAATGGTGTTAATATAATAGAAGATAGTAAAAATGATTATAATAGAAGATAGTAAAAATGATTATAATAGAATATAGCCTACATGGATATAATAATAATAATGTTAGTACAACAAAATCTAAGTAAAATTGAATATAATGATGTTAGTACAAAACGGAATATAGTAAAATTAGATATAACAATGTTACATGCATAGTCTAAGTAAAATGAAGTCAACGGTAATCTAACCAGAAAAGAAAGTCACGACAGGCCATCATGTTTTTGTCTAGGATGTAATCGACATACATTTCGATAATTTTTTCAACGTTTTTAATCACTTCGACAATTTGAACAGCATCATCCTCATCATCGGAGTCATATTCTTTTGAATTCTTTACCAGCTCGGTACAGACATCCGCCACATACGTACAAGTACACAGCACATCGGTGATCCCTAGTAGAGATTGTGATTCACACATCATATCTAGAACCTGTTTTATCATTACATCAGGCGGATCGGTACCATAAGCGCATTTGTCCGTCAAATCGTCCCATGAATTAGCCAGTCCTCTTATATGTATCATATTTTTCTTGAGATTTGCCTCACGCACAGTTTCATAACACGGTGTATCAGGGTGGGATGCATCCGCAATAATCTTATTCATCAGTTCGGTCATCTGGTGTCTGTAATGGTCTTTAAACATGAATTCCATACAGCTCTTTAGGCTACAGGCAGCACCCATACTGGTGGGGTCTTGGTCACTCTCCATTCACGATCGAGAGACCTTCCCAGAGATCAACGACGTCGTGCACTATTTCCTCGCAGGGTTTGTCCAGAAGTCTCGTCCTGATTTCTTCTAGCTTAGCGGCGATGAATGGTTCGTCTTTTAATTCGTGCAGAATAGTCCCGACTGTTCCTTGAATACGTTGGGGTTGAGATTTTAACCCACACCGCTCCAGAAGGGTAGTGATGACTGAATGAAAAAAGGGTTTAAACAGTTTGCCTGAAAGTTCATCAAAATGTGTGTCAAAGTAGTAGTTAGGTGGGTCGAACAGGCAGGAATGTTGCAGTTGACTGGGGTGATCAATCTCACACCCCTCGCAGTCGTCCTTCAGCTTCTTTCCGATGAGATGTTGCAGCAATACCACTGTCGCGGCTTTTATGATTTTGAATCCCACGTCGCTGAAACATCCGTCTGTAGCATCGAAACCGGGTTTAGCATGAGAGAGGTCAGTCAGGTTGTGAGATTCAAGCTTTTTGTTGGATAGTGGTGGTGACCAAGGTTTAGTACAACCGCAGTCGCACTCGATCTTCGGATCCCAGTCTAAGCTACGTTTGCGTCTTTCAGCCAGAGCCCAGTCTTTGCGCAGGTCCAATGGTTCAGGGTTGAAAATGTTACCCGGACCCCAATCGCTTTCAATGCATGATTCAAAGTCTATGCGACGTTTGATAGTTTTAGCCGGAGCCCAGTCTTTGTGTATGCCCAATGGCCCGCAGGCGTCAGTCAGAGTATGGTGGGTTGCGTTGTCGTTGGGAGGGTCGAGAATGCTGCCGAAAGAGATACCGCAGCTGCATACATGATGGGGTTCTGAAGCGCCGTCTTCAGCCATGGTTTATAAATGTTGCTTGGAAGGGTCTGGTCGCAGGAATTTATGATAGTTGTAGTAAAGGGGGCGGGGTTGTTGTAGCAGTCAAAACCTGATTAATAGACGTTATTTGAGTAGGTCTGGCTTGCGAGCTTTAGGATGGCTGTAGTAAATGGGTGGGGATGGCCGAGACCATATGCCGCTCCGTTCACATGTCTCAGGGTGGAACAGCTGCACTTTAATTTTATTGTATCCGTCATGCATGTCACACCATTTGAACATTTTGTCGATGACTGAAAAAACCATATTCAGGAGATTCAGATCGCCCCAGTCGAACAAAAATTGCATTTCATACAGTTTGTGATGCTCGTTAGGCCGTATGCGCGCAGACCGGTTGTTTTTGAGCTTTGTCTTGTCTTTACAGCAGAATATGTAAACAGAATCACTAGGGTTCTTGTTAGTATGGTCACCTACCACACGGTACCGGACATTATTGTTTACCCCGTCCCACTCTGAAATGTACAAAGGCTCCTCACCACAATCATTCAGATCCTTCCATACACGATTGTAGAAGAGAGTCCAGTCTTTTTCAGGAAATACCAGACACACGTCTTGCCCAGTCTGAAACTCTCCGAGGCTGTCAGTGGTGTAGAGTGTAACAACTCGAGTTGGTTTGTGAAATTTGTATCCGAATACACGGTTCCTACCCATTACATATTCAGCTGTAGTCCATTCCGAAATTTCATGGAGAAAACTTGTCAAACGGACATGTCCGAAAGGTTTTCTCGGTGCCATAGTCAGCCTTTCCATCATTTGGTTGCTCAGCTCCGACTCTGAGGATTGAGGGGAGGATGAATCATCCATGCTCATGTAGCTCATGTTTCTGGTGATGGTTTTACAACACACTACCCACCATTTATATACATTGCTCAGGAATGTGAGGGTGGACGTCTGTGTAGCAGAGATATCAGTGTTTATGTCCGATTCAGTTGTTGCAAAGACAGTACACAAACACAGAAAATACACCCAACTCGTGTGCACAAGAGATAATGCTTGTGTGACACAGTCTTCAAACTTTCTGTCAAAACCACATGATCTACGACTAACTAGGACAATAGGGCAAACCATAACAACAACATATGCCGGAAAGACACCGGTAGATAAAACTGTCAAAACACATGATCGAACGCTCGATATGACAATCCATATCCATATCTATACAAGCCAGAAAGGGCGGGACAGCTCAACGGACAACCGGAAGGGCGGGGACCAGATGTCTTATCTGTGGGCGGGACCGGAAGTCATCAATCATTTTGACACATGGTATAGGGTTATAACTACTCTGGGTCAGTGACACAATGCATTTTTATTGATTTATTTTAATTTGTTCAAAAATATATTTAAAATGCAATTGATTCCTACAGTGGCTTCAAAACAGCTATTCTATGATGAGCATGGTTTCCATTTCAATTAAAATGTATATATTATACATACACAGAGCCGGACAGTAACGGAGTACATTTACTTAAATACAGTACTTAAGTACAATTTTGAGGGATCTGTACTTTACTCGAGTATCATTTTTGGGGAGTACTCATGACTTTACTCAAGTACATTTGAGAGGCAAATATTGTACTCTTTACTCCTCTACATTTCTATCCATAACTGTGAGTACCTGTTACTTCTTCTAAAAAAAAAACAAAAAAAAACATTGGGACAGCCTATCAGCAATCACCTTCAGCTTTCCGCCAAAGTCAACTCCATGGTCAGATTTAGATAAGAGACGAAACCATGGACGAAACAATGGATGAAAACGCAGCAGGTCCACCTCGCCAGACTATTTCAATTTTCTGAACAAGTTAATGATAGTTTTCGCTTCAAGTGTTTGGTGTGTTTACCAATGTAAGCACTGTGGCAGTAGTAATGCAATATTTAGAAAATGTACTCTTGTACTCTTGATACTCAAGTACTTTTAAAAACAAGTGCTTTAGTACTTTTACTTAAGTAGACATCTGACTGTAGTACTTTTACTTGTACTTGAGTAAAATTTAGCAAGGGATATCTGTACTTTTACTCAAGTAATGAAGCTGTGTGTACTCTGTCCGCCTCTGTACATACATACATAATATCTAAATTAATTGAAATGGAAACCATGCTCATCTTAGAATAGCATATTGAAGCCACTGTATGAATCAATTACATTTTAAATATATTTTTGAACAAATTAAAATAAATCAATAAAAATGCATTGTGTCACTGACCCAGTCATGTAATTAACTAATTAATTGTTTTGAAAATGTATCGGTTGGGAACATCAATTCTTCAAGATTTTATACTGTACATAACATAAGTTAAAAAAAGTTATTTATTTGAAAAAGTTTTTCAAAATCATATGAAACCAATATGAATAGAGAACAATTTAGAACTTGGCACATGCTTTTTAAACTAGATTTTTTCTTTTCTTTAACATGGGCTCTCTTATTTGTTATTGACCCAATGTCTGTTTGTTAAGATACCTCTCATTGCCATTGCATGTCATAAACCACTCTGTGAGCAAACCTTTCATGACTCATGTGTGCCAAGCACAAGTATTTTTCAACCATGACTGTGTATTGTTAAACCACTGGGCATTATGATTTGCTTTCACTTTTGGTTGTTCAGATGCCAACAGCTCTGTGATATAAGTTGCCATTGTTATACATTTATTCATGTTTCTCTCTCACTATCATTATTACTGCTTTCTAATGCAGGAAGTTGTGCTGTTGTTTGATTATGCCTGATCAAGTGCCCTCACATGACATTAAATATTGTGAAAGGTTACCCATACTTTTCTCATCATGTCTTTGTTGAAGAATTGGTATTATCTGTTTTATCTATTGTGCAGAGCTTCTTGCTTTAATGCTTGTTTGCTGTTGCAGTGACCCTGAACTCAAAGAACTCCAGCCAACTAGCAAATAACACTAAACCACAAATTCAGGAGCTTCCAGAGGGAGAATGTTTACTACAGGTGAACTCACTGCTGGGAAACATTAGTATTTTAATTCAAGCACATAGATCTAGACAAAAACACAATCAAATTGATTTAGAATTCTATTAGCAGCATAACTTTATCTACCTACGTTTTTTTTATAGCTTATAAATGGCTTTGTGTTGGTGGTCACCTCCAGTGGCACAATCTTCTATGCTTCCTCCACCATTAAGGACTACTTGGGGTTCCATCAGGTTCGTATTGGTTTGCGTATGTATTGTGGGGGTGGAAGAAATTGCAGCCCAAAGGGTTTATTTGTAGGGGCTAAATTGGACCGAAATGATCTGGATTTACATTATAGCACCTTCTCTTTAAAAAAGAATAGGGCTGGGTTAATAATACCAGTTTCTCAATTATAATCAATTCTCATTTTGATCAACCAATATTAATCCTTAAATCCCAGAAATCATTAATTTATTCTATGCTGTCTTCAGTTATCAGACTTTTGAAGCTTTCAAATTCTGTCAGTTATAATAAAATTCAAACAATTAATACCGTTTTGATGGTCTTTAATGTGGTGTGACAGGTCGCTGTAGCCGCCTCAGTTCAAACGGCATGTGAACCGATCATCTCTTCCTCTTTAATACTAGTTATAGCATAAACATGAAATAAACACAAAATGACACAAACATGAATATAGACGTCAATAAAAGCTTGTAATCAATGTCACGTAACAATATATTTACCTCAAAAAAGCCATTCAATGACATTTGCTTGATAGTTAGGTAGAAAAATTAACATTGAGCATTTTGCTAAGTATATGCACTATATACTTTTTTTTTTTACTTAACTTGTAGTTCTTCAATGTATGAATACATTTGCATAAAAACAAGTTTAGGAAAGCCACCATTTAAATGTTTATATATAAAAAAAAACAACGAATTGGAGTAGAAACTGGAGAAATCTGAGTTATTATAAAACCGGCCTTATGTTCAATTTAAATATTTGTATACAAATGTATTTTTTTCCTTCAGATAAATTGACATATAGTGTACTTGATATTAATCGGTATCTGTCACAGTTGGGTTGAAAATAGAGATGAGTAAAGGATCTAAATGCAGCAGTTTTACGTATATTTTACTAAGGAACTAGGAAACAAGAACACGTTCAAATTGAATAACACTGAATTGCATTTAATCGAATCGCAAGATTGTGAATCAAAATTGAACCGAATTGTGAAATTTGTGTCAATGCCCATCCCTAAAAAAGAACAAACAAAAATATTGGCAATTTGTTTGTCAGTCCAGTTTGTTCAAATTTCACCTACCCAAGTTTTTGTTTGATCCACTGCACACATCCCTCATCAATTTAGTGAATCTACTCACTCAAAAACATTTCAAGGTTCATTACATTAAGCATTATGGACCTGATATTATCCAAATTTAAGCCAGTTATTCAGTTGTTGTTGTGACGCTACTGGAAAGATTTCTTAATTGATGTCACCAGTCTTTTTAAATCCCTCATAGCAGATTTCTAATTTATTGTGTGTGAAATTCCAGCTTCTTCCCACAAATGTGATTCTAAAAGCACTTCCTCACCGCAATCAGAAATCAAGCTGTAAACAAATACCAACTTGAATTGAATTGTTTTGCCAGACAAAGCAGGCTGTGAACAAATTTAGATAAAAACAGGTTCATTAGAGGTTGAGATTGCTTAGACATTTACCATTTGTTTTTTTTCTTCAGCATTTAGATTCAGATTTCTTCATAAATTTGGTAACAGCTGTAATGAGCAGCTGTGAAACTACTTGCAGTAAAACCGATGTGTTTTGTTTGCAGTCGGATCTCATCCATCAGAGTGTGTACGAGCTCATTCACACTGAAGACCGGGTTAGGTTTCAGAAGCAGCTCCACTGGGCGCTCAACCCCAGCTGCACTTTAGACGCCGGACAGCTAGTGCAAGGTAGAAAATAAGTTAACTAAACATCTCTCCAAGCAGACCATGAGCAGACCTGAGCATTGTGCCTGGACAACTGAAACATTCTGTCCCCATTCCATCAACACAAAGAGCCAATGAAGATGGGATTGCATTTGTCTGCAAACAAAGTTTGACAAACTTCCATTATGACAGACATCCTAGTTTACAATCTTCATTAAAAAATAAATCCAGGAATAACATGATTTTAAAACAACAAAAGCAATACATTTCAATTAACTTCTAAAACATTGTCATTAATGGCTAACAATTTGTCAAGGTATCCGAATGTTTTTTCTTAGAATAACAAAGAAGTTTGTTACGGACCATACTTTAAACCAACAGCTCACTTGATTTCAGACAATCTGAATATTTCCCAAGATGCTTTTCTGTTATATATGCTCTGAGGATTCAGGTTCATATGTGTAACCGCCTCTTATAGCTGGTGTTCAAAGGCTGTGCCAGTTTACTCTGGTTACAGATTGGGCTTTTTATTCTCAACCAAGCTGGATCGGTTTTCATCAGATCTAACGCTGGCAATTTGGAAGGCCTGTCATTGTTATACACATGACAGCTGTACTAGACAGCACACACACACACACACAGCACATCTAGCTGTTAGCAATGACACTACCTGCAATGAGTTATATAAACACTTACACTGCCACCAATGTATTATTATCACTTTCTATGTTATATAATCTTAGAGAGTTTTGTATTTAATTATGCTTTTCTCTATATTCAAGTTTAAATGCACTTGCTTTGCTTTTGTCAAGCTTCCCATGGTTCACCACTGCCTCAGACGTACTACAGGCCAGAGCAGTTGCCACCAGAGAACTCCACCTTTTTGGAGCGAAGTTTTGTTTGCCGGTTAAGATGTCTCTTGGACAAGTCATCTGGCTTTCTTGTAAGTTGAAATGATAATAAATAAAAAACTAAAAAGCTTTTTGGTCACACTTTATATTAGGTGTCTTTAACTACTATGTATTTACATTTAAAAAAATAATTGTTAGGTACTATGTACTTATTGTGTTCATGTTTTTTTTGCTGCTATTGAGGTGGTATATGAGTAAGGTTAGAGAAAGGTTTAGTAGTTTGGGTAGGTTTGAGGTGTAAGGGAAGGGTCATGTATGCACATGTAAAAACATGTATACAATAAGTGCATTGTATCAAATGATTAATTAAAATTTGAGTACATAGCAGTTAAAATCACTTAAAGACCATATTGTACTGTAAGGGGATTTACAGTCAAAGACCCAGAACCAGAAATAATTAATTAAGACAAGAGTCAGAAATATAATAAATGAAAGAAAAGTTTTACTGAAGATAGTTTGCAGTTTCATTAGCAGAAGTCAGCTTTAAGACTCACAAGGTGATAATCCAGATGTACGTCACAATATGGAAGAAAAGATCTGTCGCTATTTCCATTGCATCACATAGCTCAAATGAAAATTCTCCAAAAAATTCATCATCTCTTCATATTGGTTTCAAAGAGAGGTTGGGGAAAATTAGCTGAACTCTGTGGAATGTATTTACATATGGTCGAATGAGTTAAATAGATGGGTTGTACTTTTATAGGCCATGAACTTTCAGGGGCGTTTGAAGTTCCTGCATGGGCAGAATGAGAGGACAGCAGATGGCAAACCCATCCCTCCTCAGCTGGCCTTGTTTGCCCTGGTCAGCCCTGTGCAGCCTTACATACTGGAGATCCACACCAAGAGCTTCATGTTTGAAACCAAGCATAAACTGGATTTCACGCCCACCGCATGTGACCCAAAGTAAGACATATTAGCTCCTATCAAGTGTGAAAAAGCTTGCGGTTTTGTTCTCTGTTCACTTCAGTTTGTTTCAGTTGACTTGTAGTGGCATCTTTATCTCCTTAGATTTGTGAATGTTTAAAAATTACATTAAATATTTATTCTTGTTGTAAACAATAATTGGCCCTTAATTTGGTGCTCTTATACCATCAGTATCTCTCACTTTCAAAGCCATGTGTTTCTTTTTTCCTTCTCCACAGAGGAAAGATTGTTCTGGGCTACACAGAGGCAGAACTGTTTTACCGCGGCTCAGGCTATCAGTTCATCCATGCAGCAGACATGCTGTATTGCGCCGAGAACCACATGCGGGGTAAGACTCCTTTTATCACAAATGGATAAAGAAAACACACTCACCTCACTCACGCTGGGTTTCAACATTGATGTGTCAGAGGACGGAGATCTAACTGTTGTTGAAATAATTGTATTGCTCCTAAAAGTACAAAAAGACATCGTAATCCTCATGAATCGAGCGGTTAAATCCAAGTATTCTGAAGAGACACGATCACTTTATATGATGAACAGATTTAATTTCGGCTTTTATTCACATATACCGTAAATCCTCTAATATAGGCCCGGGCCTTTATTTTACTCAAGCGCATCGCGGCCCAGGCCTTTATTGGAAGGAGGCCAGAATTAGAGACAGGCCTTTATTTCTATTTGAGCAAAACGGACTACTAAAACGAGATTTTGTGTCTATTTGAACCTATAAAATACTAGGTTCATTTATTGAAAATAAATTCTCCACAGCTGCCATGGTAAACAACGTTAAGTAAATTTTTCACGTAGGCTATCTGTACTTTACTTAAGTAGAATCAATAGTGCTAGTGCATACTTTTGACTTTTACTTCGTTACTTTTTGCAGCAATTATTATACTTTCTACTCCACTACATTTCTACAACGTTTTGTTACATTTTCGTTACCTAAGCTGTCACAAAGAACCGGCAAAAGTAATGAATATGTAAAATAGCAAGGAGACATTTCAATTGTTTATTAATAAACAAGCGTTTTCTGTGTCGGCTGCAAAGATGAAGTTGATGAAGACGATGCTGACTCGTGATCTTCGCAGTAGTGAACGCGCCAGAGATAAATGCGCATTTCATACGGATTAAGCAGAGAGCAGTCTGTTTTCTTTTGTTTTGAATTGTTCTGTTTAAAAGTACACATTTAAAGCTGTCTAAAGATATATTTATCAGGTCTGTGAGGCTTGCCATATATACGCTGAGTTTCGGTTAATTTATGAGACGCGCTTCAGTTTACACGCTGGTGCCTCCGTGTCGTGATTATCTATTTTCTACTATATTTACTTCTTATTTATTAAATCCTGGCAATTGGTTGATGAAACATTGATTAAAATTAAGATACAATTAATACAAAACGAAATTCACTTAAAAAAAAGGCTTTGTGCTTTCTGTTTGAGGTGTCTGTGAAAGTTTTAAAGCTGTCTTTTAGTGCGGCTTTCAGTGCGCTCACGTCCGTAACATTGTTTTTTCCTCATAAATGGAGACACGAAAAATAAATTAAAATGAATATTTTGTGTTCTGTGGAGAGCCAACCTGTCATGATTCCTGTCCTGTGTTTCCCTTGTCTTGTGTGCCCTTTTGTTATTTCCTGTTCTGTGCCATGTTTTGTAGTCCTTTGTAGTTTTTCATGTTGATTAGTCTCCCCAGGTTTTTCTAATTAGCCACACCCCCTTGTTATCTTGTTTAGCTTGTTTGTCCCTGTGTATTTATAGCCCCTGTGTTTCACGTGTTACTTTGTCAGTTGTTGTACATGTAATGGTTGCCTCTGTGATTCCCTGGTTTTGTTCCTTTGAGTTCCGTGTTCATGTTTCTTGTTATTTTATTAAAATACCCTGCGTTTAGATCCTCATCTTCACCTGTCTTCCTCAGCACATTACAGAACAACTGACCCAGTAACACGTGAAACACAGGGGCTATAAATACACAGGGACAAACAAGCTAAACAAGATAACAAGGGGGTGTGGCTAATTAGAAAAACCTGGGGAGACTAATCAACATGAAAAACTACAAAGGACTACAAAACATGGCACAGAACAGGAAATAACAAAAGGGCACACAAGACAAGGGAAACACAGGACAGGAATCATGACACAACCCTTCTTCATCCGGTTAGTATTACTTTTGGTTTGCGCAGTGTAATTCACAGAATTACTAAAAAATATTTTGCTGCCTAAAAGAGATTTTTGTGTCCCGTAACGCATGTGTAGCCTAGGCTATTTCCCTCATATTAAATATAAAACGCATGTGTAGACTGATATTTTTCAATATGTATTAAATGCATTTTCTGAGAATTTATATTTCAAGTTTTTACTGCAAATGTCCCGTTTATAACGCTGGAATTGTCCAATATTAAATTTATACTCAACTAGTTTTGTGGTGTAGGTCTACGTATTGTATAATGTTAACTTCAAAAAAGGGGTGTGTCGCAATTCTGCCTTCTCTCACAGGTTCGTAGGTCTGAGTGTAGTGATTTCGGATTCATATTGCATATTGTTACAGCCCTAATTATTAGAATATATACATTAAGAGAATAAATTGGTAATAAAATGTTACTATCACAAGCATAATGTTGTGGCCTGCCCAGTAAAACGTTGGTTCTAATAATAGCCCCGGCCACTATTAGAGACCGGCCTTTATTTACCTCCGCCGACAGCGAGACCGGCCAATGTTAGAGACCCGGCCGCTAATGGAATACAGGCCAATATTAGAGGATTTACGGTAAGCATTGATCAGCGCACATGTGTAGATAGAGCACAGCAAATATGGCAAACAGAAGCTCAAATGTGTTTGTTTGACGTGCAAGAACCAATGACAAATCTACATATACCATATACATAAATCTGAAATTAATCTTTTAAAAGGGGACTGCTAAAAGCATATATACTTTTTTTATTATTAATGGTAGCAACATAGTTGCTGATTATTTAAATTAATTTAATAATTTCTCTCCCCTGCAGCGATGAGGACGGGTGAAAGCGGGTTGACTGTTTTCAGACTCTTGACTAAACAGAACCTCTGGATTTGGGTACAGTCCAACGCTAGACTTGTCTACAAAAACGGGCAACCAGATTACATCATTGCCTCTCAGAGAGTCATCACGTATGCCTTTATTTGTGTCTTTGTGAAGTTGTCTCTTTTTGATATTGAATATCCTGTATATGTTTTCCTGTGTTGTTTTATTATGAAGCAGTATTCATAGCAAAAGGTAACCGCAGATAATTTAATCTTAGTTGTAATAACTGTTGATAAACTGGTATACCTTAAAGTCCCCCTGTAGTCAATAATTGTATCCCTAGAAAAAAATCTCCATGCCTTAAAATAGCTTGAATGTAGCTCTACACCCGTGCTTCATTTAGTATACGAGGTTCTTTGAATATGCAAATTAGTCCTGCCTCCACTCACTCACACCAGCTCAGAGATCCACTCGTTGATGATCACACATTGACATTATTGGTTACAAGTTAGTTTGTGACATCAGAAACACCAGCGATTTCAAAACGAGTTTTTGAGACTGTCTTTGGTTCACTGCAGTTTTAGGAGAGAATACTCAGCAATGGTGTTTTATGCTTACTTATGACTTTTCACATGTTTTGTCTTAAAGCATATTAAAAACACCAATAAGACATACTGTATAAACAACATTTCACCACAGGGGGACTTTAAAGTCAGCATGAAATTAAAATTCACCCTATTTATTATTTAGTTATTGATCTTATTATGTATGATTCATCCATGCATTTTTTTAATTTGTTTGACTCATAATTTTTAGTCGTGATGAAATGGAAGTAGCAACAGATCTTTTCTTCTGTATTGGGGGATGTGTATCTATAGTCAGCAAAGTGGCAAAACAGAAACCTAAACCCTATGCTTACTTTTGCTGTGTTGCAAGCACTTTTATTTCTTTCAGATCTAGTATTAATATTGTTATTTGGTAATAGCATTTAAAATTGTTTCTGTAGGTGTCTTGCTTAAGAATGAGTCATTCTGTCTTCTGTAGGGACGAGGAGGGTGAGGAGAACCTGAGAAAGCGTGCTATGATGCTTCCCTTCAGCTTTACTACAGGAGAGGCTGTTCTCTATGACATGAACCTGCCCAGATCTCTGGGTAACACCACACCTTCTGATCCCACTGCTCAAGACAACAATAACCAACTCAGAACCACTGGAACTGTAGACCCTGACTCCCTGCTGGGCTCCATGCTGAAGCAGGACGAGTCAATATATGTGTGTTCTGCAGATAAGCGCTCTGTGTCGGTACAGGGATTAGCGAATGAGGATCTTGGTGGGATCTTTTTCAGTAAGTGGCAAGAAAGTGTTATGTCACTCTCTGAAAGCTCTGTGTTCAAACAAGAACCAATCGTTGGCTCTGGAGGAGATGACAACTGTGAGATACTGAGCTTCATGCGGAGTTTAGGTATCAGCCCAGAAGATCTGAAGTCCCTACAACAAGACGAACTGTTCCTCAGGATTGACCTTGATGGTCGAAATGACGTGGCAGACCTCACAGATGGCATCTTGTCCTATGTGCAACAGTCTCTCGGGACGAAGACGGACAGTGTAGGTGATGTCCAGGACAATGTGAAGGAGAAGTGTCTCATCGGGAAGCCTACTCAGACCTTCACACCTTCACAGCAAGCTCCAGTGTTAATCCCAGAGGATTCATGTGATCCTCTCACATTAGTACCTCAGGAGCAACAGATGACTTTTACTATAGCACATCCTGAACCAAAGACACAACACTTCACAGGGATACAACCTCACACGGAACTGAAGGCTGCTGCAGATCTCCAAAACAATCCTCAAGGACAGCAACACTCAATGTATCAACCATACAAAGAGACTGGAATCTCACAATGCAAACTTTCACACATTACAATCCAAAAACACCAGGTTCAGACGACGAGCCAACAGTCACAGTGCTCACACCTTCCAACTCTGGATCAGCAGGTGTGTAAAACACTCAAAAATGCTCAGGTTTGTGGGAACCTCACTGAAGTTCTAGCCAGTGACACACAGCAGGCTCCTCCCCTCCTCCAGCCAGAGCTCCAGCAGCCTGGATGCTTTTACCTGGAGACACCTCATGTGGATCTGAAGCACCCTTACAGAAACCATCTAAGCACTGTGTCCATCAGCTACTCCCAGCAGCTCTCTTCACCTTATATCACTGCTGGTGACGCAGGCTTGAGCGAGTTCACGGCTCAGGACATCGAGGAGCTGCTCAATGGCCTGGATGGTGATATGGAGAGGAAGAGGTACTCAGGACAGGATGAAAGAGTAGGTTTCCGACCAAGCCTGGATCAACAAGCTTACATAGGCCAGGTTAGAATCAAACCACTCATGTGTGGTTTAACTATCTTAACTCTTAAAAATGAAGGTTCTTAATTGGCATCTATGGTTCCATGAGGAAACTTTTACATCCATGGATCCTTGCAATTGCACAAAAGGTTCTTTATAATGGACTTTAATTTTTGCATAGTACATTGCAGCATCACCTTTTTTTCTCACAATGTCTGAAACGGTTTGATGAAGGATTTGGTCTCTGTAAACCCTTCCTTTCCTAGAGCGTCAGATGGCCTAGTCTGTTGTGATTGGTCTACCACTCACAGTGTGTGTTCAGAAACAAAACGGCCATTACCATATCTGAATTTCATAGTACTGTACTTTACTGAATTATACTTTACTGTAAAAGTAAAATATTCCATCACCGTAAATAGTGATAACTGATGTTTCAGTCACCAATCTGGCAGATTTAGTGAGGGATTAATTAGACGGAGTCTGATTGTGAGTCTTTTTGAATGGTTCATTATAAAGACTGGCTCAAAAGTATAGTTTTGCTCATATATATATATATATATATATATATATATTTTTTTTTTTTTTTTTTTTTTCATTCACTAAAAAAGAACATAAGAGGCATTTGTTCATAAATTAGACTACATTGGTCATGCTGTATGTTATTGTTTGCAGCCCATTCGATTCAAACTGTAAATTCTTTTGCTGTGGGCTTGTAAAATCGGTACTGGAAAAGATTGACTTTGGGATTTTAGAATTGACATTTAGATAATTAATCATACTAAAATCATCTCTCTAATCAGTTTCAGAATGGAGGCCACACAAACTATACAATGGAGAGTAACACGGCACATCTCGCACAACATCTCGGCCAGCGGCAGAACTAGAACAGACCACGTCCAAACCTGTCTTTTGGAGGATACTTGCAGCTTACAGGTCCTTGAAAACCTTGAAAGTTTGTGAATCTGAAAAAAAAATTCAAGGCCCTGGAAAGTTTTTGAAAATGAACATACATAGATACAGGTCCTTGAAAGTTTTCTCGAAAAAAATCCATATTAATCCATCTGGTTCACTAATGTTTTATTTCGCCAACACTTCGTGGCAGTGGCATACTAGCTTGCTTGATTTACTTTAGTTATGCGCATTTACGCGTTACGTTACGTGTTTCCCGTGTGAGGTACTTTGTGTTGTACTGTTGCCATGACGCGCGCTCGAAACTACTTCTATGGTTCCTCAACGGTTCACAGACACACCGTGAAATATTGCAAAAATAGTCTGAAACCGCAGAAACGTGATGCCTGGAAATTTCAAGATATCTGTCTCACCAAAGAAGATTACAAAGAATGGTCCCGTATTTAAAGGTAAAATTATGTATTTTACATAGACCCACACATTAATTTGAGGGTGATTGCATGTTAGCATCTTTGTTTCCATAGAGACGGAGTCTAGAGAACATGCGCAACAATGTATCTTACAAGGTAACACGATGTAACCTTCCTCTCACCTGAAATGTGTCCCCACATTAAGTCCTTGAATTTGAAGTTAACCAAGGTGTGGGAACCCTGAATAATAATAAAAAAGGTGGAGCTTTGTTCCTACCTATTAGAGGTCACCATGCTCTGAGCTGTGATGATCATTGGCTGTCTAGAGATGGCAGCTGTGGTCATACAAACCCATAATGCCTGGGCCAGAAAAGATCACCAGTAGAATGCAGGATGAGGACAACGAAGCAGAAATTGGGGTGAAAGAAAGGCTGAAAATGGACAAAGAAAGGCACAACTGTCTTGTGGCTCAGCATGAAGTCTAAGATGAATGAAGAACCAGCCCGTTTGGATCAGCTAGATATAAGAATCTGTGGCTTCCCTGTTAAATGAACAGTGCTGTCACTGTGCTTTGATAAAAGGTCTCTTTAAATGTCTCTCATGAGATGTTGCAAATCTATTGGCCTGTGAAAAATGTGCCCTAAAGAAATATATATATACAGTGTGGACCAAACAAGCCTTGGTTTTTCAAATATGTAATAACGTTTATTAAGTAGGACAACATACCTATCTAATTTGTAGTTCTTTACATGCTCGCTACTTGTTTCCTCTTTAGATTAAAGTGCTTCTGAAAAAATTGGGTTGAGATGGATTTCTTGTGCTCACCAAGGCTGCATTTATTTGATAAAAAATACAATAAAAACAGTAGTATTGTAAAATATGATTACAATTTAAAAGAACTGTTTGTTTTTTCAATATATTTGAAAATGTAACATTCCTGTGATGGTAAAGTTAGATATCTGTGGATCTGTTTTTCCTAAAGTTGTTGAGTCCTGCAATCCTTTAAGTTTGTTCAACTTGCATCTACACCGTTGAGCCAAAATATCATGTCCACCCGCCTAAAATGCCGTTGGTCCTCTGTGTGCTGCCAAAACAGCGCCGACCCGCCGAGGCATGGACTCTATAGGACCCTGAAGGTGTCCTGTGGTATCTGGCACAAACACGTTACCAGCAGATCCTTTAAGTCCTGTAGGTTAAGAGGTGGAGCCACCATGGATTGAATTAGTTGGTCCAGCACATCCCACAGATGCTCAACTGGATTGAGATCTGGGGAATTTGGAAGCCAGGGCAACACTTTGAACTCTTCATCTTGTTCCTCAAACCATTCCTGAACAATGTGTGCAGTGTGGCAGGGTGCATTATCCTGTTGAAAGAGGCCACTTCCACCATGGGAACACCATTGTCATGAAGGGGTGTACCTGGTCTGCAATAATGTTTAGGTAGGGTGACACGTGTCAAATTTACGCCCAGATGAATGGCCGGACACATGGTAACCCAGCATAACATTGGCCATAGCATCAAACTCCCTCTACCGGCTTGTCATCATCCCACAGTGCATCCTGGTGTCATTACTTCCACAGGTAAATGGCCAACATGCACATGACGGTCCACGTGATGCAAAAGAAAACGGGACTCATCGGACCAGGCAACCTTCCTCTGCTTTAAGGTCCAGTTCTGACACTCGCGTGCCCATTGAAGGTGCTTTCGACAGTGGACAGGGGTCATCATAGGCACTCTGATTGGTCTGAGGCTATGCAGACGCAGCAGAGTGCAACACACTGTCTGTTGTGACACATTCCTCCCAAAGCCATCATTCAAATTTTGTGTGACTCGTGCCACAGTAGACCTTCTGTTGGCTCGAACCAGACGGGATAGCCTTCGTTGCCCTCGTGCAGCCTTGGGTGCCCAACACCCTGTCACCGGTTTGTGATGCGTCCCTCCTCGGACTGCTGTTGGTAAAATACTCACCACTGCTGAACGGACCGTTTCAGAGATCCTCTGACAGTTTGTTTGCAATTACAATTTGGCCTTTGTCAAAGTCACTCAGATATTTATAACAGGCCATTTTTTCCTGCATCCAACACGTTACAAGAATTACAAGAGCTGATTGTTTGCTTACCATCTCATCTCTTAATATATGGCCTTGTTAGGAGATGATCAATGATATTCCCTTTACCTGTGACTGGTCACAATGTTTTAGCTCATTAGTGTAAATGGATATAAAAATATATTTACTGGAGATATTCACCACTATTCACTGGACCAAAATCAAATTAGATAACAGCTTGAACTCAGAACTTGTAAATGAATGGATTCCTTCAACTCATTTAGAGCAACACGGGTAACACGTTCTGAAAGAACACTAAAAGTTAGTCGGCCTTCTCTGATGAACAGTTCAATAAAGCTTTTACAAAGCATGCGTGTAGCTGATCGGATCACTTCAGCTTATCTGACTAACTAGAATGAGTATGAATGTGGCATCCTGGTGGGATTTTGCGATACATGAATTATGATTATTTAATCATTTTTAAGATTTAATTACTGGGTCTGTTTGAAACATTTCCTGTATTTGAGTACCTCCCGTTTTTCTCTTCTTTGATTGTGTAATACCGCCCTCTGTTGTTTGGAACAGTATTGGCAACTTTGTGATTTGGTTGGTGATTAATGAAAATAAAAATGATAATAAAAATGTTTCACCTTTTTTTTCCCTTTAAAACCAATTATATTTATATTGACATATATATTCCATAGAAATACTTATACATAATAATGCTTATTTTAATGCCTTTCTATATTACATTAGATACATATTTATATTAAATGAAAATCTAAAGTATATTTGTAGTGTAAATATAAAGTGTAATATCATGTAATAATATAATGTGTGTATATATGACAGAATATTTCATAGAAGTGCTTATTATACATAAAATGCTTATATATCTGAGGAATGTTTGCAGCACAAAGAATTAAGGCAAAAGGGGGTCCAAACCCAGTACTAGCAAAGTGTACCTAATAAAGTGGCCGGTGAGTGGGCTATATATTTTGTCAGATGGGGTGATGTTTAGTTTTACAGCTAATAGTGTCATAGCTTTTGGGGCAAACCCACTCATAGCAGGATAATCCCAACGGATTGGGCTCCATAAGCCCCATGAAACCCCTCTAATGCCAGTAGGAATTTGCCTTCACCGTGGCTGAATGTTCCCACAAATTGAATTAGTAGACGGTCAGCAAAGGGAGAGTGAAGGGAGTGCACAGGGCAGGTCAAGCCCACTCTGCCCCTGTATTCCAGTCCTGTCTGAGACCTGCTGACCTCTGAACTTTACACTTCCCGTGAGGTTTATGGTTCATTGTGGCAATGAACATATGTGATCATCATCACCGTCTTTCTTTGTCTAAAACAAAAGGGTCTCACTTAGACTATGTACAACAGGCAGGTATTTTGCATCATGTACTTTTATATGGCTGTGACAATAGTCAAAGGGTGAAGAAGCTCAAAAAAAAATTGGCCAATACATAATTCTAATACTTACATTTTTTTGTTTTTTTTTTGTTTTTCATTTTAGAACTTTACCATCGCTTTAAATGTGGAAAATAGTAATAATGAATAGGTGTGCCCGAATGGAGCAATGTGAAAAAAAAGAATCCTGTTGTTTTTACAGAAAAAAACTGTTAGCTGTGGTTGCCAAAATAATACTGTAACAATACAGTGACAACAAATGTAAACATATTTACAGAACAACCTGTAACACACACATACAAAATATAACGCACATGACAAAATAACGCAATAAACGTTAATTTAACTACAGGTTGTACCATAAAACCCTAATGTACCCGATAACGAAACATGAAAAACTGTCAAATGTGAAGCGTCACACAGGGAATTCTGGGAATATCCGTTTACATTTTTTCACTGTAGATTTGTTTTTGTTTTTTTACTTCCAAGAATGGTATTAAACAATATTTTACTTTAGGCTAAGGGAACTTAACCAATTAAAAGATTTTTACTGAAACATTTTTTAGTCTTTTAAATGTAAAATTACAATCATTTTTACAATCAATATATGCACAATAAAAACACCTGTAAATGTATCTACTGTGAAGCAATTAATATTGTCTCAGTGCAGCTCAAGGCAGATCTGTGAAAGGATGGGGACATTGGGTCAAGGGAGACTCCCAGGCAGTCAGCATGAGGAATAGCAAACAGCTGGCAACACACACACACACACACACACACACACACGTTTAGTCATCTAAATGGGGACATTCCATAGACGTAATGGTTTTTATTAAACTGTATATTTGATCTCCTTACACTAACCCTACCCCTAAACCTACCCATCACACAAAACTTTCTGCATTTTAAATAACAAAAAACTGTAATTACTGTATTTTTATAACAGTTTACAAATGAGGACGTCCCTAAAGGAAGTTTTTTAGAGATTTTGGTCACTTCTGGGTACAAATTTGTCCCCAAAATATAGTTAAGTAGGTACTCTCTCTCTCTCTCTCTCTCTCTCTCTCTCTCTCTCTCTCTCTCTCTCTCTCTCTCACACACACACACACACACACATCCAGATGCTTGACATAGAAGAAAGGAGGTGAGAGGAGAAGAAAGGAAATGAAGACTAAGAAGAGGAAGGAAAGTCAGGATGAAAAATGATCCAGGGTTCAGAGTCAGACAACACCTTGTACGGATGACTACTGGGCTTCCAATTTGCTCCTAACAAGCATTCAGGCAGCATGACGTGAAACGTGACATCTCGGTGGAGAAGTGCTGGAGAAGAGTGACCCTCTTCGGCTGCCGTCAGTAGAGTTGGACAGAAGCTGTAAAGCAGGAGGAGACAGACAGGAATGCGTTTGAAGTGACATGTAAAAATGTGAAGCCTCCGACAGCTGTGGATTTATGACGATGACAAATCTGTACATAATCGGTGCTAATCGCATCCTCCACCAGCCCTCAGGAGGGATGAAAGAGTCCCTGTCCTACTGCGTTCCCAACAGTCATCAGTGACAGACGGTAGGAGTGGGAAAGACCTTCGTGTTATGAGGCATAACTGATCATTCATGTCTTTAATGTCAGGCTGGATGGCTGCAGACTCATACAAAAGGTTTTTTTTTTTTTTTTTTGTACAGGATATTGTTCAGTTATTGTCATTTGAACAGTAGGTGGCAGTCTTCCTCTTCCTTAAATTGTAGAGAAATGCAGCAGGTGCATAAATACTTCTGAATGAATTTCCCACTATCTCAGACTTAACAGCAATGCAATTCAGACAAAATTCAGGGGCTCCAAAATTATTTGAACTCCCAAGCCACACTTAAAAGTGGATGAATGTCACTGTATTAAATAAGAAAATATCAAGCCATGGAATTAATTTGAAAGAAATTCACAGTACTTCATATAGATTACTTAATAACTATTCATTCATTCATTTATTCAGTGAAAAGTGAAAAATTATGCTTAGACTTTCGTCCCTCAGAATTGGGACAGAAGGCCTGTAGTTGCGCTTGTTATATGATTTATCTTATTAATAATTATTATAATTCATTGAGCTGTTATTTGAGCTGTTATTTTTTATATCACTTCAGTTAAAAATATAGCACTGTGCATAATTCATAGAATTACACTTATTCACATACATCTCTTTGAGTGGGATTCTGTTATTTTATTGAACTGTCATCATTTAATTATTCAAATGTATTATTTGTCAACATACATTTACACAGAATTCCATTTAGCATTTTACATTAATGACACCTTTCTTTGAGAAAATAAATTAAATTAAATTAATCTCAGATGTAATTTAGATATTCTGTAATATTCAGATAAGAGTTGGTCTAAGTTTACATCAGGGGGTTTCTTGTTGGGGGTCATCATACCTCAGTAGTGGGGCAAGATGGCCCCTTTTCATAATTTTGTGCAAGAACAACTACTGTAAATTAATAAAAAGATTCCAGTAATTTCCATTAACAATACATTGGATCCCAGCTAACAAAAATATTTTCCAAGAACGTTTTACTAACATTCCCATCAAGTTATGAAAACACTGTTTCTGAATGTTCTCTGAACGTTCAAACCGTCTAGGTTTTTTGAATGTTTTTTGTTTTTTTTGGTTATGTGAAGATTAATGGAATGTTCCATTTGTTCTCCGAAACATCTGAAACTAGTAAGTAGATGAAACTAACTAAAATGATTCAGAAAAATGCACCATGAGCAATCCTGTTGCTCAAACAGAAGAACATGGTGCAAACAACGCCAATGTAATAGGTTTGATTCCCAGGGAATGCATGATTTGAAAAAAAGAAAAAGAAAAACGTTCCATGAACGATGCATAAGTAATGTTTTCGTGCTAACGTCTTGAGAACGTTTTTAAAGACCAGACAGCTTTGAACAAACATTCTGTTAACGTTACTAGAAGAACGTTTGTTCATAAGTTCTGACAGCAACATAGTGTCGGCCCAGATCCGGCCCACATCTGGTACGCGTTGAATCCACATGTACCAGATGTGGCCCGGATCTGGGCCGACACTATGTTGCTGTCTGGGGAGAACATTTCCTGTTAGCTGACATGATCATTATCTTGTACATGCTAAACTCATAAACTCTAAAATATGTTTAATTTTATTAGTAAATGCACACTGTTTGACTATACATGTACATCAGAATCAAATATTCCTGTAGCTCAAACAGTGGTGCGTGGCAGTAGAAACAGCAGGATCATGGGTTTTAATTATAAAAATGTATGCCTTGAATCAATGTAGTATAAGTGGTTCCAAATTATAAATGTTCCAAAAGGTGGTTTAGCAGCGATGCCATAGAAGAACCATCCTGGGTTCCCTAAAAAAGAACCTTTCAGTGAACAGAACAACTTTTGTGCAATGGAAAGGTTCCATGGATGTGAAATGTTCTTCATGGACCCATCAATGGCAATAAAGAACTTTATTTTCAAGACTAAGTAACACTTCACCTTCATCGTAGGAGAACGATCTCATCTCAAAAAGACAAGCATATACCTGATATAAAACATTTTTAAAAGCAGAGTTCCTTTAAAAAAAAAAAAAAAAGACCTGCACATATTCTCAGAAAACACTAAAAGAGGACCAGCTAAGCTTCTCTGTTCTTGGACTCCTCCTTTGCCTGATGTTCTAGAGTGTTTTTGAGGCCGCAGGGGACGTTTAACCTCCGTCAGAGCCCCTGTTTCCAGACACAATACCGAGCCAGAATAAACACTACTGTGGCAGCCGTACACCTGCACAAACCGGCGCTTTCTCCCTCATACCGCAAACACTCGTCTGCTGCACAATAAACTACGTCATCCATCACAGAGAAACTCCCCACTGCATCTCTTCATCATCTCACAAAAGTAGGGAGAGAAGATTGGGAAATGTGAAGATGAATCCTGAGGGATTTTTGTTGATGCGCAAGACCTGCAAACAAACGTGATGATGTATTTACTGTGGTAGCAGGGGAAAAACTCTCAGCTTGAGAATATGTAGTCATGTTGACATGCAAATGAGCGCAGTGCTCCTGGCTGGAGACCCAACGCTTGTGGTTACACACCAGAATAAATTTAACTCAGGTATTAATTCGACACCTGTAGATGCACTAATTCAGTCAAACAAGGCCATAAGAAAATTAAACATGTTTTTGAAAGAAGAACAGAGAAGAGTGCAAATGGAGAAGCAAGCTAAAAAAACTGCTCTATAATTTTACAAGATGCTCCTGAATGAAAATAACTCTACCATAAGCTGTTATTTTGAGGTCATTGCATGCAATAAACCCTGGACACAGTGATGATCAGAGCATGCATCTGTTATGTATTTAAATCATCAGTGTTGGAGAGTGACTACAAAGAGTGACTCTTCTAATTTAACAGCATTTTCAGTAGCATGACACCAGTTTAGCTGTTTTTACGTTTTTTTCAGTAATAAAACACAATTCAAAATTTGGCAATTCTTTTTTTTAATGGTACATTGCCGTGTTTATTCTAAATAATTTATCCCCTTGTAATCTTTAATCAAAATTTCTTCCCATCTTTCAACAACATCTCTTCACTTCTCTAATGACGTGTTTCCTGGCGTGAGGGCGGGACAACCTGTCACTCACATGACATCAGCAATAGCAAATGACTGCGATCCAATCAATTGCTGATGGACAAATCCAAGTCACATTTTTTCTTGTTTGAGAAGCCATTTCACTGGGATCTACATCACAATAGGGGAAAAAGACTATTGCGACTTCTGTTTCATGCTGACTTTAATTTTTAACCTGATAGAACAATCAAACGCTCACGTAAACAGCTGTCATTTCGTTCATATGTAGGTGGGTCAATGACGTGACGCCTAAATTTTCTGTCTGACTGCATTTTTTCAGGTAAAAACGGGTTTAAATGCTTAAGAATATACTGTAGCCTATATTTGTAGTATCTCTCCCATGTATGTACTCACTTTAACTTTTCAAAAACCTTTAGTTATTTGTAATTTTTTTGTTATTTAAAGTGTCAAAATATCATGTGGTGCGACTGTCCGGCCATAACTTCTGTTTTGAAAATGTCTTTGAAATTACTCTAAATTTATTCACATTTATTTTCTGCACTATTTGGCATGATTTCCAAAGTGTTTTGTAATCCTGTAAAAAAATTCAAAGCATTTGTATTTATATTTCCATCATAATATACAAACAAACTTTGTCCGATGATGTCCATTTTATGAAATATCATGTGGTGTGACCATCAAGGAACTACCATTTTGGGACTTTTATGTTGAAAACTATTCAAACACAGGAAGTTACATCATATACCAATTTACCAAGGACCCATGGAAGCAAGCAGGTTTGTCAAATATATAGTTTTATTATAAATTTCTTAGTGACCTTTTGTGGGAAGCTAGCTTGTTTTGTTTAGGCCAATTCTGTGCCTGTAATTTTGACTGAATTTGAAAATATCATGTGGTGTGACCACTTCAGACTTTTCAGATGTTTATATACAAAAAGTACTTTAATTTTGTATCATTTGGAATAGTTTTTTATGCAATTTGGGATATATATTTTTTTATATTTCAGATGGTTTATGTTTACTCTTTGTACAATATGAGAAAAATGCAACAATGTGAATATATAGTAAACTGTAATTTATTCCTGTGATCAAAGCTGAATTTTCAGCATCGTTACTCCAGTCTTCAGTGTCACATGATCCTTCAGAAATCATTCTAATATGATTTACTGCTCAAGAAACATTTCTGATTATTATCAACGTTCATATTTTTGTGGAAACTGATATACAGTTTATATGTCAGGATTATATGATGGATAGAAAGTTCAAAAGAACAGCATTTATTTGAAATAGAATATTTTGTAACATTATAGCATAAATATCTTTACTGTCACTTTTTATCAATTTAATGTGTCCATGATTAATAAAAGTATTAATTACTTTAAAAAACTATTGACCCCAAATGTTACCTGTATACAATACTTTTATTTATATCTATAACATTATTATTTGTTAGAAAGAAATTCTAAGGCAAGTTAAATGAAATGGTGCACTTATGTTTGCGATGTGATTGTTATAAAAAATAAAATAAGAAGTGTATAAAATGTTTGTGTTCAGGAAAATTCTTTGAAATTTTTATAAAATCTGGTTTAAATCTTTTTTTTTTTTTTTTGATTTATTTTTTCTAGTTCGCTTGCAGAGCGCAAGTTTCTGGATGGCACATAAGTAATGGGTTTAAGTAAAAGGGAGCAGAACCAGTGGTTGTTCTGTAGGCAAATGTCAGTAACTTGATGTGAGCGGCAACTGGCAACCAGTGCAATTTTGTGAGGAGAGGAGTGACGTGCTCTCTTCGGCTTCTTAAAGACCACTCTGGCTGCAGCATTCTGGATCAGTTGCAGAGGTGCAAGCTGGAAGACCAGCCAGGAGAGCATTACAATAGGCTAGTCTGGATAGAACAAGCGCTTGGACAAGGAGTTGTGTAGCATGCTCTGATAGGAAGGGCCTGATCCTCCTAATGTTGTACAAGGCAAATCTACATGACTGGGCAGTTCTAGCAATGTGGTCTGTGAAGTTCAATTGATCATCAATTACAACTCCAAGGTTCCTGGCTGACCTTGATGGAGTTATGGATGACAAGCCTAGCTGAATGGTGAAGTTGTGATGAAGTGTTGGGTTGGCCGGGACTACAAGTAGCTCTGTCTTCACAAGGTTTAGTTGAAGGTGGTGGTCCTTCATCCAGCCAGAAATGTCTGTCAGGCAGGCTGAGATACGATCAGCTACCGTCGGATCGTCAGGCTGGAATGAGAGGTAGAGTTGTGTGTAGCAGTGTAGCAGTGATAGGAAAAACCATGTTTCTGAATCACAGATCCTAGTGATGTCATGTAGATGGAGAAGAGAAGTGGTCCAAGCACTGAGCCCTGAGGCACTCCAGTAGCTAGATGTTGGGTCTTAGACACCACACCCCTCCACGACACCCTAGAGTTCACCCTGAGAGGTAAGACTTGAACCATTGCAGTGCTGTTCCCGAGATGCCCTACATCTTTAGGATTGACAGGAGGATCTGGTGGTTAACTGTGTCAAAGGCAGCCGACAGATCCAGCAGGATGAGAACTGAGGATTTGGAAGCTGCTCTTGCCAGTCTCAGAGCTTCAATTACTGAGAGCATGGCAGTCTCAGTTGAGTGTCCGCTTTTGAAACCAGACTGATTGTTGTCCAAGTGGTTGTGCTGTGTAAGGAAGGAAGAGATCTGGTTGAAAACAACTCATTCAAGTGTTTTCGTGACGAATGGAAGAAGAGATACCAGTCTGTAATTTTCCAGATGTGCTGGATTTAGAGTGGGTTTCTTAAGCAGTGGGGTTACCTGAGCCTTCTTAAATGCTGTGGGAAAGGTACCAGTGTGAAAAGAGGTGTTTATGATATGCGTGAGTGCGGGCACAACTGGAAGAAGAGATACCGGTCTGTAATTTTCCAGATGTGCTGGATTTAGAGTGGGTTTCTTAAGGCGAGACACGGCAGGCAAAAACATCGTTTTTTTTTACTGGTCAATTTTGAGATTTCTGGATATTTGTCTTCAATAACATGTCTTCTTTCAGACTTGTGGTGAAAAAAAGTCAGAAATACACATTTAGGTCTTTATTTTACTACACTTTGTCTGTTTGCGTCTGTAGATTTCTCATAAATTCAACAAAAGTTGGCGTTCTTAATCAACATGCTGCTCCGCAATCGCTGCCTGCACACTGTCATCACATGCACCGCCGGAAAGCTCTCTCTCTCCTGTACAATGCTGTTGGATCCAAATATGGTCATTTCCTTTTTATCAGCAACCAATCGTGAAAGTAAAAGGGCTGAATGCGCAATCTCATTGGCTGATGATAAATCTTTAAAGCCCGTTTTCTCAAAATGACTTTTCTCTACTCCAAGTCCAGCAGTGGGGTTACCAGAGCCTGCTTAAATGCTGTGGGAAAGGTACCAGTATGAAAAGAGGTGTTTATGATATGCGTGAGTGCGGGTACAACTGAAGATGAAATGGCTTGAAGTAGGTTAGTGTGAATAGGATCAAGCGGACAGGTGGTAGGGCGATTGGAAAGGAGGAGTTTGGAGACTTCTGCCTCTGAAAGTGGAGAGAGAAGGGTAGAGTGTGTGTGTTAGCTGGTAAAATGTGTGTGTCAGTTTATGGATTGGTAAATCGGCCGCTGATGGTGGTTGTTTTATTTATGAAGAATGTGGCAAAATCATCAGCTGTTAGGGTTGATGAAGGAGGAGGAGGGTTGAGAAGAGAGGAGAAGGTTTTGAAAAGAGTTAGAAGAATTGTTAATTTTGTTGTGATAGTAAGTCATTTTAGCAGTAGAGATATTAGCAGAGAAGGAAGAGATGAGACCAAAGAGGATAGACGAGAGGGTGAGAGTGAGCGTAGGTTTCACCGAAAGGTGACCTGTGGAGGAGTGTGTGTTGTGTTCTGAGGCAGGTTGAGGTTGAGAGTGAAGAGGAAGTGATCTGAGGTGTGCAGTGGAGTGACCAGTGTATGGTCAGTGGAGGAGTAGCGCGTGTAAATAAGGTCCAATTTGTTACCTGATTTGTTAGTAGCCGCAGTAGATACTCGTTTGAGGTCAAATGAGGCAAGCAGAGTGTGGAAATCAGCAGCCTGAGGTTTTTCTAGGTGGATGTTGAAGTCTCCAAGAACTATGAGAGGAGTACCATCCTCAGGGAAGGATGAGAGTAGCACATCAAGCTCCTCCAAGAAGCTGCCAAGCTGACCTGAGGGACGATATACAACTACAAAATGAATTTTAATAGGGCTAGTGATGGTAATTGAATGTGATTCAAATGAGCTGTTGTCAAACAGAGGTGGTAGGATCAAATTTCCAATCATTTGAGATGAGCAGACCAGTACCTCCACCCCTACCAGTCAGGCGAGGGGTGTGTGAGAAAGTGAAGTTAGTGGAGAGGGCAGCCGGTGTGTCAGTGTCCTCTGGTCTGATCCAGGTCTCAGTCAGGGCCAGTAGGCGGAGACCTGAATGACTAGAAATAGATGTAATGAAATCAGCTTTGTTTACAGCGGACTGGCAATTCCAGAGACCAATAGGAAAAGAGAATATAGTACTAGAAGACACCGGAAAGGTACGCAGGTTGTTAGGATTGAACTGCCTCAGACGTGTGAAATTTGATTTAAATGCTAGGGATGGGCACAGTACTCGAACGTGACAGCGATGATCGATCATAAAAACGATGATCTGAGTTTAAAAAAAAGAGTTTTTTTTCTGATTGATTATAGCAGCATTTTGGGTGGCACCTTGAGCTCTGATTGGTTACCGTTGCCAGAGCGCGGTCCAAAGTCCAAACCGAAAAACAGAGAAAATGTCTTCAAAGTCACGTAGTGATGTCTGGCTTCACTTCGACAAAATAGATGAAAAAAAACAGTTCAGTGCAAAATATGCAGCGCCAAGCTGTCACACAAATCTACCATAAGTACAATGCGTTATCATCTAGTATTTGTACATAAAATGTCTTCCGATACCACCAAAGACGCAACTCAGACGAGCATTGCATCTTTTACCGTCAGACAGAAATGCAACGCAGCCAGAGGTGAAAAGATGACACAACTAATCACCGAAATGATAGCAAAAGATTTGCTGCCCATTCGTTTCGAAGGAGAAGGGTTTAAAGATTTGATGAATTATGTTGAGCCCCAGTATAACGTCCTGAAGGGTTACAAATTTAAGAATCTATTTCAAATATGCTTCCGTACATAGCATCATGGTAAATAATCTTTTAAGGTTAAGATCTCAGCAAAGTTGCAATTCCTGTTCTCTCAGACTGATGGGATTAGCACACGAATGATTCACTGAGAATCTCACCTTTTGTTCTGCAAATGGCTTTCGGACCCAAATGGCTCTTGGAGCCTTATGCTGATTGAATTAGGATTGGCCAGACCCTCAGTCTAGAGTGTTTCCTTAACCTGTATACTCATTTACATGCTTTGTTTGAATTTGTCTCCACCTTCAAAAGTCCCTCCTCCTAAAATGCCTATAAGACACCATGTAAATTTATACACGTTAGTCTTGATGATGAAGAACTACAGACTACAGACGTGGAAGAATAAATCTCTTCTGCTTATAAGATCCATCTCAAGTCTCCTGGTTTTTGCTTCGATGAAGGAATAAAAAGTTTCCAACAGTCCCATCGCGCAAGACAGTCATGAGAAGAATAGAAGCTCTATATGAAAAGACTGCTTCTTCACTGAAAGATAGACTGTCAAAGACAGCGAGGATGGCTATCACTACGGATGCATGGACCTCGCTGACCACTGAATCCTATATAACACTAACTTGTCATTACATTGCTGAATGGGAAATACATAGTGCAGTGTTAGAGACGTGCAGTTTTGACGAACGACATACCGCTGTGAACATAGCCAACTACCTAAAAGATGCTACAGAACAGTGGCTGTCAAACTCGGAGAAAGTAATTGCATGCGTTCATAATAATAACGCTAGTAACATGGTTCCGGCGAATCGAGGACTTTGGGCTTTCTATCAAACACACCTGAAGCAACCAATTAAGGTCTTCAGGATCACTTGAAAATTAAAGGCAGGTGTGTTTGATTAGGGTTGGAGATGAACTGTGCAGGATCGGCAGGAGCAGGATTGGGCACCCCTGCAATATACCATCGCAACTACATGAAAGAGTGTTTACTGTTATACAAAACTGATTTGTGAGCTTTAGAGGAACTAAAGGTGTTTGAATAAACACGAAACACACGTGATAGTTGTCATGCGGTGAATCCGGCCAATCGTGGAACAGCTGTGTCGTCATCAGCCCTCGTGCAGCCCAGTGCAGCCGCTCTTGAGAAGCTGCACTGGCTGAGTTCTCCGGCTACTCTCGAATCGCTCTCGCGGTACTTTGATGGCACACGTCACAGTCACGTGGTGTCGGCGCTGTATCAAGTCGAACAAAATTTCTAACCGGCATGCACTGCTTCAAGTCAGCTGCCAATCGGTCTGCGCAGAGCTGCATGAAGTCAAACAAGCCTACTATGCTCGAACAAGAGCTGTTCGGACCAATCAAATTGTCAGGGCGGGCTTTATACGATGATGGACAGATGATCAACTGTAACGTAATCATCCACGTCACCAAAGAGCGCTTAGGTTGAATTCGTTTACAACAAAGATGACTGCCACTGGAGAATTGAGATTTCACGAGTTCACACTTAGCCTACAATTAAGTCGGATAGAATAATTTGGCATGCTGTCCGAGAAGAGGGCTCCGGGCTCGGTATTCGGCCCGAACCCAAAGTACTCCCCCTGTATTCCAGGCTGTGGAAGAACAGGCCAAGAGTGAGTGGAGGGATGCTGAAAACTGTCAAGGAATGTTAGGTGAGTTGACAGAGTGAATAAATATATGCTTCCTCTCATGCTGATAGGGTAGACATGGTAATTGTTTGATGACAAATTGATTGGATTGATTATTTGAACGTGCTCCTCCTGAACTTTGTTTATGAAACATCATGTGTAGATTCCACCATCGAGTCTGTTATAGAAGATATCGACAGCGCATTAATTTTAAAAGAGGAACAGAGAACCGCGATCAAGGCATTTGTCGGTTGGAAAGATGAATGAAGAACATACGTCACTTACTCCGTTGCTCTGATTGGTTGTAGGTCTATCCAATTGAGTGCAGAGGCATTTTCTTTCCTGGTTCGGTTGAAACACGCCCCATAATCACAGCCCAATGGAACAGTATCAGACTCATATTCTGACTAGAATCTGAGTATGACGACATCAGGCTAGTGTTGTTCAGTAATTTAAGTAATTTTTTACTCTGACTAAAGTGTAATTTTAGCCAATACTGTAAAATAACGTTTTGGTTTATCAGAAAGTGCTAATGTAATCCAAAATATTGCTAAAATATTAAATTGATATCGTCTCCATGACAGACATGCCCCGCCACCTCCCCCGAACAATGTTAGTAATAATAGGGATTTGAAAACACAGTGTAAGAGAGCTCACAAACAGAAAGATCAGATGAAAAGTTGTGTAGAAGAGAAAGGAAACAAGAAGATAATCAAATAAACAACAAGAAATTAATACTCAAGTGCCTTGTCGGTGTCCTTGCTCGGTGGAGTCGCACAGGTAGAGTCGTTGGTCTTTACATTCTTCAGTCTTCACACGATGAGGGCTTCACACGAGGGCTGCCGCAACCGCTGCCGCGGTGCACTAACCTATTTCATAAACACCTAATACCTCGTTATTGAATACAGCAGGCCACGCCCTACTATTTAGCCAAGGGAACTCAAAAGTCACGGCAGTGACGGCACACAAACAAATGCCACGTGGGCACGCGTTTTACCAGAGTAAAACACAGTAAATCAAACAAAGTTTCCTAGCAACAAAGAACCGTGCTAAAATCTACTGGGAAAAGTAAACACTCACAGACCGATGTTCTCTCCTGTTGTTCGACTGCTTCTTCATTCTACTGACTATAAGTAACTTTGCAACTATATGTCAACTTATTCTAACCCTAACCCTACCAGTCTAATAATACTCTACTAAACCTAATGAGAGGTAGTAGACATGTAGGTGCAACGTTACTTAGTCAACAGAATGTGTGTAAGGGACCATCAAAATAAAGTGAAACCTTTTATTCTGACTTTTTGTTTTGTTTGTGTTATTGTTTGATTTGTGATATAAAAAGTCGGAGTTGCCTTATTTATTACTTTTTTTATTTTATCCCGTGGCAGAAACAAGCTTCCATAGAAAGGCCTATTGTCAGAGTTTGTTCATTTATTCAAAACCATTCATTGTTTTTATATTAAAAATAGCTACTGCTCTGAATAAATTATTAATTTGCTTTTGTAAGCCTTAAAGGGGACCTATTATGCAAAATTCATTTTTACATGGTGCAACATAAATGTGTTCTGTTTTCTTTTGTTGTTTGATTCATTTTAACAGCAGTAGGTACTGTATATTTTGCTGCTTTCACTTTAATACACAGATCTATGCGATTTCTTTACTTTTTACGTTCACAGAAATAACTGACTGTGTTTATGTTAACTTTGTGTGTTTTTGACATAACTTTGTGTGTATTTGACAATTTAAGCGCAATAAGACGTGAGAGAACTTAGCTTAAAGGGGTGGTATAATGCACTTTTCACAAGATGTAAAATAAGTCTCTGATGTCCCCAGAGTGTGTATGTGAAGTTTTAGCTCAAAATAGCCCACAGATATTTTTATATAGCATGTTAAATTTGTCACTTTTTGAGGGTGAGCAAAACAATTTTTTTGTGTCTGTCTCTTTAAATGCAAATGAGCTGCTGCTCCCCGCACAGATAGTGGAGCTTCAAAAGCTTGTGTCCTGAAAATTTCAAAAACGTCCTTTTATGTTCAAACCGGAGTCAGACAAAGATGCACTGTAAAAAATTTCTAACCCTCCCAAATCAAAAATTTCAAGTGACCAATAACATCTACATTTTTCAATTGGCCCAAGTGAAATTCTTGTTGCAATAGTCTGTTAACATTGGCTCAATGAGAAATAATACGTCAGACTAATTGAAAAATTTAGATGTTATCGGTCACTTGAAATTTTTGACTTGGGGATGTAATTTTTTTTTTACAGTGTGGAGACTCAAGAAGAAGTGATAACATGAAGACAACATTTCTGAATGGTTAGTTGATGAATTTATGTAGCTATGTGTAGTTATCTTCTAGTCATTGATTAGCATATTCTGTCTTGATAATCTATAAATCGTGTTCCTGGGGGCGAGGTTTATGTAAATTTTAGGGTTAGTGATGTCACTAACCCGGTAGTCCCTACCAGCCTTTTGTTGTAGTCCTTAAAAAGCAATTTCTTTAAAAGAAAATATCTCTCTTTGCTTTGAACTTTGAGCGTTCTGACTTTGCAGATGTTGTTTATGCTCAAACAGCAACATTACACACTAACTAAAGTTAAAAATGTGAAATCATAATCAGTCACCTCTTTAATACTAATGGGATACGCCGTCTGACATCCAGCTCTCTGTGCGCGTGCTTAGGGTGTGTGCACTCAGAAAACCATATATCAGAAGTTTAGACTGATATGGCTTTATAACGCATGCAAATAATAAACTTTCATGATGATGAACTGTAACGTGGGCATGACCACAATAGAGATGATAACCAAAACCAAACAGATGTTTTGTTCATTTTTGGCAGAATGTCTGAGGCACTGTAAAGGCTCCGCCCTCTTCTGGAAAGCAAGGTGGGGAGCAGCAGCTCCTTTGCATTTAAAGATACATGCCGGAAAGCAGCATGTTTTTCCATCCACTCAAAAATGGTATAATAAATGATATGTGGGGTATTTTGAGCTGAAACTTCACAGACACATTCTGGGGACACCTGAGACTTGTATTACATCTATAAATTACAGAAACGTCTGTCTGTCTGTCTGTCTGTCTGTGTGTGTGTCTTTTAACCACATATCTCTCGAACCGTTAGTCCGATGGATTTCAAATTCGACAGGTGTCTTGCCACGGGCACGAGTAAGTGCAGTGCCAAGTTTGACGTTGTTTGGATGAGAAATGCTAAAGATATCGTTAAATATATCAGTTTTAAAAGGTTGTGGTTTAAAAATAAACATTCTGACATTAGAGGGTTGTATCGGTCAAAGAAGCCCCAAGAAGGTTGTGGTTTAAAAATAAACATTCTGACATAAACACTCAGTCAGCTACACTGTTTACTTCTGAATATTATAGTTTGGTTCCTTCTGAATATTATAGTTTTCTTTACCTACAAACCAACAATTACTAAAAACACACACAAAAACTGATTTTGCACAGGCACTTTGCACTGCTCCCTGAATCGACGGATGTGGATGTAATTCATTGTGGATGTAATTCATATTCATTTGTGGATGTAAACTGAATCTATAAGTCAGCTATGCTGTTTACTTCTGAATATTATATTTAATTCTGGTGCGCTTAACGTTATCGCCACTGTGTAATAGTAGCCTATGCTATTCACCAACTAAACATATCCTATTCAATGCGATCACAGTCTCTTTCACGGGCATCATTTGTAGTTGCCTATTCACAAGCTGTTTGCTCAAGCATAGCGTTTTCTTAAATATCATTCTGACATAAACACTCTGTCAGCTACACTGTTTACTTCTGAATATTATAGTTTGGTTCCAGAACGTGATAAATCCGATTAAGGTTGTGGTTTAAAAATAAACATTCTGACATAAACACTCTGTCAGCTACACTGTTTACTTCTGAATATTATATTTTATTCACGGCCATCATTTGTAGTAGCCTGCTCCCTGAATTCAATGCGTTCAGTCTCTTTCACGGGCACCAAACCAACAATTACTAAAAACACACACAAAAACAGATTTTGCACAGGCATTTTGCACTAGTCTTGTAAAAGGGGCATTAAAGGTCCCTTTTAAGTACTCCAATCTAGTTAGCAACTTTTTGGTTGAAGCTTGTCCTGTGAATAACTACATTTTAAATGTATATATACATGAATATGTATATTCACATCAATGAATAAAGTCTATTTAGAAGATAACTATTTATGTTGGATCTGGGGACATTACAATAAAAACCTCAGAAAAAGCATATTTAAATGAAACGCATTAAAGCAATTTTTTTAAGAGATGAGTAAGTAGTCCATTTTTTTTGTAAAAAAAAAAACATCTCACACTTTATGTCCCCATATCAACATAGTCACACTCAAAAGTGTTTGGATGATAATTAATCATGGTTCAGCAGTTCTGACAGAATGTGTGATGAAAGTCAAGAAATTACTGGTAACTGAAAAAAAAAAAATATCACAAGGACAACTTAGTGGGACGAATGACTAAAACAGGTGAGACATGGTTAAAAATTTACCCGGGCAGTGTATTTTAATACCGCTAATGAATAGTCAGAAGGTCTGTGGTTCTGTTGACTCTCATTAAACATAACTTTTTCTGTATAATGTGTAGCATGTGTGCCTGGCACAGAGCAGCTTTTGCCTGATGAAGCCCAGCAGGTGTACGATTTTCCAGTCAGATGGCTTGAGGGGGCAGTGTCATCGCCATACTGCCAACTAAAGTCCTCGTGAACCCAGGATCATTCTCACCACAGATTTGTGTGAGTTGGAAATGTAAGAACAACAAATTCCAGTCTAGAAAATTAAAGTCTAGAATTTTCTTTGGATATACAATGGCTATTCAGATGACTCATTCTTACAATTGAGTCAGAATATCAGAACAGAAGTACTATTTATATCAACATTTAATGTGGTAAATGTGCACAGGGAACTATTGTTTTATGTAAAAGGGGTGCAATGAGATTCTTTAAAAAAATGTTGTGTTCCACAGAAGAAGAAAAAAGGATTTGGAAATGACACGGGGGAGTACATTTGGATTCATTTAAATTTTGGGGTATTCCTTACTATTACTTGAAGGTATTTCTCTGTGAAAAAGTGAGAACTGAAAGCTTTCAGAGTAGCAACAATGTACTTTTTTTTCATTTCATGACAATGCTGAGATTCGCATTACTGGTTCATCATTGTAGCTTACAGCTTACAAAATTTCCTGTCGCACACTTCTAAATAGAAATGCACCGATATGAACATTTTGGTCGATACGATACCGATAACTGATAATTCTTTATATTTGAAAGCCGATAACCGATAAATTGGCCAATACATTTAAATCCAACTTTTATATAATTTTGATCCTGATTACAAAAACAAGTCACCATTAAAAGCCATGTCCCAAGCACACAATTATAATGATGTCACGGTTCATGAATTCACTGTTTTCTTCGTGTCTCGTGTATTTGTTGTTCTGTGTGTGTGGGTGTGTGTGAGTGGGCGTTACCGCTCGTTACAGCTGATCAGCGCGCCAGCTGATCTCATTCCCCGCACCAGCTGCTGCCAATTCACTCACCTATAAGTTCTCATCGCACTCTCCTCTCTTTGTCAGATCGTTGTTTGGTGTCCTCAGTGTGTGTGTGTTCATCGTGTGCCCGTCTTCAGTCTTGTTCCTGGTTCGAGTTCCTGTTCGTTGTCTTCGTGGTTCATCTCGTCTGGATATTCACCTGCACTGGATTCACCGTCACCACTCTGCACCAGCACGCTGACCATCTAGTCCCTGCGCCACCAGCCCACCCGAGTTTCTGAACTGTTTGTGTCTTTTGACCAACCAAATAAAAGTTTACTTGCATCCTTGCTTCCGCTTTGTGTTTTATGACAGAACGATCTGACCAAGCGATGGAAGCAGCAAGTGAACCCTCTTCTCCTCTGGAGGAATTCATCAAGTCCAGCATTTCACGGATGGATACCCAGGAAAGGAACGTGAATGAGTTGGGTCGGGCTATTCAAGCTCTTGTGGCGCAGGTGTCCGAGCTCACCCAGCAATTACCACATCTGCGAGTTCCCACTGCGATAGAGTTTACTGCCAGGTACGTCTCCGCCTAAGGGCAAGTTATATTCACTTTCTGTTCCAGAAAGAGAGGCTATGGAGAAATATATTTCTGATTCTCTAGCAGCAGGGTTCATCCGTCCCTCCTCTTCTCCAGCGGGGGCGGGGCTCTTTTTTGTGGGGAAGGAGGACGGATCCCTGCGACCTTGTATTGACTACCGGGGGCTGAACAGCATCACGGTAAAGAATACTTATCCTTTGCCGCTGATGTCTTCAGCCTTCGAGAGGTTGCAGGGAGCGTCGATCTTCACTAAATTGGACTTGCGTAATGCTTATCATTTGGTCCGCATCAGGAAGGGGGATGAATGGAAGACTGCTTTTAACACCCCCAGGGGGCACTTTGAATACTTGGTCATGCCCTTCGGCTTGTCCAACTCCCCAGCAGTCTTCCAGGCACTTGTCAACGACGTGCTGCGAGATATGGTCGATCAGTTCATATATGTCTACCTGGATGACATATTGATTTTTTCTTCTTCTCTCCAGGAGCACGTGCAGCACGTTCGACGAGTGCTTCAGAGGCTGCTAGAGAATGGGCTTTTTGTCAAGGCGGAGAAATGCGCTTTTCATGCACAGTCTGTTCCTTTCTTAGGGTACATTGTGTCGTCTGAAGGAATGCGTATGGATCCTGAGAAGGTTAAGGCTGTGGTGGATTGGCCAAGTCCAGATTCCCGTAAGGCCCTACATAGGTTTCTGGGGTTCGCCAATTTCTACCGGCGGTTCATTCGCAATTTCAGCCAACTAGCCTCGCCTCTGACCGCCTTGACCTCCCCCAGAACTACGTTCAGGTGGTCAGACGCAGCTGAGGCTGCGTTTACCAAACTGAAAGGCCGCTTTGTTTCAGCCCCCATCTTAGTTACCCCTGATCCATCACGTCAGTTCGTGGTGGAGGTCGATGCGTCAGAGGTGGGGGTAGGTGCAGTGCTATCTCAACGTTCTCCTACAGACGACAGAATGCATCCGTGCGCGTTTTTGCTACAACTACTAACACGGTAGTTTTGACCGTGGTGGACCGGTTCTCGAAGGCGGTCCACTTCATTCCCTTGCCCAAATTGCCCTCAGCCAAGGAGACAGCATTAACAGTCGTTAACCACGTCTTTCGGTTACATGGCCTCCCGACGGACGTGGTTTCCGACAGAGGACCCCAATTCGTGTCCAAATTTTGGCAAGAGTTTTGTAGATTACTGGGTGCGACTGTTAGTCTGTCCTCAGGGTTTCATCCCCAGAGCAATGGCCAAACTGAGAGAGCCAACCAGGATTTGGAGAGAACGTTGCGATGTCTGGTCTCCAAGAATCCTTCCTCATGGAGCCATCAACTGTCAATGGTGGAGTACGCCCACAATTCGTTACCAGTGTCATCTACGGGCCTATCTCCGTTTGAGTGTAGTCTCCTTACGAAAATCGAAAATTAAACCGGACAAGAGATGTGCTTTCAATGTTGAAAAACTGAAAGACCCAGAATTGAAAAACGCATTCAATGTGGAGGTTCGGAATCAATTTGAAGTAGGCTACTCTTCGATGAAATAGCATGCTTAGACCCACCGGAATCCATAAAACAGCGAACCAACGCATTAGACTCTGCTCTTATCGGAGCCTGTGAGAAAATTCTGGAGAAAAGACCGAAATCCAAACAACCAAGCTGGATTAGCCCCAACACCATCAAGCTAATCAACGAAGAAGGAGATCTCAAGGCAAGATACAAGCGCACACAAAATTTAAAAGACAAAGAAGAATGGAGTGAAGAGCAAAAAGAGGTTTCAAAAGCATTCGATATGGACAACGAGGCACATATCAACTCTAAACTCGATGCCCTAGAGCGAGCAGTCAACAAACACGAACATCACAAAGTTTGGAAATTTATCCATGACATCAGTGAAAAGCCCAAAGATGCCTCCTCTAGCAAAATCAGAATGCTCAATGGCGACATCCCAAGTTCAAGCGAAGATCTTTTAAAAGAATGGGCCAACTACTTCTCAACACTCCTGAACAACAAGAGGTTTCAGAACAGGCCGGGGATGTGCTCAACAGATCCACATCCTCCGTAGGATCATGGATGGAGCGTGCGCACAAGACATCCCAATGTATACTACCTTTATCGACTTCAAGAAAGCGTTTGACTCAATTGACCGAGAGATGATGTTTGCCATCCTACGTCATTACGGAATTCCATCGGAAATTGTAAACGCAATCAGAATCATGTATGACAAGTCGACAAGCCAAGTATAAGTTGGAGGAGAGCGTTCGAAGTCCTTTGCAATCACAACAGGAGTTCTACAGGGAGACGTCCTCGCACCGTACCTATTCATAATTGTCATCAACTATGTTTCAAAGCAATCAGCAGGCGATTTCGGTTACCTAACACACAAGGGTACCCCAGCACGATCGGAAAACGCACGGTCACAACGATCTTGTGCCAAAAAGAGAAAAGAGATAACAACCGAACGAAAACTCAACGACCTCGCATTCGCAGACGACATAGCGCTTCTCGAGAACGATCCAACCCGAGCACAAAAGCAGCTAACAGTAATGCAGCAAAATGCCTCTACCGTCGGCCTTGAGATAAGCATTGAAAAAAACGTTCAAGTCCAATTAAATGATAAATCCCAAGTAAAGACCAATCTGTCAATTGATGGAAAGCCGATTGCAATCACGGACGAGTTTAAGTACTTGGGATCATACATAGTGTCGACCAAAAAAGATGTCAACAACCGTATAGCTTTAGCTTGGGTCGCATTTACGAAACTCAAGACCATCTTGAGATCACCCAAGCCGCATGGAAAGTTCAAGATGCGCCTATTCAATGCATCGTGCATATCAGTGCTTCTTTACGGATGCGAATCATGGGCGCTCACTCAATCCCTTGAAGAAAAGCTAAACATCTTTGCTAGAAAGTGCTACCGAATCATGTTGGGAATCAACCAAGCAGAATCTCACATGACAAATGAACAACTATACAGCACAACAGGTCAACAGCCAATTAGTGACACCATCAGGAGAAGGTAGCACCAGTTCATCGGACACTGCCTTCGCATGGGAAACAATGAACCAGCGCAGATATATGTTCTTTACAAGTCGGAAGTCGTATCGAACCGGCGGGGTAGACCAAGAATATCATACAGGGACTACGTTTATTGGTACTACGAACATCTAGACCTAGATAAGGAATGACTGCACGAAGAGCTGACCAGCATGTCAAAAGAAAGAGGACTGTGGAGAAATATCGTCGCGCCTAAAAAGCCCGCCCGATGATGATGATGATGATTTATCGGCTTTAATATATCGGCCAAATTTTCTTATCGGGCCGTTAATGATAACATTAAAAATGTACATATATCGGCTGATACCGATATGGTGGCCGATATATCGTGCATCCCTACTTCTAAGCTACAGTTTCATTCCGTTACTGAATGGACCAGTGTTTGGAACAAATTGCTTGAGTAAATAATTCAATGCCTCAATCAAAAAGATGGTAATTTGCCATCTGAACAATTTACTGGCTGAACAATTTAACTTGCAGATATAGTTTGAAAGTGTGAAAAGTCTGCAACAGTCGAGTTCTGGAAGTAAAAATCGCATTGTTTTATCCATTGGGGAATTAATTATAATAATAACTTATAAACCTTTAAAAAACAGACCTTCTGTGAGCTACAAGTTTGAAGCCATCAGTTCACATTATTTCAAGTTATTATTTTTTTTATAATCGTGTTCAGTAGTGGAATTCTTGCTGAAAAACTATATTACCCATGATTCTGTAAGAACTCTCCTCCAATCAGAGAACTGAAAACAAATTGTGCCAAAAGAACACTTTTGTGTATATTTTAGTGTATATAAATGTATGCATATTTTTCAGTACACATAAAATATATTGCTTCTATATGCATTATTGTAGTTCTCTCACTGAGTCTTGCATCGTTGCAAGTTCAAATCAAAGTTTGTAATGTTGTGATTCATCTTGTAGATGGTTATCTTAGTTCATAGCTTATAACACTTTAACAAAGACTTTTTAAAATCCCTATGGCAAAAAATAATAATAAAACAAAACAAAACAAAAACTTCCAGAACCAAAGCCACTGAAAAAAGTTGGAGGGAAATTTTGTGATCAATATCAGTTATCTTGGAAGCCACCCAGCCAATCAAATTCAAGGACTTGAACTGACTGTTGTATTATGCTTTTTATTACGCAGGTTTCATAGGAAGTGCTACCGAAATATGTTGTAGCGTTCAAGCGTGAGTTTTCTGACAGTAGCGTAGGACTGTGAACGTGCTGTAGTAATGTGTGACAGTAAGTGAGAGGTAGCCAATGACTCAGTCCCCACATAACTGCTGTGTTTCAATCCTTTCAAACCGGTGAGATGGGGAAAGAGGAATAGTGAGAGCACGACTTTTTCATATCCTCAGACAATGTTCAGAGCCCTTTAAACTTCAGATGGCCATCAGACACCACTTCCTCTGCTGGTGACTTCTGACAGGAATCTACAGTGTAAGAGTGTATGAGTGAGGTGCGTGTGCTAGACTGATCTCAGATTAATATTGCAACAGAGGAGTGACTACATTATGAAGATCAAGAAAGGTAAGTGCAAAATAAACTGTCGATAACGATTACGAATATATAAAAGTCAATGGCCAATCATAACATTAAAGATACAGTCTCTAGATTATGTAGTGTTATGGTATATTTTAATATAACATTGAAAAATGTATCACTGTTTTTTTTCTCTGTTCCACACAGTAAATGTTTTTTGTTCTTGTAATAACAGCTTTAGGTGAAGGCTGTGACGACTATATGACACACGGATACTATGGGCCATTAGGATGGGACAGGAGAGCTCACCTCTTTCCCTTTAACACTCTAATCAGGCCAGAGCACTCAGTCTGGGGCTACGGTGAGTGGCATCATACAGTATGTGTTTGTCTCTGTAACAAGCACTGGATGGTGTTATTGTGCAAGTGGACTTGTAAAACAATAATTTGTGACAGACCAAATCACTACTCCGCAAAACTAGACATTACTTTCTAGCTTTTTGTGTTCAACGGCCAAAAATGACCAGGGCTTGGGCAAAAATAGGACTAAATATGACAAAAATGCTTCACTTAGAATGTGCAAAAAATGATGAAAAAATCCAAAAATAATGAATTACTGTTTTATCTAACATTTGATAACATTATCTAATATTTGATATATTTTGGACTTATGGGTTTAGTATGAGGTTAGTGCATCAGAGGCAAGTTTTGTAGAATATGTAAATATACTTTAAAGTATAGAAGTAAAAATAAATACACTGAAAAAAATGTGTAGAAACAATTGTCACTCAGAAATTGCTAGTAAATAATGACAAGGGAATAACAAATCACACGTTGTCTCTTAGGGGTTGATTTGTGTTAAATATAACATATTTAATTTTCTAATTATATTAAATGAAACTCACATTAAAGGATACTATGCAACTTCTGGCCCTCTAGTGGTTTAAAAACAAAACTGAATGTATTTTGCAGAAGAACATTGTTTTGGTTGTGCTTTGGCTCTGCATGACTGTACGGATGCATTTGGTTATCCGACTGCTCATAAAACATTCACTTCTAGGCTTAAGAGATGTCTAGTTTAGACTAGCTGAAGATGTTACTATTCCCATTGATAGATTCATTAATCCATTAAATAACACTTTGAATTGAACATGAAATTTTGAAGTAAAACAACGGAAATAGTAATTTGTTTCAAATAAATGCTGCAGCACAAATACAAAGTTCTGTCATGAAACTCTCTAGATGGTGAAGGCTGATTCTCAAAGTCCTTAAAGGCACACTATGTAGTTTCCGTTTTTGTCAAACAGCGACCCCTAGAGTCGCTGTGGAGTACTTGTATTTAAGGCGAGACACTACAGGTGAATAGGGTAAAAAATTTAACTAGCAGATATCACCATGACACTTTCCCAGTTGATTACCTACATTAAGATGAGAAAAAAATGTATTACAAGTTTTCTGTAATTTAATGTTTAAATATGCAAATTAGGCAATATCTAATTAAATATGCGCTAATTTGCATATATTTTAAAAAACTAAATCTGAGTATTGGATAAAGCCAGGTTAAAAAATATTTTTTCATTGTGTATACATATAAGATGGGGAAAAAATTACAGAGGCATTTATGGATATCTACTTTTGTTATCCTGCAAATCAGAATATACTGTCAATAGCCTTAAAAAAATTATTTTCGCCATGTTTTTTGGAATAAAATGTTATATAAATCAGGCTAGGAATAATATATTTACAAATCCCTTTTTTTCACCACAGTCTGAAAGAAGACATGTTATTGAAGACAAATATCCAAAAATCTCTAAATTGACCAGTAAAAAAAACAACAATGTTTTTGCCTGCCGTGTCTCGCCTTAAAACGATCAGTTTCTCGTTTTTTTTTCTTTGACTCTTCCGACCGCGCTTTCTTCGTTTTCTACATCGACTCTGCCATGATTCACGTCTGAAATGCGTGCTAGTGTCTTCCATAGAGGCTGCTTCATATGTTGTTGATGTATGTGACGCCATGCCGTAAAGCAAGTCGTGATTCTCGCGAGATTTGGCAGGGCGCCACCTCTCAAACCTGCATTGCTGGTTTTGCCAGCAGCGGCCCCCCCCGCTTTGCTATCGGGATGATCCGCCCGGCTGCGAGTTCGTTTACCATCAAAATTACTTTGAAGCTGTTATATTAAGGTACAAATCTTGCATAGTGTGCCTTTAACTCAATCTGCTGGCAATCACATCATTCTCTAGAGGGCACAGTTGATTGGTTCCTGCCTTATCAGTAGCCAATGAGCTTGCTGCTCAACTTTCAAATACTCGGTCAGCATTTGCTTTAGCAGTTGCAGCGTGTTTTCAGAAACCCTCCACCTTCCCCAGCTCCACCTGTATAGATCTGCTATGGGTAATTCATGTACGCTATATTGTACAGCAGCTGCATGTCTTACTTGCTCACAGCAGCGTGTCGTGTATGTATTGGCAGTAGCAAGTCCCGAACTTGCTCTGCAGCAGCAATAACAGCAGCAGCGTACCAGATCTATTCCATCAAGATCAAACATATCAACATTCTCATATTCATTACCATGCCAAACACTCAGAGAGTTGTCATGACAGAACTGCTTTCAACTCTGATGTGACACTAAAGGCTGGAGTAATGGCTGATTTGCTATCAGAGGAATAAATGATATTGTAAAATATATTAAAATTGAAATCAGGTCCTAATCATTTTTTTTTTTGTTTTTTTTTTTTTTCAAAATTACTGTTTTTACTGGATTTTTGATGAAAGAAATGCAGCCTTAGTGCAAGAAACTTGGTGCAAGAAACTTTTGAACAGTTGCATATACAATGCGCATTTTCCCTAACTTGTATATCCCTGTTGATTCTTCATTGTGAAGTACTGGAGGGTCTGTGGGCAGGGATTTGGTAGTTGTTATTGTGAGAGAGAAACTTGGATGGGGAAGTGTAATGTGCCTGAAAGAGGAAACGCTGAAAGCTTCACACATCCTTGTGCAAATAGGATAGTACATTCATGAGATGTCCTTTCACAAGCTTCCTGTTTGACTCTAAAAACTGAAAAGCTTCTTTTGTAATTTGTGGGTTTCTCAGAAACGGAAGGGAGACACAATGAGTAATAGGCCTGCTTTGACCAAATGGGTGATTAAGACATTTTAATGATGTGAGATCATATGAAAGACACGTTCTCCTCATCAGACCTTTTGATCTGAAGCGTGTAGCTCGAAGTAAATATTTCCTTGTCAAACAGTGTTAGGAGGATGATGAACCCTAACAATGAGAGCAGCATGGGTCGATTTCACACTTGTGGCCCGGTATGGATCAGAGTATGCCATGAATCATAGTACCCCCGTAATGATGAGCTTACATACGTACCAGTGATCTAATCTTAGATTTAATCCATTTGGAGATCAATCAATAAGAGTGCAGACAGGGGTGGAGCTGAACAGAACGAGAGCTATTGTGCTCTATATTGGGAGCCATTTCAGGCTTGACGCAGAAAATGGTCTCTAAGCAACAGCATCAGATTTTAAAGTAACAGAGCTGTCTACATTTCCATAGTGTTAGGGAAACAACTTACCTGCACTCACCAGCACACATATCTGAAAACACAGTATATTGAATAGATATTTGGGGAGTCTTTTGCATTAGATTAAATATGAAATATGCTCTTGGGATTAAAAGAAGCCCTTATCGTCAGAAACTTGTTGATGATTTGTGCAACCTCAGTACAGAATTTCTATTTGAGTGAACGGATAGAAAAATTAAACTGTGGCTATCAGGTTTTGCCACCTGCTGGTAAAAGATAAAAGAAGCAATCATTCCAAGCCTGAAAACAGCGCACAATGTACTGCATCATTCATTTCTGTGCTGTTTATAAGGCAAGTGGATGTGAAAATATGAAAAAAATCGACAGATTTTGTGCCTGTATGGGTTTGAGAGAGAAAACGTGTGCGGAAAAGTGTGATAATTCTGTGCAAATGCATCTGTGGTTTGCTCCATCTCTCAGCAGCAGTGGCCCTTCACACATGTCATACTCATCCTTCTACTGCTGGCAGAATGGAGATGTGACCAGCTGACAGTCACACCGCTTTTTGAACTGCTTACTCAAACCTTTATGGACGTTTTTTCAACTCTGGCACTTCTGTCTCTTAGGGGTTGTTTTGTATTAAATACAAAAGATTTCATTTTTTATTTATATTAAATGAAGCTCACATTAAAGGATACTATGTAACTTCTGGCCCTCTAGTGGTTTAAAAGAACTGCATGCATTTTGCAGAAGAACATTGTTTTGGTTGTGCTTTGGCTCTAAAGTAAAAAGTTGAAAAATGCTTAACTTATTTTGAAGAGTTAAAGCAATGTATAAACATATGTTGTCAAAAACTTATTGATTACATAGTTGTTGTTTTTTTACAGTGTACCTGCATGTAATTATATCTGTAATTCATTTCTATAATTACATCTGTTGAACCTTCCTTTACACCTTAACCCACCAGTATACTTTCCCTTATCCCACCATGAACAATGAGTACATTGTACCTAACAATTCGTTTTTTATGTACATAGAGACACCAAATATAATGTGTGACCTATAATCACATTTTACTAATCAAAACGGTGAAATACACTTTAACTATTTCAATATTGTGTGAAAATAATTGATGTACATTTTAACCCAAATCATAACTGGTTGTGTAATTATATCCACCACAAACCAAAAGCCTAGTGTACGTAGTTACCATGGAGACAACAGTGTCAGTGAAGTGCATTCTTGCTTTGAAATATGAGACATAATGTGTAAAGAAAACAAAGAATATTCAAGGCAAATACCATAATACTTTAAACTGTAATATTTTCATTGTGCCGATTCCAGTCAAGCTGCAGAAAGAAATAGTGGTGAAAGTCTGAAAATACTGCATTAAGTGTATTTGGACTCTAAAAAAATGCTGGGTTGTTTCAACGCATGCTTTGGTCAAATATGGACAAACCCAACCATTGGTTTGACAACCCAGCGGTTGAGTTTGTCCATTTTTGACCCAAACATGGGTTGAAACAACCCAGCATTTTGCTAGTTATGATATAAGCTTTAGCAAGATGGGGGAGTCAGCATTTTATCTAAAAAATGTTTAAAATGTAATTTCCACCACAGAATGAATGGTGATTTGAAATGTGGTGTAAATTACATGGATTTATGACTGTACTGGGAAAAACAAATAAAACAGCATTATCCTTCATGCATTTATTTCCACTGTTGGAAATTATTAGAAGACACATTAAACTAGCGAGTTTGAAAAGTGTTTTAATGGAGTTTAATTTCCAAAGCAAGAAAAAAATAAACAAGAAAAAAAATGATTTATAGACTTTTTAAAGCTTTTATCACAAAGAATCTGGGTAATACTGAACAAATGTTGTAATGTATGCACATGTGCCCATTGATTTTCTGTTGTGACTCACTGAGGGCATATAAGCTGATAGCTTATAACATTCTAAAACTCTTGACTTTGGGGGAATATCTCAGTTTACAGTGAGGACGGACACATTGAGTAATAATGAGTGTAATTAATTATTGCAGGACTGTCTGTTAAGCTGAGGGCAAGAGAAGTCTAAAGGAAAGAGAACTAATTCTTTCACTCTCTGGAGGGTCATAAAATGCCTTCGACATTGAAGGTTGAGTTATTTTAGGGCAGGCCTAATTTACTACGCCTTCTCTCATCTCCAGCTAATAATCTGAACCTCTCTCCAAAAAGGCTTGAAATATTGGAATTAACTGCAATATAATTTTACTAAAATCATTCTTTGCTGAGCCCTTTGTAATTTGTGTTATAGCAAGTTGTAGAAAAACTCCTTTTCTACTCCTTGTAAACAACACAGATGGAATGTTAGCGGTTATCAACAAGACAGGTGCGACCAACTGCATTCCATCTCAGCGTGAGATCTGTGATTCCCATTACCATACATGCTTGTTTTGACCCTGATAGCAGTAACAGACATTTCAGGGTGACATAGACCAGGTCCCATCATCCTCGGGGCCCAGGTCACCACGCTCTGTGATTGGACGGCCCTTTGTTCTGGCCTTTCATGTGCAGTGCACCTGCTCTGCCCCTCCCTTGGGCCGTCCTGGTGAGTTATGGGGTAGCGCTGCATAGAAAGGCGTGAAATGAGAAATGTGAAGTTGCTTTAAGTTTCCACATGCTTTAGTCACACTAAGTGGTGCCCCTGTTTGGTGTCTAAAGCAGGGACGCAATATATCCCAGATGTGTGTGATTGACAGGAGGCTTCTGAGCATTGTTCTAACATGACATGGTCCGATACAATTCCAGTGACACGCAATTTGTTCCTTTAATGTACAGCATGTTTTGTAATGACAATAAACTACTACTACTAAACTACTACTACTACTAAAATATAGTACATTCAAAGACAGTATGTGATTTCAGGTGCAGCCGTTTTTGGAATGAATCAGTTAAGTGGATGATTCAATGACTCTCTTAAAATAGCAGTTACTTGTTTCAGTCCTAAATGAATCCATGTTTTGGATGAATTAGTTAAATTAATGATTCAGTGACTTACTTATAAAGGCAGTCACTTGTTGCCACCTACTGGCGTATTGATGTAACCTGCAGATAAATTCATAAAATCGCAAAAATCCCCATCACTAATACACACAGTGAGTCTTCCTGGAATGTGTCATGCCAGTTAGGACATACATTTTGTCATTAGTTTGGTTTGAAATTTCATTGGTCCAAAATCTTCATATTTTCTGATTGACTGAGACTGTGTCACATATCGGAACAGTTTTGTGTTGTGAACAAATTGCTTCTTGCTTGAAACTTGTCTCGATTAACTTGCTTTTTAGGGCCCAAGCCCTGAAAGGGCGAAGGCCCTATTGTTTTCGTAAGGATTTTTTTTGTTGCATTTTTGCCACTTTTGGGGCCCTTAACATGCTCAAAAACTCTTGAAAATTTGCACACAGGTCAGAACCCGCGGCCATCAGGGCCGGACTGAAGCTGGTACCCGGGCGTGGCAGGGGGGCTCGACAGCGCCCCCTGGAATGGGGTCCGAAATCATGGTCCATATATCAAACACGCTTGCATGCAATAATATGAAACTCAGTACACATATAGATCTCATCGGGCCGAACAACTTTCGTGCTCTAAGTTTTACAAAAGCCCAACAGGAAGTCGGTTATTATATGTTGTTTGGAAAACGCATACAATGGAATGTGAAATACTCCTCCTAGGGAATTCATCCGATCGCCACCAAATGTGAATGTAGTCAAGACATTGAGGATGAATTCTTGCGAACGGATTTTTGATATCTCGAACGGTTTGGCCGTGGTGAGGAAACAAATTTATGGGGAATAATGGGACACAGGAAAAGTGTTATAACTTCTGCATACATTAACTGATCTTGATGAAACTTCAGCAGTGTGTTCGTTGTAAGAGGCCGATCACAAGGATGTGACTATTGTGAGTCAAAGTTATAGCGCCACCAACTGGCTGCAGGAAGTGTGTCACTTTCAAAATGCTTTGAAGACACTCTCTTATTTTTACCCGATTTGCTTCAAATTTTATGTGTATAATGTAAACACACGGCAGATGTAGACCTGTGGAAGGATTATTGATATCTTAGATACTGTTGCCGTGGCAACGCATCAAAATTTAATATTCTTTTCGGATGCTTTTAAGACTCTTAGCATGCTTCAAATTGGATGAAACTCGACAGACACATAACACTTATTAGCCAGTAGACATGTGAAAAGTTTCAGAAACGGGCGTGGCAGGGGGGCTCAACAGCGCCCCCTTGAACGGGGTCTGAAAACTTGGTCCATATATCAAACACGCTTGCATGAATTAATATGAAACTCGGTACACATATAGATCTCATCGGGCCGAACAACTTTCCCTGGTCAAGTTTTACGCCAGCCCAACAGGAAGTCGGCTATTATGGGTTGTTTGAAAAACGCATGCTGTGGAATTTGATGTCTTCTTCCTAGAGAATTCATCCAATCACCTCCAATCTCGGTCCGCATGAAGTCAAGACATTGAGGATGCTAAATTGCGGACTGATTTTTGATATCTCTAATGGTTTGGTCGTGGCGAGGAAACGAATTTATGGCGAGAAAAGAGAAACACGAAGTGGTATAACTTCTGCACACATTAACTGATCTTAATGAAACTTCAGCAGTGTGTTCGTGGTAAGAGGCCGATCAGATGGATGTAACTATTGTGAGTCAAAGTTATAGCGCGACCAACTGGTAGCAGGAAGTGTGTCACTTTCAAAATGCTTTTGACAAACGTGAGGGGGTTAATTTTATGTACAGTCACAAAAATCAGTACACATATTGGTCTCATCGAGCCGGACAATTTTCTAATTTTCAGCCATTAGCTCCGAGCAATAGGAAGTCAGATATTTTGGTTTGAATGTGGATTTCTTTGCAAAATCAGCCTTTTACCCACTCCTCTTAAGTGGTTTATTTTATTCCCACCAAACTTTTTCAACATGATGAAAATACATTAAAGATGCTAAATTGTAAACAGATAATAAATATCTCAAACGGTTTTGCTATGGTGAGGGATTAAAGTAATGTCAAAAAAGGAAACACTAAAAACCTCCTATCTTCTAAAAATGTAATTATACACCATTTATTTCTATATAAAATTATACAAATATCAGAACTAAACCCATTTTATTTTTTTATTTTTTTCAATTTAATAATTGTTTAAGTTTAAAAACATCCAGAATGTTTTTTTTAGTCCACAAAATAAATAAATGATGTCATTCATAGTGCTATACTGCCCTCTTGTGTTCAAAGTCAGGTTGGCCTATTGTATCTATATATATCTATATTTTTATTTATTTGTTTATTTTTTGTTACATATATATATATATATATAATGTATATATATATATATATATATATAATTTTTTTGTTTTTGTTTTTTTGTTTTTTTGTTTAGTGTAACTAAAGGCACCAGGGTGGCGGTGCCACCGGCTTGGGCCTGTAATCGCTGCTCGCAGCTATATTTATATATATATATTTTTTTTTTTACATTTTTAATCGTAATGTTATATAATTTAAATAATATTAAATAAATGTTGTCTGCTCTATAACAACATTTTTCTATATGTATATGTTGCATATATAATTTGAGTACAATTTTATTGTATGTACATATGCATATGGTCTTTTATAGTATTTGAATTTTTTTATTTTAGGAAAATGTATACTAGTGGCACCGTGTGCATGTATCTTACAATAAATCTTTGCAACAGGTAGGCAATACTACAGTTTTTCCATTTCTCTTTGTCTTCTGTTTTTCTTTTTCTCTTGTCATCTGCAGCTTGATGATAAGGCTGATGAAGGCGATGGAGTTTCTATTTTAAGCCTTGCCACAGTCCTTCTGGCCTGGTCAGGGATGCAGCTAGTGGCTCTGATGTCATGTTTGCTTCTGCAACTGCATCTGTTTGATTCTTTTTGTAGTGGAAAGCCAACAAATCTCATAGTTACCTCAGATGAGAGGTTGTTGCCTTTCTTAGCACTATACTGTCTAAAAGAGGGCAAGAGAGAGAGAACAAAGATGAGAGGTTTACAGCTTGTTAGTGTGGCTGACATCGCAGTGGTTTCGTTGGAAAGGCCCGGGGTGGAACTAGATCTGGGATGAAAGGAGCGGTTAGGCTCTCTGAAACCACTCCTAAACACAGCATGTGGTGTATATGCATGTGAATGACTGTGTGTCTATACATAAACTTTCACTTCCCTTTGTAAATGGTGACTTGAGATGGTTTAAAAAAAAGAAAAAAAAGCAAGATTCAATAATTAAAAAAGGAAATTTATATGACTTTTTCAGACCGAAAGTCTAAATCTACAATGGCCCAACATTAAAAAAACAAATTATTTTTTACACATATTTTACATTATTCCCAGTCTATCAGAAATGCTCTGTTTAGTTCCAGTCTCTATGAAGTCCTTCCGAAAAGCACAATGTGCTCTGATTGGTCAGCTAAGTGTATTGTGATTGGTTAACCTTTGCAAGCGTGTTTTGGAAATGTCACGCTCCTTACCATAACTGCGAGTTTTAACACACTACTAATGCAACTCATTTTTTGCATATGCCTTGGGCAGGAATTATTTAAATGAGGAATATTGTGATGTGTACTTTCCCGGCAGTAAACTCAAGACTACAGTCGAGGTGTTTCAGGGAAGGATGTTCAGAAACAGTGCTTAACTGAAAATAACTCCCTTTGGATTGGAAGTCAACTTCACACTTAAAATGTATAAATGTCTTTTCATTGAATAATACAATATAAAACCAATGACAGTTGAAAGATAACCTTGACACCACTTGATTTAAAATAATTTCAAAAATTGCTCAGAAAAGTGAAGTTATCTCTGGGAAAACTTTGTTTGCAGATGCAACTTGATTTTTTCGACATCCATATATTTGTAAACGTGACTTGCGTTTCCAAATATTGTATTTGGAAATATAATTTTTACATGATTAGACTATATTTAGCCTATAATACTGTGAGAAGTTTAATGAGGACTTAATAAGGAATCTCAGGGCTAACAGATTTTATTGTGCTGCACAATTGTCTGCTTTATAACAGTACTTAAGACATTCTTTATTTGTGTTGAGCCTTTTGGGAAGGGAGAGAAAGGAAGGATCAAGAAGGATAAATGATGCAAAGGATGGATGGGGTAAATGTGCTCTCTAGAAACATTCTGTGGGAGGTTACGGCACTGTGAGCTTCTGGCCAAATGAGTGGGCTGACCTGATGTGTCCTCTGATCTGTGTCCCACTCCTCATAACAGGCTCCTGGGAGCTCCTCTGACAAATAATAATAAAGACCCGCTGCTCCCACACAACATCACAGGGATAACGAGAAAAGACTGATATTAATGTTTTTAGATATTAATTATATTGATAGTGTACAACAATATTCTACTGTATTATTATATTTATCAATAGTAATAAATTAAATGATAAAACTATATAATAGCATACTTTTATTATTATTATTACATGCATTATTGTTAATACAATTGTAATTGTAAATACAGTTATAATTGATAATATTTTTAAATATTAATTATATTAATATTATACAACAGTATTCTACAGTTCAATTGTTATTGTTAATAATAATAGTAATAATAATAATAAATTGAATTATTACACTTGAATTAAACAATATAGTATACTTATTATTTTATTCCATGCATTGTTAATACAAATTAAAACTGTTAATTTAATTTAATTTAATTTAATTTAATTTAATTTAATTTAATTTAATTTAATTTAATTTAATTTAATTTAATTTAATTTAATTTAATTTAATTTAATTTAATTCAATTTAATGACTACAATAAATTCAAGTGGTCTCTTTTCCAAAAAAACTTTGGGCGGAGAGCAGTTTGATAATAATTTTTCCTTATATAACACACACACACACACACACACACACACACACACACACACACACACACACACACACACACACACACACACACACACACACAAAAGTGACCTGAAGTGACTTGAACCCCTCTGAAATCAAATTAATTAATATTAATATTGTAAATTACTTATTGTTACAATTAATACAATAAAACAGAATAATGTTAATACAATAAAGTGTGAATTAAACAATAACAACAGTGTGAATTAAAAGTTCTCTTAGTAAAATGGACCAAAAAGAGGTCTGAGCTCAGTTTTAAGGCCAGAGATAGTGTACAAAGAGAACTTTTCACTTGGCTTATTTTGGTTTATTTAAAAAGACTCTTTCATTCTGAAAAAGCTAAATTTTCATTCTGCTGTCAAGCAAGCTTGAGTCACCCTCCTTTGAGAATGCCATTTATTCGTCTCTACAAATAAAAACAGGAAAAATGTGTCATCTGTTTTGTTCATTGTGCTGTATACTTCTCTCAGGGACCTTTCTCTAGGAAACCCGATTCACCCTGGTCATGGAAAGCCACAATGGCGTAGGTGGTAACATCCAAGACAATAGCAGTCAAGGAAATCTGCCTTTTCCTTTGCTGTAATGTATAATTTCCTGTTTTTCCCTACATTTACACATATACAGAATGAGATGGGATTAGTCCTGATCAGTGCTGAACTGAGCTTTCCTGAGAGCCTTTCCCTAAATGCAGAGGCAGGATCTGATTTACTGAGTCAAATGAAACTTAAGCTATTATGTAAGAAACATCCTCAGATCAGTTACTTTTATTGGCCTTTTATTCAACTCTTGCTACTGTATATGGTCAGTTTCAAAACATGGAGTTTAGAAAGTGGAGTTACTTTGACGTCTTCATTTTTTATGCTTTTTGTCCATTGATTTCATTAAGGAGATTTCAATTTAATATTGCATTACACAGGGAGACTCGAGCCAAGAAAAAGTATGATCATTAAAAAAAAATGTGTGAGATTGAGCAATTTGGTTGTAAAGCAGATAATATCCCCAAAATAGTAACATACCTAAATAGGTAATGGATTAAGCATTACTGGACTGTCAACTGCAGGGGGGAAAAGGACCATGAAGTGTGTGTGTGTGTGTGTGTGTGTGTGTGTGTGTGTGTGTGTGTGTGTGTGTGTGTGTGTGTGTGTACTTGTACAGCTATCTTTGTGAAGACCAGTTTGAGTTTTAGACCATTGGAGTGAGGACAAAGAGAGTAAAGTGAGGACATTTTGGCCGGCCCTCACTTTCTGAGACCCCTTTAAAGGCCTGTTTGAGGGTCAAGACTTGGTTTTAGGGATAAGGTTATAATTAGGTTAAGGGTATGGTTTAGGGTAAGGGTTCGGGTTAGGCACTTAGGCAGTTGTGATGGGTAAGGTTATGGTAAGCGGCTAGAGATTGCATTGTGTCAATGAATGAGAGTGTGTGTGTCCTTGTGTGCATGTTATAGTGTATATTTCTGCTCGTGAGGACATGGAATGTGTTTCCAGAGAGATGGATTGAGATGTAGAGATTATTGTGAGATAAAACCTCAGATTAACTCAGCGAGGAGCCTCAGTATTCCACTATTGTTGTGATCTCTGATCTCTAAACATGTGCCATCTGGCATCCAGTTCACAGATTTGTTCTCAGTTCATGCTATACAGTATTACATTACATTACATTACATTACATTACATTATATTATATTATATTATATTATATTATATTATATTATATTATATTATATTATATTATATTATATTAAATTATTTACAACAGTTCGTTCTGGTTCTCGATTCTGATTGGCTGAGAGCCTTTTCCAGCCATGTGATATTCTACCAGTATATCACCACGGGAACATAGACAGTAACAGAAATGGACACAGCGACCCCATTGGATTCAGCGGAGAAAAGAGAAGTCAATTAGAAGCACTCACTTCCTGATGGCTGAGCGTACTGCGCAGACTCAAACTGAGCTTGACGACGTAGATGTGACGTGAGCAACCTGTCTGTCTTCTAGTAGCTGTGCCAAGAGAAATCTGAATCATTCCCTTCCAAAACTTGCAGAGACGGAGAGCGGGAGTAGGAGGTGTCCATGAGCTAGGAGCAGGAGAAACTTTTGCTAAGTATTCTGATTAATTATTTTGTCATTTTGCCTCCACGTCCCCCCGATTGCCCGCGAGCTTCTCCTCCTGTCCATACGGTAATTTCTCTACTGTGCGACAGAGAGTCGCGTGGTTATGACGCAATCGTTAGCCTATTTTTACAAAAACGGCTTCTACGGGGCCATAACGTAAGATACAAGGTAATGGAGCCTTTTATAGATTTTCGTGTTTCTTTAGAAATAAATAATGGACAAATGGAGTCTTTAAACGCCTCAGATGTAAAATTATTCGCTGTCAAAGTGACGCCAAAATGAATGGGAGTCAATGGATGCTAACAGCAGGTGATGGTCTGCTAATCAATGGCGGCACTCGGGGAAGCTTCAGTGTTTTCCGAAACATTGGCCCCCTGCATTTCTCACAGCAAGTGTCATGACGGACAAGCAAATTACATAGTTTTGCAAATAGCCTACTACTGTTGTGTCACGGAATGTAGTTTAAGAGTTTTTTAGGCCAGAATGTAGTTACAGAATTTAGACCTCAAATATGTGACGTATTAACATAGCGCCTATTTGACCATTTATTTAGACGCTTTCCGTAGATGCGAGCTCCAGACAGTCAGCGGCCGTTCAGTGCTCATGTACCCACAGAGAACAGCGTCATCTCGGCCAGTCCTTCGGGAATTTGCGGCTGGCTCTTAGATAGTGTTAAAACATGAGGTATAATTCATTTCGAGTATATCAAAAGGGCAATCTTTTTAATCTATTACTTGTTCCAGAGCAAATCGATTTGGCCAAGGGCAAAGAAGTTTCATAACTTTATAATTTTATTTAGCCTAACTGAAATCCTGTACGAACTACTTTTATAATGCTAATATTGTTTATTTAAGTATATTTTTTCAATAAATAATATTTTATATAAATAACATGCCATATTTGGTATTGAGAAAGGGTCCTTTAGTGATTGTGATTTCGACTTCAGTGAAAGTTAGCTACATTATTGCACTGCACCATTAGATGGCAGCAAAGACTGTCTTTATGATTGAGTCAGTAGTAAACACTTTTATATTGAAAGGGACTGAAACAAGACGCAAGTTACAAATGCATTGACTAGCGCTTTCATAGAAAATCCCCTTAACTGTTAAACGGACAAAGACGAAGATTTCATTTTCCTCAATGGATATTCAAACAGTTTTTGTGAATTTGAATATAAGATGGACCTGAAGAATATCAGCTAGATGCATACTGGTAATGCGCTCGCTTAGTTGATCTCTCTCACACGATACTCTACTCTACATGTAAGGAATAATTGACTCCGGGCTGTTGAATTAGAAAAAGAATGCACACCTGAGGTGATATAATATAATATAATATAATATAATTCATATAATATTTTATATTAATACATATTTTATCGCATATTTATTTATTCATTCTTTTTTACTTAATTAACTAACAAAACATGATTTTCCTGGTTTGAGCCCGATACTGTCAATAAAAAAAACAAAAAAAACTCCTCATATGGAATTTAAAGTGTCATCATTTCAATATTAATGTATGCATTTATGACAGGTGATGACCACATGGCTTATAAAGTTGGTGGTAGTCAAATATTTCCAATGTGAGGGCTGAGGTGTGTTCAGGATGTAGGCTGCAGTAGGTTAAAGGTCAGAGAGAGAGAGAGAGAGAGAGAGAGAGAGAGAGAGAGAGAGTCAAATATTTCCAATGTGAGGGCTGAGGTGTGTTCAGGATGTAGGCTGCATTAGGTTAAAGGTCAGAGAGAGAGAGAGAGAGAGAGAGAGAGACTGTGTGGTTGAGCTAAACTCTATCTAGCCAGACTGTTATTTTGAGGTAAATCAATATGCTCCAGCAGTCATGGTCTGATTGATCAGGGGGATTTCAGTGAACTGTCCCTTCCCTCCTAGAGACATGCACAGCAACATGTCTATTTATAGAACTTTATCAATACAGCACCGAAAGGACAGACGGCAAAGCCTCTTCAGAGACAGGCAACGCACAGAGAATACCAATAGAAATGGGATGAGGAGAAATTTCTGATGTCATCTCTGCTGCAAATGGCAGCGTTCATTTGGGGGAAAATAATCTAATGGTGATATAAAATAATCTACATAGAATATTATTCAAACCTGCTGAAAATAAAATATTCAAGTGGTAGAAATATTATTTTACAATCTGAAACCATCCTGAACACATAATTTATGCAAAACCAAACTGATGCAATATATGCTTTTTCCAGGAGGTATGTAATACCTGGAGAACCTGTTAACATTCCCATTCATCTCAACGGCAGTTGATCAGAAATGCACAAACAGCCTCGGAAGGGCCCTCCAAAAATTGCATGAAATGTTTCTCATTTATAGGTTGCTTTCATTTTTTTTCTTTTTTTCTTATAATGCACTTTAACTTTTGAATGGCCATTGATGGAGAAGCAGCCTTTTTTACCCGTATAATGATCCAGTCTTCTCACAAACCAAAACGCATTTGACAATGGCCAGAATCATCATGTGGATTTTGAATGCTACCTCCGAAAAACCTATTCATATCATAAGTTGCATGATTATTGTTGGTAAAAAGGTGTTTTTCTGTGACAGTAACCGCCCATTCTATTCCATCTAAATTTGGTTCAACTGAGTCACACCTTCCACATATATTTTCCTTTAAAACAAAATTCTGTCAAACATGTTGACATTTTGAGTATTTTTTGTCTATAAAAAGAAAGTCAGTGGGGTCTATAGTTGTTTTGGACCCCATTGACTTTCATTGTATATGGAAAACATCCTTCAAAATATATCTTGAAACAACCTTCAAAATATCGTATTTTGTGTTCTGCAGAAGAAAGTAAGTCATAGATGTTTGGATAACAGATTAATTTTTTTTTTAAATATCACTTTACATTTTTTTTTTACATTTAGTCCCTTGACAATGACCTATGTGTGTTAGTAAGGTTTCTTTCTTGCCTCATTATTAGACACTTCCACTGAAATTTATGAGGTAAACAGAAGAAGCACTTTCTGCACATTATCTGATCCGATCCGCAAAGTGCTCTCACTCTCAACCTAAATGTCCTGCAGGAAATACCAGCGGAGGCTAGACTGAGTAACCTAATAAAGCCACAGCGCCTAAATCATCAGACGGAGCGGAAACATGCCCCTTTAATACAGCCAGATGGAGATGCTAATTGGGTTTGGACCTCCAGTCAACAACCCTGATGCCTTTGGGCTTCTACGTGCTCGACCTAGTGGCTGAATCAGGATAGAGCTGGACTGAGGTGACAAATTCACATGGAGAGAGATTGAGCAGGTCTTAGTGAAGGACGACATGGCAGTGAGCAGAGGAGGGAAAACCTCAGGATAAGGTGGGAGGGGGGAAGGAGAGCTGATGCAAGTGTGTGAGCGTGAACCTGAAATGTTGCCAGTGTGTCTGTGAGGTGTATTGCCCCAGATGAGCCAGGACCCAGGGGAGAACAGAGATTTCTCATTTGTTTCCAGGTCCACCTACAGCACTGGGCTCCTCTGCCAACGGCAACCTGAAACGAGTACATCCCACTTATAATGCCACAAACAATTATGATGAAACTCTGAGGGGAGCAAATATAGCCATGCATAAATAGCACATATGTAAACAAACACATTTGCACATGGAATATTTCACCCTGTTCTTTTGTAGTAACTCACAATCTTTTCCCCTTAGGTTACCGTAAACTAAAAATAAAACTGAGGTAGTTTCTGTTATTGAAACAATTTTCACACGAATCAAAACCATCTTCACATGTCAGATCTAACACAATCTCATTGCATTGGTGAATTGGTGTCTAATTATGAATTTGTAAAATTGTATTATTTATTTGAATTTCACTTTTATGTTTACGCCCCAGGCGGTTATATTTAGGGGTAGACCTGCATGCCTTTCCCTTTTTTTAAAAAGTGTACATTCTCATACAAGTCACATTATACAAATTCATACAAAATAGCCACCTTGTAAAATACTGTAGTTACGTTATTCCTTTAGATCGGGTTAGGACATCCCACCTACCAAACTGAAACGGAAATCCCACTGCTGTATCTAACTAAAACTAAATGAAAAATGTAAAGTACATTTTATAACAGTTAGTTATTGTCCTGAAGCTTGTCCAGTAGTACAGTAGCTTGTCTGTGTTTGCGTGTTCCAGACGCACTGTCAGTAATGCTGCCTTCATGTGCTATTGGAATTACACAAATACAAGTTAGTTAAAAATTAGACATGAATGCCCTCTCAAGACCACTGGGAACTTTGGGGATAATTTTGATACCCAACTTTAAACATGGCGGAGGGGAGAATAATTGTGGTAACTTTATTTTGATGGTCCACTTTAGACATTCTACTAACTATAAATAACTTTTCAACTACATGTCACCTAACTCTCATTAAAATATTTGTAGACTGTCTGCTTAATATCTGATAACACTTTATTGATGCTCCACCAACAGACATTAGACTAAGTAACCTTACAACTAACCCAAACCCTAACACCTAACCCTTACCTAACAGTCTACTAATACTTAAATGAATGTTAGTTGACTTGTAGTTGCAAAGTTACTCATAGTTGAATGTCTAAAGTGGACCATCGAAATAAAGTGTAACCACAATTGCTGCTGTGACTGGTATTCTTCATTAGGTTTCTCCACAACAGCTTGTCTTGTTGTTAAAGTAGTGCATATTTACATATATGAATAATTATTTGAAACATGTTTTATACACAGCGAAAATAACCTGTAGCCATTTGGAATTAAAATTCCGGAATTGTCAGCAAGCTGATATAGTGTGGTGAACGTTTGACAATGAATGAGACTATATATATACACCAATAATTAAGCAAAAAATAAACCGGGTGCCCTTCATGATTCCTGTTCTTTTCGACAACAAAAGCTTGAACGCTACAAGCTTGTTATCACGACTTCAGAAATGGAAACTATAGGAAATTTTTGAGAGCATGTGAAGGTCATGTGTGGTCACATATGCAAAAAATGTTGCGGGCAAAAAAGGTCCATCATCTATTTGCAGAAGGCTTGTGTAGCAATGTATAAAGCACAGCTCACACAAAAGTCAATTTCAAAGTAAACACGTTTCTGTCAGTCAACACGGTGAATCCCCATGACCAACTTGAATCCATTATGAAAATCTTTTGCCCTCACATGAAATTCCCAACTGTGAGTATTGACATTGGTAGGCTATTGCATTTTCGGAACAACATTGACAGCACCTTGGCTTGGCTATAATTATATTGGTGTCTCCACATCAAGGGATTGTTTATGCTATATATACAGAACATTATAGTCCAACAGTTGGACGCCAAACAGTAATGCTTTGTTTATTAAGAGCGCACTGCAGCTTTTTGCTGCATTAAATGTGTGAGCAAGTATAGGGTCGATTCTGATTGGCTGTTAATATGCTTTTATCGTTCATTAGCTGGAAAAACGTTCTGAATCGTTCAGTGATTCTAACAGCATTATTTTGTGTTGTTATCATTATAGCTGTGGTATGAACTTTGCTATTCTCATAGAATTAGAACAATTAAAACTTTATAGATATATTGTCCTTTGGTGTGAACAGGCCTTTATTATTTGTGGCTCGATCTTTCTGCATGTTACATCGTTACGCCAGTAGGTGGCGACAAGTGACTTTTTAACTCATTGAATCAGTCACTCAAACGATTTGTTCAAAACATTGATTCATTCAGAAGAAACCCCACGGTGTTCAGTGTGTTACTCTGGGATAGGAGAAGGTTTATCTCGCTTCGGTTTTGTAGGCTAACCTTTTCTGTTGGTGGAGCAAAATGAAAGAAATTAACTGGCAACATCGTGTCTAAAATGTAAGTTATTACCCTGTTGTTTGTTGAACAGTTGTATAATATCTTTCTTGCAAATGTGCTTTTGTTTGAATATCAGTGTGCCTGTGGCCACGTTACAACTCAATCACTTTAAAGTCGATTCATGTTAATTCCGAATAATATTCACTCAAGCACTCATGCTTGTGTCATCCCAGCAAACACAGAACGTTGGCGCAACGTACCCGACCTTCTAACAACGTTTTAACAACATGGCCAAAAGGTTGCTATAACTACGTTGTGTGGTGAAGGTTGTTACAGCGTTGTCACAATGTTGACATTAAACCACCGTTCAGGGCCATTGCTTAAGGTTGTGCCTAGGGTGTCTGGACAACCACTGGACTACATAATGTACTCGTCACTGCCCTGAAGCGGGAAAATCAGACTTTTGAATCCCAACCACCTGTTGGGCTCATTGTGTTGTCTTGTTCTTCATCGAGCAAGGATACGTGAGTACTGCGTTTAATTTAGCCTACCTCAGCTATCAAACTCAACCTACAACTTTAATTTTTAATGTGATTAATGTAGCCTAGCTTGCACTGTTTAGTTTTTCATTCGATTTTTCCGCTATTTAGTCTCATTCGTTTGCTCCTCTGTATCGTCCGGCTTTCGGCTACTGTCTGCCATACAGACCCGGTTTTGTTCATTAAATGTTCTGATCTACCTTTGCTTTTTATGTTTTATTTATTATACTTAAAATAAATTTTGTATATTAGTTTATTTCGGGGTTTTTTTCCACAAATGTATTAGCCTACTTTTGGAAGTGCAATTTGATGGAGTTTTAATAAAGTTGAATTAACGAAACCTTCTGTCATTTTTACTCTTCAAAGTGTACACTTGCAGGTGTTGATAGCCCCATTAAATAATAATATAGATAAACAATAAACGATAAAAAGTATATAATTATCTAACAAAATGCTAAATGGGGGGATATAGCAGCATATAAAAATATTGTCAGAACGTCGTCTCTCAGTTGCTGAATGTCGCGCAACAACGTTGCTACAGCCCTGTCGCGTCTTACAATTCTACGTTGTTACAATGTTGCAAGCACGTAGACAGCGACGTTGCCATAGCAGAAATGCAACGTGCCAGAGACGTTGCCACAACGTAAATGTGTTTGCTGGGATGCTGCTTAATTGGAAAATGCTATTAAAGTTTTTTAAAAAAGCAGGTCAACAAATATAATAACTTTGATAGCTACATCTTATGGACTTGAAAGGACTGTTATCATTATTGCATCATACCTTTAGTCTGTTAATAATATTCTGAGGAGAATAGACTACATTAATTCTCTTTATGAATATTTAAGGCTACTCATTTGAAGACATTCATAAAATAGTTGTTTTTCAGGTGTAGATAATTTCTTTTGATATTTTTTTTAGCAATTTTGTGTTCAAAAGTACAGCTACTGTCTCTCTCACATACACCCAAGCCATTAATGAAAAAGTGTAATTTCTTGGTCAGACAGTGCACCTAATCCATTTATTGGATTTAAGAGTTGCAGAGAGAAAGAGACAGACAGACAAAAAAAAAAAAAAAAAAAGACATCTTTGAAGCAAAGAAAAACAAGTGAGCAGACACTCTGGAACTGACACCTCCTCTCCCACACAAAGTGGTCATCATCCAGTATGGAACAAAAACACGCTGCAGTCTGATCTAATTAACTAAAGAGCAATATTTGCTCATCCGGAGGACAGCTAATGCAGTGCTGCCTTTATATGGAACGAGGCGAGAGTAAAGAACCAAAGAAAGAGTGCAGAGCTTTCAGAGTAAACACATTTAGTGCCCTTGAAAGAAAAAAATATATAATGTGCTTGGACGGAAATGTATGGACATAATGCAATTGAGTCTTGTTTTGTATGTGAGTTACTTCATGTAGTCAAAAAAGCTGTAATATATACATCTATATAAAAACTGAACTCCATCACCTTTTGTCTGTGTAAATGCAGAGCATGATGTGGTGCCGTCTGTGATGCGACACAAAGCCCATTGTGGCGACCTTTCCTTTTGATGTGCTCTCTTGTTCTCCTTTTCTCTCTATTACCCTGTTTTGTTGAGAGCTCTCCATTTACCTCACATTTAAATTCAGAAAACGCAGGAGCTTTTGTCTGATCCAGCTCGTGTCCTGGAGGTGACAGCAGTGGCCAGGCATATTTGTGTTTGTGTGTGTGTAACTCCAGCTTACACTTTGACGCTACACTTAAATGCTTTAATAAGACTAGAACGAATAAAGGCCAGTGCTGACGTGGATGAGCTATAACTGGCCCCTGCCACTTAGCTTTTTTTCTGTCCATTTATCAGGGCAACTTGCTCTTTTTGGACACAAATATACATACCCTTTCCTTTCAAAAACCATGGGGAAGTAATGTACAAATATCAGTGTATAGGCTATCTGTAAGTAAATGGCGAAGAGTATTTTAGATGCAGAGGAGATGGGATCTTTGAGGTGATCTAAATCGATCACCTGACATACTATGAAGATGCACACTTAAAATGATAGTTCACCCAGAAGTCACCATTTACTGACCTTCATGTCGTAAAAACCTGTATGACTTTCTTCTGCGGAACAAATTTATTACATATCGAAATTATGACATCCAAATTAGGGTTGCATATCTTTTGAATTTTAGCGATTCCGGTTCTGCTAATCGATTCCGATGCGTATCTATTCTCTGTTTTGATCTCAATAAGGTAAAAAATTAAAATAAAAATGAAATCAAACATTTAATTATTTATATAAATTATTATATTTATTCTGTATCATTTTGAAAAACTTTCTTTTGCAGCTGAATACCATGAACAAAAATAGCGAATCGACTTTACGCCGAATGTCACATGAACAAACAGGAAAATAGGTCTCATTGCATCCACTTGTCGAATAAAGTGTTAACAGAAGTGCAAACTGACGGTGATATCTATATGGACTTAGATAACCGGACTAGCGATCCGCTAACGTAGCTAATTCTTTTTATTGTTGGTGTTTTATCCTATTTAAATATCTAAATGTTACTGAGAAGAAGAAAAATAAAATAAAAACACTTTCAGATATCAATCTGCATATGCGATGGACATCGATTATGCTCATCTTTGGAAGCTCTTCTGAAAGTATCTTAAGTAAAATGGTATTTTTGGTATTTATCAAAGCGCATACCTGAACCAGAAGCGATGCAAACTGTTTTATAGAATATTGAAGTTTGTTGCACATAACCTCCACTGAGACTATAGATGAGTTATTTTGCGTCTTCTTGCACTTGAATGCCATCAGGTTGTGTTCGGGTCATTTTGACCCGGAGAAGATTTTATTTTTCCAGAAAATACTAGTTAATGTTATCCCATTGGACTGAAACTTAGTGACTTTGTTTACAAAGGGTATAACTTCTCAAATGTTTTTTGACAATTTTCGTACTTTTTTAGGGGGGGGGTTTGTCACCTTGTTACAGTTGTTGTGTTCCCGATCAAATATGACCGGCCTACAAAAAATAGCTTATAAATATCTCATTATATTATATTATCACCCAATATTGGATTCAATATTTTTGTCAACTTGACTGATTTTTTTGAGTAAAAAAAGCATAATTTATGAATAATTTTGGAAATATTAAATAAAATATGAAAAAAAATTGCACTGTTGATCACACTAGTCTACTTTAATGTTTCACAGGGAAGTTTGTTTTGAAAAACTTTTATTTTGTACAAAATGGCACAAAGTTATACTTGTGGTGTACCCGGCCATTGAAAGTGAAGGGAGGAGAACTAAAAAATTATTTTTCAGGAGCATGTTCATTATGTTCATGTACAAATATGTGCATGTGTGCTTGCAAACATCGAGCCCTTGGACCTGTGCATGTTTGGATACATGCATACACACGCTACCCAAACACACACACACGTTAAAACACACAAACTATTTTGAGTATTACACACATTCTTTTTCACAGAGAGAAACTTGATCCTACCCTGAACTACATCTAATATCCATTCATCCATCTATAGATCGATTCAAGGATTTAAGGATTCAAATATAGATGTAATAGCACAGACACATATAAATGCTTCACAGTGCCTTGCTTGGCATTTATTTTGTAGCAGCACAATGGTGAAGAAGCTCTGTGTGCATGATGTTCTTCATCAGATCATTGATCAAGACACCAGTGACGAGGAGGCGATGCAGGATGGATCTAGCAGTGAAGGAGCATTAGAAGATGTATCAGAAGAAGAAGGCACCACATGCTACAGACCTTGAAACAACTGATGAGCAGCAGTCTTCTGATGATGAGGGCCCACTTGATGTTACGGTTACATTCTGGTCGAAAGATGTTACTTTGTCCTGGTCTTCACCCACGCCTATGAGGCAAGGTAGTTTTTCTTCTGAGAGCCATCCTGCATCGCCTCCTCCTCACTTGAATCTTGATCAATGATCTGATGAAGAACATCATGCACACAGAACTTCTTCGCCATTGTGCTGCTAAGCAAGGCACTGTGAAGCATCTATATGTGTCTGTGCTATAACATCTATATTGTACATTTTAGTCCCAAAACAAAATATCATAATATTTTGTTTGAAAACTGTGATGAAACAAAGAACAAGAAAGAAAGATTCTTTTGAAACAGGGTCATTGCGGACTAAATCCAGTTTGTGCATACGTGTCTGTGTGTGTGTGTGTGTGTGTGTGAGAGAGAGAGAGAATGTCAGATGGATGAATGGATATTAGATGCAGTTCAGGGTAGGATCAAGTTTCTCTCTGTGAAAAAGAATGTGTTTAATACTCAAAATAGTTTGTCTGTTTTAACATGTGTGTGTGTTTGGGTAATGTGTGTATGCATGTATCCACACATGCACAGGTCCAAGGGCTTGATGTTTGCAAGCACACATGTACATATGTGTACATGAACATAATGAACATGCTCCTGAAAACTACATTTTTCTCTTATTTTCAGTCTCTCCCATTCACTTTCAATGGCTGACAATTTTTGACCAAAATGAGATGCCTACTCTCAGATAAATGAGGCCTACGATTAATCAGATGCAAATAGAAATATAAAACCAGTCCTAATTGAAAGAGAACAAGTTGACAAAAAGATTGAATCCAATATTGGGTTATAATATAGCATAACAAGTGATTTATTAGCTATTTTTTGTAGGCCGGTCATTTTTGACCGGGAACATCAAAAGTGTTATAGGGTTTTAAACACAACCTGAGGGTTAAAATTACATTAAAATGTACACATAGGAAACGATAAGCAGAATCGAAATGCGAGTGTTTTATCGAATCCATTGGAAATTTAGAACTGGTTTTAAAGTGGAACCAGTTCTCGATACCCATGGTCAAAGCATAGATTAATTAATTGGTTGTCTTGGATATTAACCTTCCTGTATAGTGCAGTTGATTAAATGTGTATGTCTGCAGTAGAAAGTGCCATTAACTGACTAGCTCAGTGAGTTCATAAGGACGCCAGACTGCTATATTTTATGCGCTATTTACAGATGCATGCTTATGCCATTGATTACTTGAGTTACAGGTACTTAAACTCTTGCTATAATATTTACTAATATCAGTAACCCTTTCCAAGCATGCTTGTTTCAAACTCCCCTTGAGCTCATCCTAAAAAAATCATTAGCCATTATGCTTGAGGAAGTGAAACCCACCTCTTTAAATGCTCAGTGTTATGAGATGCTTTTAGCATGATTAGCACTTAGCGTTTGGGTGACCAGATGCTTTTAAGCTTCAGACTGGGAAAGGGGTTATTTGGTGGGCCTACATATAGTACATATACAAATATATAAAGATAACCAAGAGCAGCACTAAGTGTGGAAGTTATTGTCAACCAGATACATTGCAGCTGATTTGCTGGAAGATGTTTGACAGTCAAACATTAGCAAATCAACTTGCTAGGGTACAGTTTTCTTTTCTCTCTTTCACCAATGGTTGCAATAAAGATGAGTGCAGGATCTGAATGCAGCATTTTAAAGATTCAACAAAGAACTCAGGACAAACTCAGAACTAGAAAACGACAACAGAAGAACCAAAGTAAACATGACAAGATCTGACAGTGAACTTAAAGAAACAGCTTAAATACACAGACCAAACGACTTACACCTGGTGCAAACGATAATCAAACAATGAATAGCCAAGGTAACTAACTGAAAACACAAGAAAACTGTTCTAAACTAATTCAAAATCACACAAACAAACAAAGAACACACATCCCCTGTGACATGTCCCCCAAACAAGGAGGCACATCCTTGTGTTTCATTAAATAACATCAAAGTCCATTTTGGAAATATGCAAAACTGGATTTTCTGATTTGTTAATGTCAGGAGAATCAGTTTTGTCTAAAAAAAATGATCAGGAAAAGTTATTACAATAAAGCAAAATATGGATTAGAGTTCAGAGCAGTGTGACAACAGAAGGGATTGGAGTGAGAGTTTTAAATAAAGTTTGACTGTCACACAGATGGCTCCCCCTGTGTGCTCTGAGCTACTAATTCATCTTAAACACATTTGGCCAGGGAAATCCCTCCTGTAGAGCAACACTGGCCTCAATATACACCCTACCTGCTCCACAAATGACCACACACACAAACACAAGCTAAACAAGTTCAGCTTAGACGTGCGTTAGTGTTTACACAAGCTAGGAAAGAATGTGTTCTCCTGAGAACTGTACTTGGCAATGAAAGTAGTTGGCAATGAAATATCACATAGTACACTGTTAAAAATAAAAGTTCTTTAGTGCAGAACCTCAGGTTCAAGAAACCCTCACTTATCAAGATCCATTTTTGGCTGTATTGGGTTCTTGAGTTGCTATATGGTTCTTTAGTGGTTAATAAAGTTCTTGGTGTTTCATTAATGGGTCTTCAGGTCAGTGTGTTGATGTGTTTTTAAAGAACTTTGTGGAAGTCTAAAGGTTCTACGAAGCCTCTAAGGGGAAGGTGATGAAAAATATGAGATGAGTAGAAAAATCCTGTTGTTCGCAAAACTTTTGCATTCTCATTTCGCAGAGAAACACAGCATTCGCTTGCAAATCTTTTACGTTTGCTCGCTAAAATATTGTTCTTCCCACCTCATATTTCCATCACAAAAGGCAAAGTTTCCTGGGGAGCACAACAATTTTGTGAGCGAACAAAGTTTCTCAGGGAACATTTTTAGAAGAGAATGCAAAACCATCTAAATATAATTTTTCAATTACAAATAAAATAAATAAATAAATGTTTTATATATATATATATATATATATATATATATATATATATATATATATATATATATACACATATATATACTTTTTTTTTTTCATAGCTGTCAAAGTTAACATGTTAACAATTATGATATTAATAAAATGTTGAAGATAATATTTTTTAAAGTACAATAAAATAAAGAGTATAATAATAGTATTAAAGGTGATTATTTAATTTAGAAAACAATTATGTAATTTTATTTATTTAATATATTTAAAAATATGATTTCATATTTTAATATCAATTATTTAACATCTGTTTTCACAAATCTTATACATGAAAATATACAGCTGCCGGTATATTTTAGGAAGGGAACCCTGTAAGCGGGTCCAGAACAGTTTGAAAACCACTAGTATCAGACTATAAAATAAGCTTAGATATAAATAGAGTGGATATTTATTGGCATGTTGAGCTTTTGCAGTTCCTTATGCAACATGCACATTCATATTTTAATCAATACACAATACACCAAGCGTGAATGCAAGATCTGAAATGCGTGTACTGTAGTGTTCTCAACCATAGAAATTTTGCATTTTTTTCTCTGTGTGCTAAGCACAGAAACCCTGCGAGAGTGTCAGCGCTGCGGCAACATGTCAAGCAAAATGTAGGGAGGTTATATTTATATCTGCAGGAAAAAAACTGGTTGTGTGTCTTTTTATGGAGGCCAGAAGCATGATAATAGAAGAGAGATGGAGCGAGAAAGAAAATGAGAAAAGAGATAAAGAATGACAGCATACTAAAACAGAAAGAGAGATAGACACAGAGACATGCCTTCTGGCTGTAGATGAGGGCCACAGCTGTGTTTGGTGTGGTATTTTTAAACGCATCAATGCTGCTCCAATCCCCGCACCGCGCCTGACCTATTTATAGCCCGAGCCGGCCATTGTTCTATTTCTGTCACCTGTGGGCCATGCTCTTGTTGATTCACATGCAAATCAGCCTCCTCCTCTCTGCAGCAAGCAACTTGACGGAAAACGAGAGGGGGAGAGATAGAATCAGGAGCTGCATCTCTGAAGAAGCGGAGAGCCACCTTGGAGGACAAAAAAAACAAAAACCTGTTTGAGAGGGAGGGAGGACTGAAACCAGTGAATCTGACACATCGGAGAGAAAATAACAAGCAGTTTTGTCGGGACAAGAGGAAGGCAGAGCGTAGAGAGTGTGAGAGACTCTCCTGCTGATTCTCAGAGCCACTTAGGTGTCGACTGGAGAAGGATCGAAGAGAAGAGATGAGCAGAGCAGAGGAGGAGTGAAGCTTTTTAGTGTTAGTGAGGGAGAGCTCTGTCACTCTTCGGGTGTCGCTTAAGAGGAGGAGGAGGAGGAGGAGGCAGGGGCGAATGTTCCTGGTCTCTTGAGAGAGAGAGAGAGAGAGAAAGAGAGAGAGAGAGAGAGACAAACACACAGAGAGAGACCGAGAGAAGAGGAAGGGACAAGTTGACAGCAATACAGGAAGAGCAGAGCTGGCAGACGATGTGCTGCTAACTGAAGTACTAATGCTCCAGACCATTTACGAGGCCGACTCTTGTTTCTCTGCAGACGGCATCGGGAAACACCGGCTGCCTCTGACCCCTCACAACGCTGATATGCACAACGTCAACAACTCAGGTGACTGCTTTTTAGATCTCTGTCAGTATTTTCTGTATTGAGATAACAAGGATCACATCCTAAACTTGTGGCAGCATCATCAAGTGAGTTTTATTCTGCTGGGTTGCAAGATTCTGAGTACTGTAAGATTGTGTTTTTGATGTTGCAATGATCTCTGAGGGGAAAGTTTTCAGGGGAGCACCGTTCTGTGGATGTGTATTAGTTGGTTTAACCTTAAATCACTGAACTAACAGGGAGGCGGCTTGAGGTATGTGTAATTATCCTGTCAGACGTCATTTTGGCAGAAAGGGTAGGTTATAATGGGCATGAAAACAACGCGTACAGGATGTTATGCGACTTTAGCCTTTAATTCAAGAGAGAGGAAACTTCCTGAGAGAAATACGCTGTCAACATGAAAGGCACGTTACTTTTTGCATTTGCCAAAGACAATCAGCCCATTCTATTTCTGACCTGACACTGTTTGCTGAGAGCTCGGGTATGACATCACTGAGCGAGTGTGTGTTTGCTTTATTGTCTAAAATTTGAGCTTGACTCATTTTTGCTCTTTGCTGTTGTTTCTGACTTGCGGTTGCTGCCAGAAAGCTGCTCTCACAACCTCTGACCGGTTCAGAATGTGGTGTTCTGGGAAATCCATGATATGAAAGTTGGGGTGAATTGGGGGTGGGGGGGGGAGGAAGTGCATGTATTGTATATTAAGAAGACAGATGGAGTCATTTCAGTTCCTGAAAGAAGGGTGGAGGGTATTGCTTCACCTCTGATTTTTCTCTCTTGCACGTATCATTGCAGAACCGCAGGAGTTATGTCTAGATTTCAGCTTTGTTGCAACATAGCTGAAATTTCACTGAATTTTTTAATCAGCACAAGCAAAGCATAATGCAATCCCGCCGTTCTAAATATACACTGTTAGAAAAAAAAGGTTCTAGAACCTTAGAGGGTTCTGTCAGGCACTTCATAGATAGAACCTTCCCATCACTTTATGGATTTACTTTTAATTAATAAATTTTGTTTTAATACATTTTTCATTTTAATTAAATATTATGAATCAAACATACTTTATCACTAGAAAAAAAATGAAATAACCCATTAAACATGAAAGTAATACACAGACATTTCTCCTTAGGCTATATAGAAACTTTCTTTTTACAAAATGAGTCAAGAAACCGAGAGTTCTATATAAAGCCTTTTTAAGGGTTTTATTCAAAACCTAATTTTCGTGTACTGTGCATAAAGACGAGAAAGACTGAGCTGTCGTCTTCAATAAGGCTCAGCGGAGCAACCTGTTAGGAGGCTAAATCCAACCAACCAGGTCAGTAGGGCGTCCCGTTCCACCCATCAAAACTCTGATACCGAACAATTCAATTAATGCTCATCTGTCCAGTGAAAGCCCTTTACAGGCATGCGAGGCATTATACAGAAATATGTGGTTAAACAACAGCCACCAGAGTGAGGCAGGCCGGCCGGCCTGTTGCACGCTCTATGGGTCAGCTATTATTAGTATGTTATTTTCAGCTTATAGCATTAGCGTGCTAAGATTAGCCACCGTGGCACTTCGCCATCATACCATCTCCACATACTCTTAATATAACCGTACAGTGGAACAGTTATTAACAGAGAGTTTTGTCACCGTCATGTGATATGCAGTCGGGTTTAAATTATTGTTAACGAGGGTCTACTTGTTATAAAAAAAGACTGTTTCTTCTTTTTGTGTTTCATTTCTGTCGCTCTGCTCGATGCAAATAGCATAGCTGCAAAATTCAAAGAGTGTAGAGTAGGCTATCTGAAGTAGTTCTCATAACATTGTGATCTTTTCACTGTGTGATCAACGATCAGATGTGTTTTGGTAACTGAGGCAAATAGGTCAAGTTAAGTATTTCTTAAGAGTGCAGACTTAAGGATTTATTCTGTAACACTAACCAAGCTCAAGGAAACAGCTATTTGAAAATATGTGATCAGAGTCGAGCCAGAAATCTATGGGAGCTATGCGGCTGTCGGAGGATGTTTATTGTAATGCTAATGTGCGCTCACTGTCAGTTTTAAACCATTGAAGCTAGTCTTCGAACAAATGTTATAGTCATTCTGATTATGTGGATTAAAGCAAACACTTTAGAGGGCTAAGTATTGTGTTGAATCAACAAAATGTATTGCATGAACAGGTGAAAATCATCTTGTGTCAGCCAGCGTTGGAGGAAAATATTTAGCAGTTTATTTCACTTGTCTATTTCAGCGAAAACAGTGTAAAGAACTCGTAAATCTATTCTAATACACTTGCAGCAATTTTATGCTCACAGAGCAAGAAGTCCCTTAATGTAGGTGATAATTAGTGACAATTAAATGATTTTTGCAGTTTTGCCATCCTTGTGGTTTTTAATATACTTCTGAATAAAATAAATGGCTGTTCATGCATCATCTTGTTGTTTTTATCTGTAGCCTTTCACTCTATGACCCCAGGTTATTTTACTTTGAAAAATGATGTTTTGGATTATGCTAATGACAGTGATAAGCAAGTAATGTGATCATGCAGTCTATGGAGAACTATACAGTAGAAAATTAAAAATTTTGTTGGGCTGTTACTATGAATGTAATATGCAACATTATGAGTGGAATGACTCTCTCACTGATGCGTAATGTTATGGATGTGATCACATTTCTTAAATGTGAGCTTTATGTGCTATGTGCCTTTTTATGTTTTTGAGATTTAGAAGTGATTTTGATTGGTTTACCAAATTTGAAAGAGTTTCTAGGTTTCTAGGAAAATATATTTGTGTGTGTGTGTATTTTAGAATTTTTTTCTATCTTGTTGGGACATTTTTTGGTCCCCATGAGGGGAAAACAGCTCATAAATCAGTGAATTTTGTTTTTCTTTTTTAGAAAATGTAGAAATGCAGACAGATTTCTTTGAAGATTGTGTTTAGAACTAGAGTTAGGGGATATACAGTTTGTACTGTAAAAAAAGTCTGAATTTCCCCATAAAACATGGAAACTCAACATTTGTGTGTGTGTATATGTATGTAGAGTATGTATGTATGTATGTATATGTAATGAAAATATGTTTTGTTGAAATATATTTTATTTAAACCCTCAAATTTCTAAATAAAGTATACAATGTATGTCGGGGGAAGGCTATTTTTAAATACACCAGGAAAAGTAATTTATATTTTATACGCTCATATTTTACCAGTATATTTTTCTGAAAAATCCCCCCCCCCCATATTTTATAATGCATCCAAAAATATACCCAAAAACATATTTTTTTGCTGAATGGAATGATCTGGATTCCCCCTGTCCTGTTTTTGCTGTGAGGAATAAGCTTCTACTTAAAAATACAGCAGCGTTTCCTGCTTTAGACACGCCTGCAGCTCAGAATAACATCAGCCGTAATGAGCACTCAGTCACCGCAGCATATACAGCCAAAAAAGCATCACCCTGTTTTTGCTAAGAAACATACCATATCCCCCCCAAACATAAAAAAACTGTTATGAGAACAGAGGTTAAGAAATAGATTTCCATTTAACTGTGCCGTAGGCTAATTTATAGGGCACCTGATTATTTTGCAGCTTGTTATCTGTACATAAACGATGCGCAGGGTAGGCAAGTCTCACTACAAGAAAGGTTAACATATGCAGCATTTGAAGCATACTAAAATATGAGCTTATTTATGCATAATACTTTTTTTTAAATGTCATCAACCATGTAATTTAATTTAGTTATTCAACATTACCACTGACTCTGTCAAGCCAAATTAAACTTAAGTATATTTCCTTTAAAATTAAAAGGTAACAAATCATAGCGTGACACATTTCTCCCAGTAAAAAGTGTCATGTATAGACGGTTCATTAAGAGTCTAATTTAGTACCTTTTCACTTAACGGTGTGTGGGTGGTTTGCTTTTGTAGCTGGATGCAGCACTACAAACTCGACGCTTTGATTATCTCTGTAATCAACAGTAATGAGAAACATGAGTCTATGAGAAATGCATTGCTCAAGGGATTATGGGAAATGTAGTACAGCAGATGCGTCACCATATCCCTTGAGTCTGGCCCTCTGGGGGAAAAGGAACCGTTTGGACACAGGCCAGGATGCTTGTCATCCCTTCCTGCTAAAAATAAAACAGGGTGCTTACGGTCTTCAAACTTGTGTTTACTGATTCAGTGCCACATCTGCACCACAATTCTCCTCTCATGTCATACCGTTCAGTTGAGAATTCAGAAGTAAAACCACAACTAAAGAAGACAGTTCATGAAAGCTAAGGTGCTTGAAATGTGGGAGGTTAAGGGTGGGAGCGGGCCGCCCAATAGCTTACATAAATTTGACAGGTTGCTTTTATTTTTGCCCGAGTTAAAATTACCAGATGGCTCAACACGTTTGACAGTCTTTCACACATTCCCTATATTAAGAGTGTGCTCAGAAATGCAGTTATATTTAGCCCAGTTACTGCTGGTTTGCGACTCTCTTTTCAGCTCAACTGGCGTTAATACATCAACAGCTCTTCTTGGCTTCATTGCACATAATGTTCTCGTGAAGGCTCAAGGCCAAAACACAAGGTGTGAGCATGTTTTGTCTCATAACATTGATTTAGTGATGATGTCAGGTGATGCAATAATGGACCGCTTCCCACTGTACTCTCAACAAGTGCCACGTTGACAATTAAAATAGAATGAAAAACATGCACGTCATTGCGGTTCTATGGCATCCAACCTGTTGCTTCATTTACTAAGTTTATTTAACAATAAATGATGAAAGCACAGTGGACCTAATCCAATGACAGAAACGGTTGATATTCGGTTCGCTAAATGGTCTAAAACACGTTTTCTGTACTAAAAATGAATATGGCGATACTGTACTAAAACACAGCTGAAGTTTCCTGAACAGTGCATGAAAATGTTCAGTCTATTGGCGCGTAGTGTTTCTTTATAAAGTGACATTGCCAAATACTGGCCTGGCAGCATAATAGACCTACAGCGTTTTTAGTCGTTTTTGCGGATCCGTGTGAACGGGGATTGTTTTGACAACGTTGTCGTCTGTACGCGAAAAACGCTATGATTCCCAAAAGGTATGATTCCCAAACAAATGAGAATCATGAGTCGGTTCTTATTAGTGAATCAAAGCACTTTATTTACTATTTTTACTATAGTAATAATAACAGTAAATTATGGGTAATTACATGCAACTAACCCTAAACCAAACCTTAACCCTAACCTCAACCCTAAAGCAAGTAGGCCTAATATTACTTAGTACTTAATTATGTAATTACACTGTAACAACGTTTCCTTACAATAAAGTGTAACCCAGTGTTGTAACTGGCTGGTTGTTCATATGACAATGTGTTTAGATACACGTTTTGTGTTTTGTCAGTAAGAAAAAAAAGAGTAAAATATGTTTACCACATTTTTTATTTGTTTACCATTGCTGTTTAATGCATAATTAAGATGTATTATTGCATAGTGTTTGTGCTTCCTCAAGAAAGCAACATACACTGTAAAAAATAAGTTATGACAACATTTGTTTTTACATTGCTTTAACTCATCAAAATAAGTTAAGCAATTTACTTTTTATTATACTTTTTATTATACAGTTATACAAGATTCAACTCATTTTTTAAGTCAGTTTAATGTAATCTAAGTTGACTTAAACATCCAAGTTGATTGTACTTACAAATTTAAGTCAGCAACTTTTTTTACAGTGTAAAAAGTCCAATCAACTTTTGCAAGAATTGTTTGACATTTATTAATTTATCTCATTTAGCAATGGAATTTCATTTCCCCCTAAATATTTTTTCCTAAAAAGTATTAAAAGAATGGCTAATGTAACTGTTGAGGAACCAAAACCATGACGAGGAATCAAAACTGGAATCATTCAATTCTTTACATCCCTAGACCTAATTGTTCACATTAGAACACGTCAAAGCTTCTCTTCCCAACAATGTGTCGCAATGATGTCACGCTGCCTGGAACAGGGTTAAGTTGTGTTATCCAGAGGGCCATTTGGTCTAACCCGGCCATTCTTAATCTCTAAACCGCCAGCTACCAGCTGAGTTGACCTGAGGTTTCTTCGCCGAGTGCTCGGTTGGATGGTCAATCAAAGTTTGTCTTTTTAACGACGGTAGTGGGGAGGGCAAGCAGAGAAACATAAGATAAATGAGATATCACCGTGAGTGCTCCAAGCCAGCAGGTGTTTCTGAGGCTATTTTTAGCTCCATTAGGGCAGCGAGCCCAATGCCTGTGACTCATTGTTGAAGCTCATTGGTTGACTCCATGAGTGCTGTAACAGGCTGCTCTTTGTGAAGAGCTCTCTGAAGTCAGAATTAATATTCCCCCCATCATTCCAGGATGCTTAGGGTCCTCAACTACAGAGAGCTGCAAATGTCTCTTCAAACTCTTTTCCAAGAAAGTGCCGTCACGACAACAAACCAAGGTGAATTTTTGCTAAACACCAGAAGTTGGCTTCAAACGCTTGCTTCGAGCTCTACTGGAGCTGACAGGCATAGCCGACATGTATGAGTGTCGACAGAAAGCTTGTGTGTGTGTGTGTGTGTGTGTGTGTATGTGTGTTTCTGTCTTATAGAAGGGATGATATAATATCCATGGGTGCTCTCGGGGAGGAGACACCACACAGCGCAGCTCAATATCTGCAGGAAGAGGAGTCATTATGATGTCGCCAGTGTTGCCATGGCAGCCGGTTTGGGTGGTGGATTGGGTGTGCGTTTTGTCATAGTCTAAGATTGCACCACTTGCTTTTATGTTGCTATTTATAATCGGCGGTTGCGCATGCAGACATTTTATGATGATGGTGAAGAACATTATGTTCAACCAAACAAGCATAGAAATGCTTCACCATTAATGTGTGAATTGCTGCGTGTGCCACAATAATTGCTTTGCTATGGCAACTCATTAGGGGAATATTCTAGGCTTAAGATACACTGGTTCATGGATATAATTCATGCTTTAAAGGCTTTGCCTCTTTGTGTGTGTGTGTGTGTGTGTGTGTGTGTGAGCATTGAACAGGTGGTAGTGTGTTATGCCAATAACAAGCTTTCTGAGGATTAAAGATACATAGCTAATTAATCTAGTCTCTTGCATCTAGTGTGTTTACTAAAATCCTATCTGTCTGTCTGTCTGTCTGTCTGTCTGTCTATCTATCTATCTATCTATCTATCTATCTATCTATCTATCTATCTATCTATCTATCTATCTATCTATCTATCGGTCTGTCTGTCTGTCTGTCTGTCTCTGTCTGTCTATCTATCTATCATTCATTTGTTCCATCTGTCATTCTCTTTCGTTCTATTTATGTCTGTCTGCACTGTAAAAAATCTCAAATCATTATTTTTTTTTTTTCTGCACTGCCTTCTTTGAGTTTTACTTCCAAAACTTATCACTTTCAACTTTTCAGTGACTTTATTTATTTATTTATTTATTTATTTATTTAGTCAATTCAAATACATTGGACAAATCAATTGGGTAAACACAGTAAATTAAGTTTATTTGAATAAAATCAAAAACGATCTGTTCAATTTATCTTTCTATCACAAAAGAAGTGTTTTCACAAAAGAAGAACAACATTGACTTTTAGCACAGACAAAAAAACCCCCAAAAAAATCAGGGGCCGGTTTCACAAAGATAGACTTTGACTATGGCTTAGATATAGTAGATAGTCAGACTTCAGAGAGACATCTAAATCAGACCGTTGCAAAAAGCACTTAAGACTCTGACTATCTTAAGTAGGACTACACTGCAATGCATTCTGGGTAAAATAAGACACTTTTCAAAACAAAAAACATGGCGGATCGAGTAAGCGCATTCAACCGCTCAGTGCAGTTTACCCCAGCGGAAAATATGTGTTTGTTGGAGGAGTATAACAGTTACAAGGACATTTTACTTGGGAAATTTAGTGGAGAATGTAGTAACAAGAAGAAATGTTTAAATCATGAGCCATTTTCCCTTTTCTTTTGGCTGTTTGTAGTGTAACTGATTGTTACTGCTGGTTGCCAAGGTAACATAGAGGGCCCTATCTTGCACCCAGCGCAATTGACTTTGTACACCGACGCATGTTTCATTCCTATTTTGCACCCGCGCAAAGCGCGCTTTTCCCTCCACAGAAGCACGTCGCTAAACTAGGGAATGAACTTGCGCTCCCTGGGCGGTTCAGCGCAAAAAAGGAGGCGTGTTCCGGCGCAAACAATCCCTGGTGCTATTTTACTGTTCCATAAAACAATTGCGCCACTGGCCAGAAAAAACCTAGTCTAAAGTCAGTGGCGCGTTGCGCGTTGTTCATTATGCTATTTTAAGGGCGCATGCTTGACCATAATGTATTGCGTGCACAAAGCACATACACTTTGATTCTCTAATCTACACAGAAGCAGCAGTTTTCATTTTTGCAAATCATATTATTACAAACGATAGATAGATAGATAGATAGATAGATAGATAGATAGATAGATAGATAGATAGATAGATAGATAATTTATTATAAAAGCATACATCTAGCTTACACATTTACTCACATTATTATATACCTGTTTAACCGAAGCTAATTTGGGTGTGTTTCTCCATCCCCAATGTCACTTCTCTCTCTTTTACGGCCGTGACGAGAGCGTTGCTCTCCTCGGCTGTGAACCGCTCCTGGCGCGCGCCTGGCAAATCCGCCGTTATAATAGCAATACGCCAAGGAAAAAGCGCGTCTGCTCTTAAAGGGAATGTGAGATGATGCTCTGATTGGTTTATTTCACGTTACACCCAAACCACACCTATGAATAATGAAGCTACTTCAGACCAACCCCTTTTAGATTTGCGCCTGGCGCAAGAGCCATTTATCCCGCCGGGAAAATAGCAACAGCGCCGAGACCCGCCCACAAAGTTACTTGCGCTTTGCGCTTTGACACTTGCGTTTCAGATCGTTAAAATAGGGCCCAGAGTCTAAGACATAAGTTAGCCTGGGGGTAAGGTGGCTAATTTTTTTGGTCTAAATTAAGTCTGTCTTTATTTTTGTGAAACAGTCTAACTTGCATTAGCCTAGTCTATGAGCAAATTTTTGACTTGTCTAACACTATAGACCGGTCTAAAATAGCTTTGTGAAACCGGCCCCAGACATTTTTCAAAATACAGTATCTTCTTTTGTGTTTAACAGAAGAAAGAGAGCGATACAGGTTTTGGAGAACAATTTTTTTTAACCTGAAACCATATCCTCAGTTATTAATTCTGTGCGGTTTATCAGCCATTGACATTGTGTACTAAAACGCTCATTAAAAACTAGCCAACTAATCCATCATGTTGACTAAGAGAAAAAATTATCATGTTTCCAGACACTTGCTTACTCAGATGATCTTAAAGTTAATTGTTTTCTGTGTGTGGCTTCCTGTTGTTACATCATTCCCAATTGTGTAACAACCACTTTAGCGAGTACTTTTCCTAAATGTGGAACCTAGATTCACTGAACCATAAGTACATCTTGACTAGCCTCTCTGTAAACTTCTTTGTCTTTCTTCTCCACACTCTTACAACATTCTGTACGTATGCGCACTTTCCAAACCCCATCTCTAAGTAATTGCTTTTCGTCTTTCAGAAGAGACACATTCTCTTATGATGAACATCTCCTTTGTGTTTCAGGCTTGCTATGTCTGTTGGATATATATATAGTTCTTGGGGCCTTAGGGGTGTCCTCTGCTTTTTGTACCCGGTGTATTACTTGTAATGAGGCACAGCTTGAAGACTACAGCAGCAATTTTCCATAATGGTGAAGGTGTGATAATGGCTTTAAGGGGGGAGAACGGTGGGGGAATAAGAGGCAGGAACACAAACATCACATAACATATATGTGACATACATAACAAACTGTGGCACTGCAGTCTCCATACAGACCAGAGGAGTCAGTAGAACACATTGGACCAAATCATGGCTAGTAATAACCTTTGGAATTATACATGCTGGGATTCTTATATACACACTACTGCAAAAAAAAAAAAAAAAATTGTGTTGCTTTACTCTCTCTACTGTATCTCTGCATGCTGTATCAGAGAAGCTCCTATGGGGCCATACATACTTAATGACTTTGAGATAGTTGGTTGCTTAAGGCCAATTCTATAACAAGTCATAACAATCATACGTTTTAAAAATCGCTCTACACCACAATTGTAACCATAATTACATTAATATAATGACAAATAATATTGTTAGAGCAATTTGTCCAGCTGATGAACGTTAAAAACATTGAAAGCCAACTTGACTTAATTTTTTACTGAACATAACTAAAGCTAATTTTCATGGAAGCTTATTTCCTCCACAGAATAAAAAATAAAAAAAGGTAATTGCGACTTTTTATCTCACAATTCTGACTTTTTTTCTCACAATTGCGAGTTTACATCTCTTTACCAGAATTGCGTGATATAAAGTCGCAATTGTGTGTTATAAAGTCAGAATTGAGATCGCAATTACTTTTTTATTTTTTATTCTGTGGAGGAAATAAGCTTCCATAAAAATTAGCTTTAGTTATGTTCAGTAAAAAATTAAGTCAAGTTGGCTTTCAATGTTTTATTTGTTTTATAACACAAAAGTGCAACTTTATATCACGCAATTCTGACTTTATGTCTCGCAATTCTGCCAAGTTTTTAGAAATGTACTCCTTGAATTCATGGTGGTTTCATGCGGTTTAGATTTTTTTTATTTTACATTGTAATGTCTCTAAAAATGTCATGTGGTGTAACTATCAAGTGAAAAAGTGGTAGCATATTTCCCCATATCTTGAATACATGTGAGTGTACACATTTTAATCATATTTTATATATATATTCATATTATTATATTTTATATATTTTTAAAATGCATTTTTCAAGGTTAAAGGTACACCCCATGGCATTTTACATTATTGCCTTGTCATAAAAAAATGGCAGATTTTCTGATATTTTAATGCATGTTGGTTGGACCACATGACTTTTTTGGTTGCACCACATGTCAAAAAAAAGTTTTTCAAATATTATGAATTTCGAGACCATATTTTGTTACAAAATAATATTGTAATATGTCTAAAGAATGTCATACCTGATCGTTACAATATCTCTGACTGATTACTAATAATAACCCTTCAAAAATATAAAGATATCTGTACTAAATCCTTGCATTCTCACCCTTTTTTTCTCAGTGGACATTAAGCCAGAGGTTCCACTGGCTCTTGATCCGGGCTCCCCGTTGGACTTGCGTACAGACGTTAGGATGCAGGGTTCTGCTTCGGACCCCATTGTGTGGGAAAGACAACTTCAGCAAGAGCTGCTCCTCATTCAGAAGCAGCAGCAGATTCAGAAACAGTTACTCATCAGTGAGTTCCAGAAACAGCACGAGAACCTGGTTCGCCAGCACCAGGCCCAGATACAAGAGCATTTGAAGGTAACAACACAACCCTACTGACATACTGAGTTGATACAACGCAAAAAGCGAGAAGTGCAATACAACCATACAGTTTAACTAGATAAATAAATGTGTAATAAACATCTGCCTCTCAGTTGCAGCAGGAACTACATGTCATGAAGCAACAACAGGAGCAGCTGGAGAAAGAGAGGAAACTAGAGCAACAGAGTCAGGAGAGAGAACTGGAGAGGCATCGGCGTGAACAACAAGTCCTGGTCCTCCGCAACAGAGAACGGAGCAGAGAGAGTAAGAGCTCATCATCACGATCACGATCACCCACACAACACTCAAACACTCCACAACCTGTCTGTATCTAATGACATCAAAATGGCATCAGTCAAATGACGTCTGGGTCTTTTACATGGTCAAGGTGTTATCAACACAGGACGAAACTGACAAAAAACAACAAAAAACGACTAGATCTAGTCGGCCAGATCTTAGCTGGCGAACTGTAATAAGTGTAAATATAATTAAGGGTAAAAGTTCTAGAAAAGGGAAAGTGGGAAAGATAAAGTTTATGCCTGTGTGTAATTGGGTGAAATGTGGGTAAATGTGACTTCATATATATTTATATATTAGTTAAAATTTGTAATATAATTTGTATATAATTATATTATATATATATATATTTGGGAGGAGTAAATATATCATTACTTACTTCATTACAGATTAATTCAAATTTTGAGGGAAATGTGCTTAATTGTCATCTCATAGTGCAATAAACAACAATTTGATTGGACCATTAGATTTCAATAGACTTTCTTTTTCTATAGGCTCTCTTTTCTATACGCATGACATAATCTCTTATTTCTGCCTTTTGACTTTTAATGGGAAATATGACTGAATATGAATGTTCTGGACAGGTTTCATAAGATTTACCCATAAACAGATCAATTGGAACTCCTTTTGTTCATGAAGTTCTATATAACAGCCTTGAATAGTGCCTCACTCCTGCTGTCCAGAAGAGGGAGATATTCCTTCATTTGTTTAAAGGTGCTCAAACATATTTAGCCAATAATGCTATATAGGCATCTGAACTGGAGCTTTTGAGAAGAGCGTGTGGGTGAATGTGTAGGAGAGATGCTATTGTTTGAGTTGAGGCTGATCCTGCTGTGTCTGGGAGTGGCAGTAATACAATCATTTCTCTGACCTTGAAATGAAGCCAAAACTCTGCAAACATTCTTTCTGTTTACAGTGTCTCTAACCAGAGACCTAGCTGAGCTCTGTCAGGAATGTCTCAGTTTTATTGTATGCATTGTAAGTCTAAATATAATTTGATTAAACCCCAAGATGTTTATGATTTTTTTCTCTGTGTGCGTCTCCTGGTCTGACAGGTGCAGCGGCCAGCACAGAGGTCAAGCAGAAACTACAAGAGTTTCTGTTGAGTAAATCCACCAAAGACGGCATGTCAAATGGGGTCCCCCAGAAAATCACACAGAGCTCCAAACTGTGGTACACGTAAGTAACCTGCACAAACCTCAAACCATTTGCTTTTTAAAAAAAGCTGAAATGTGTTATTTCAGACTTTTCATTTTAAATGGATGTAGCACAGAAATAGCAGAAACATTTAAATACTATCTAAGCATGTGATATATTAATAGATATTTTAAAATTGTAGCACTTTAGATTCACTATTCACACTCACACATATTCACTATTAACTAGTTGCTTATTAGCATGCATATTACTAACATATTAGTACTAATACCAAAAAATAACTACTACAGCAACTACCTTATTACTATCAATAAGCAGTAATTTTTTTAGGGAAAACCCCCAACTTTAAAGGGTAGTGTTTTAAAAGATGAAATACAAATAAAGTTAAATGTAGGCTACTTATAGTTTATAAAATAAATAAAGCAAGACTGGAAGCACTTTTCAGATTTTCCAAAGTACAAAAATTTCGATTTTAGCTAATAATCAGTAAAGTGATACTAAGGTGGATGGTGGACTAGAGCACAGAAGGGCTGTCAGCTGTATTTATGACTGTGAGGTAAGTTCAGGAGTTCAGTTTGCATCTCCTTTCTGTTCAGGGCCTCCCATCACACCTCTCTGGAGCAAAGTTCACCTCCTTTGGGAGGCGCGTCCTCCTCCTACAAGATCTCCCTGCCCTCCCCACAGGACTGCCGGGACGACTTTCCTCTGAGGAAGACAGGTAGGTTTCTAAAAGCTGGCCTCTCAAAATCCATTTTTTATTTATTTAGCTGTACTGTCTCAAAAAGGAGTCACTCACAATCCGTTCCCACTATAATCTTGCGATATTGCCAAAATGTGCGTTGCACATATAATATTTAATTTGTAGCTTTGCTCACAAGTCATTGCTTTTTGCACTGAGGAGGGGTTCTGATTAGAGTGTTTTTCCCAGAATTACAGGATCCCTTGAGAGAGATAATAACCGTATTTGCATTATTTCATGGATAGTTTAAGTACAGTAAATGAAGAGTAGATTTCCACAGTAGGATTTCTTTCCCTCATAGCATGCGACTGAACCACAAATTTCCTAAAACACTAAAAGGTATATAATTTTCAGCTATATAAGAGGCTTTAATAATTTAGAATATCCTTGACTTTTCACAAGAAAACACCACAGGTTTGTTGACTCAGTGTTGGAGGGAGTCTCGTAGGAAGTCAGTATTAGTGTGAGTTATGACTCCCACTTGGCCAGCCAGTCATGAGTTCTTGCAAAGGGCGAACTGTTCATAACTGTGCTGTTAAGTCACGGAAATGACATTACATTCCTTCCCCTTTGTGTCCCTTTGAATTATGATGGTAAACAATTATACCTGCCTAAATGCTTCACCATATGGGTTGGCATGTTGTGTATTTACATAATTTAGGGATCAGGCAATGGAGGTTTAATCCCAAATTATGCAGACTCTGTGTGCCCAATGTAAACTAATCTAAGGTAATTATGTTGGTTGTTCTGTTCAAATAAGCTCTTTATGGACACATGAAAGAGACATGTTTATTGTCTTAGCTTTTCAACAGTAACCTCCCAGTTTCAGCATCAATTTCTGCTTCGCTCCACTGAAACCAGCCAATATCCTGAGAACTAAAAGGAGCGGAAGGTTCTGGAATCCAAACAGCCTGTTGAGAAAGCAGTCCCAACAAAGAAAAAAGAAAAGAAAAAAAAAGGCCTGAGCTGTTGCTGTTAGGAAAACTTATAAATATGAACTGCTTTGGTCCCTATTACATATTATTAAGATCAATAACATATTATTGATTGATTATTGATAGACCATGATAAAGGAAAGGGAAAATCTTGTTAAAACACGTCTCGATGTCAACATTCTTTGTATATATATTGTGTTTGTGCGGTTTTGAATTTTTTTTTTACACATTTTACGAAATATTTAAATTTAATGACTCTAAAAATGTCATGTGGTGTAACCATCAAGTAATATTCTTGTATTTTTGTGTACACATCTTAATTTTAAAATATATTTTTCAATGTAAAAAATATTTTTTACTAACTCTAACAATATTGTAAAATATTTTTGCACAGAGATTTTTTGACCTTGGCAGACACTCAATGATAAAATTGCCTGTTTTATGTTTTTTTGTCTCTGTGTTTCAGCGTGTTGGTTGCACGACATGACTTTTTAAATACGAAAATACAGAATTCTAATACAAATTCGACGTTTTTCTTAATTCATTATTATATAACTTATTGAAGTGACAAAATTTTGGAAATAAACCGTTTCATAGAGAATTAACTTTAAATGTTTGTCAAATCATATTAATATATGCTACCGAAAGCCAAATAAGTGTCAGGAATAACCCGTCCTTTATGTGTGTTAATCTTATCCATTGCCTAAACCTTTTAAAAGTATTTCCTGCTAGTTGGATTCCAAACCCTATATGTGGTCACACTCGTGTAAGGTCCCCTCCCCCTCTTCCTGTCTGTCTCAATTAGATGTAGGCACACAACAGGAGCCACACAAAGATGCTGGTTGTTCCACATCCTGGATTTCATGGGAGATGCTTGACTGGCATATGTCAAAGGTTTAGGTTAGCACTGTAGAGAGAATTAACCAAAACAAGGCTGTTTTGTGAGTGCTACAAGAACTGACACTTTTTCAAGAGGTGTCATCAATGCTGAATCATCTATATAACTCAATGTGGCTTTGGTTTGATCTCACTGTTGTGAAAAAAAAACCTTGATTGAACTTGTCAAAGAAAAACAAGCTGTTTATCTCCAAAGGATCACATGATTAGCTTGTTTACTCGCCACCTATCTTCTTTGTGCCAAGTTCTGGACTAGAAAAGATCCATGTGGGGGGCACTTGACACTGCTGCGGGCAGGAATAGCCCAGCTTATTGAAGACGGGGGAAAAAACTCCTTCTTATGACCCACATACCAAACATGTAGAGCAGGTGCAGCTGAGATGAGAGGGATTTGAGTTTGTGTGTCTTAAATGTGGATATTTTGGGCCTTCAGACCAGTAATGCTTTATTATGCCATGCCATTATTCCCCACTGGAGATGGAGGGATATGGTATAGGGGGGGGGGAACAAGAAAAATGAACCAAGATCCAATGATGAAGTAATATGGTTTGCAAGGGCAGTGTTGTTGCAGCACAAAGTCTTCATCTCCTGGGTAAACAGGTGTTTGTATTTTTACTAATGAGAGAAACAAGTATCAGAGAGGCCATAGACTGGATAAGGTGTGTGTACAGATGGGTTATCTTTAGAAGGTCTGACTCTGCTATTCTTTTAAAGGTCCCCTGAAATCAAAATGTAAGTTTTTTTTAGCTTTTAGTATGAATATGTTAGCCTTAAGGTTATGAATAAGCTGCTGTGCTCCAAAACAATGACAAAATTCGCATTTAGGAGATGTAAGCATTCAAAACTTACAGTCTCTCACTTCTGCTAAAGTGGATCACGGATTTTTATGACAAAACCGAGGACTTCAGCTTCTCATCACATCTTCTGTCCAATCAAATGCTCTCTAGAATCTAAAGTGTCCTGCCTCCTATACTATAAATACCACCTGGCCAAAGTGACCGTTGACATGTCACGGAGCAATATGGGTTGAAGATGTGTGTTCGGTCAAGTTTCGTTGGTTAAGACTGAAATGGCTAGAATTTTTCATCAGCACTCTGATTCGCTTCCATGGTGCTGTCATTTCCTAATTTCTCAATTCTTACAAGAATGACTTGCAGTCTGTGAGGTAAACTGAACGCCATTGGCTATTTGAAAAGGGGGAGTCTGAAAAGGGCATCATATAAAGCTGCGCATTCCAAGGCACTTCAGTGGGCCGTTAAGGAAATGCAATGGATGCAATGGAACAATTGAATATTAAATACCTTTTATACACTCACTGGCCATTTTATTAGGTACACCTGTTCAGCTGCTTGTTAACACAAATACCTAATCAGCCAATCACGTGGCTGCAACTCAATGCATTTAGGCATGTAGACATGGTCAAGACGATCTGCTGAAGTTAAAACTGAGCATCAGAATGGGAAAGAAAGGTGATTTAAGAGAACGTGGCGCATTTTTACTCACACTTGCTCTTGGTGAGTGTTAATTATTGACCCTGGCTATCACATCTTAGTAGAGATGATCTTTTTTTGTCACTTTACACATAGATATAGGCTACACTCCTCACACTTGTCTGACACATGCTAAGCCACACAACTTTAAAGCGAACTTCATCTTCGAGTTGAGACAACACAATAAATATAACTCAGCAGTGTGTACCCTCCAGTGCTGCTTTCAAATGTAATAATATGATTGATTTATGGGCCTGTTAAGTCTTTGCCTCATATATATTCCTGTTTGGCTTGGCATCTAGTTCCAGGCCGTACGTCAGTGCTGGGGAAAAATCAAGCAGGTGTCGGGCCTGTCTCTCCGACAGAGTGATGGCTACTGTTTTTAGCGAAGCTGTGGAGTAGAGTGATGAGTTCTCCCATGGCATCACGATCACAGCCTCCTACTAAACCCACCAACAATCGCTCTTCCACCTCCACAGCAATAGGGTAGCGTTCCCGTGGTGACAGGCTGTAGCGCCGGAACAAAAATAGAAGGCAATCAGGACAGTGTGGGGTGCAAGGCGGATTGGAGAGGGCTCCCTGCAGTTCGCTCTCAGCCCACTCCGCTTGCGGGATTTACATCCCATTAGCGCACTGCTGGATTGGGAGCAGACAGTCCTGCCTCTGCTTCTGAAGAGGCCTGAAATAGCAGCCCAGCCTGCGGTCCAGTTCTTTCCCTTGAGATTAGTACTTACAGCTGTGTCTTCCCATGACTCCCACTTCTCATACAAGTCATCCTGTATGGTCCTTTACATTTGGTCAACTGTCTTTTTAGGATGGCAACAATACCTTTCTAAAATAAATCAAGATCATAAGACCTTAACTGGAGGGCCGAATGACATAAAGTGGCGAACAAACAATAATAAAAAAATAGTTTATCTTGCAAAACTATATATATATATATATATATATCATTCTGATGCTCAGTTTTAACTTCAGCAGATCGTCTTGACCATATATACAGTGAGGAAAATAAGTATTTGAACACCCTGCTATTTTGCAAGTTCTCCCACTTAGAAATCATGGAGGGGTCTGAAATTGTCATCGTAGGTGCATGTCCACTGTGAGAGACATAATCTAAAAAAAAAAAATCCAGAAATCACAATGTATGATTTTTTAACTATTTATTTGTATGATACAGCTGCAAATAAGTATTTGAACACCTGAGAAAATCAATGTTAATATTTGGTACAGTAGCCTTTGTTTGCAATTACAGAGGTCAAACGTTTCCTGTAGTTTTTCACCAGGTTTGCACACACTGCAGGAGGGATTTTGGCCCACTCCTCCACACAGATCTTCTCTAGATCAGTCAGGTTTCTGGGCTGTCGCTGAGAAACACGGAGTTTGAGCTCCCTCCAAAGATTCTCTATTGGGTTTAGGTCCGGAGACTGGCTAGGCCACGCCAGAACCTTGATATGCTTCTTACAGAGCCACTCCTTGGTTATCCTGGCTGTGTGCTTCGGGTCATTGTCATGTTGGAAGACCCAGCCTCTACCCATCTTCAATGCTCTAACTGAGGGAAGGAGGTTGTTCCCCAAAATCTCGCAATACATGGCCCCGGTCATCCTCTCCTTAATACAGTGCAGTCGCCCTGTCCCATGTGCAGAAAAACACCCCCAAAGCATGATGCTACCACCCCCATGCTTCACAGTAGGGATGGTGTTCTTGGGATGGTACTCATCATTCTTCTTCCTCCAAACACGTTTAGTGGAATTATGGCCAAAAAGTTCTATTTTGGTCTCATCTGACCACATGACTTTCTCCCATGACTCCTCTGGATCATCCAAATGGTCATTGGCAAACTTAATACGGGCCTTGACATGTGCTGGTTTAAGCAGGGGAACCTTCCGTGCCATGCATGATTTCAAACCATAACGTCTTAGTGTATTACCAACAGTAACCTTGGAAACGGTGGTCCCAGCTCTTTTCAGGTCATTGACCAGCTCCTCCCGTGTAGTTCTGGGCTGATTTCTCACCTTTCTTAGGATCATTGAGACCCCACGAGGTGAGCTCTTGCATGGAGCCCCAGTCAGAGGGAGATTGACAGTCATGTTTAGCTTCTTCCATTTTCTAATGATTGCTCCAACAGTGGACCTTTTTTCACCAAGCTGCTTGGCAATTTCCCCGCCCTTTCCAGCCTTGTGGAGGTTATCTCTAGTGTCTTTGGACAGCTCTTTGGTCTTGGCCATGTTAGTAGTTGGATTCTTACTGATTGTATGGGGTGGACAGGTGTCTTTATGCAGCTAACGACCTCAAACAGGTGCATCTAATTTAGGATAATAAATGGAGTGGAGGTGGACATTTTAAAGGCAGACTAACAGGTCTTTGAGGGTCAGAATTCTAGCTGATAGACAGGTGTTCAAATACTTATTTGCAGCTGTATCATACAAATAAATAGTTAAAAAATCATATATTGTGATTTCTGTTTTTTTTTTTTTTTTAGATTATGTCTCTCACAGTGGACATGCACCTACGATGACAATTTCAGACCCCTCCATGATTTCCAAGTGGGAGAACTTGCAAAATAGCAGGGTGTTCAAATACTTATTTTCCTCACTGTACATATATATATATATATATATATATATATATATATATATATATATATATATATATCACAGTTTTGCAAGATAAACTATTTTTGTATTATTGTATTTTTCGGTATATATATATAACATTCTGATGCTCAGTTTTAACTTCAGCAGATCGTCTTGACCATATATACATATATATATATATATATATATATATATATATATATATATATATATATATATATATATATATATATATATATTGTGAAGCAAAACCAGTCGAGAACCACTGATCAACATAATAACTTGCTCACTGGGTGGTACTACTGCACAATGGGGAACTGATGGGGGAAAATATAAAACAACACTCATAATAATGAGACCAAATTTCGGTATTTCTGGCTGCTAGTTGTGATGTGGGTGTTTTCCAAAGGGAGGCACTGAATCTGTGTGGCTGACTTACTCACTCACTTCCCATCAGGGAGTTGTTTAGAAATACTTGCCTGTAGATTACAGTCATGCAAAACAGACACTTCTCCATAATTCAACAGTATTTAAATGATGGCAAAATGCTCCATAGGGTGTAATTTGAATATAATGATGTAAATATGTTTTTTGTTTTGTTTTTTTATTGTAGTCATTGTCGATTTTGAATTAATGTTTTGAATTAATATGATTTTGCATAGAAGACATGTTACTTTTACGCAACAAAACATCTGCCAACGTTGTCTGTTAATTGAATTACTACTATACAGAGACTCACTATAAAAAACTAAACTAAAAAACGTAAAAAATATATCTAAATTGAAGTTGCCTTGACTATTATTGTAGTATTTATAAAATGTTAATATTATTCAAATCCTGAATTTTAATATAATAATTTATTTGCATTGATAATAACACATTTTTCTACTAAAATATAGTAAAACGTTGATTTGATTTGTTATTATCAGTGGTAAAAACGAATGTGGTAAATATTTTTGTGGAAACCATGATACATTTTTTTTAAGGATTCTCTGAAGAATAAAATTTTAAAAAAGAACAGCGTTTACTTGAAATAGTAATGTTTTTTAACACTATAAATGTCTTTACTGTCACTTGTAATAAGTTTAATATGTCCTTGCTGAATAAAAGCATTCATTTCTTTAAATAAAAATAAAAAATCTCACTGAGCCCAAACAAATATAATATATTACCATGTTCAAACATTACATCATGCCAACATATCTTTCTTATTATTATTATTTTTTTTCCACAATTTTTATTTTTTTATGGTCAGTGTATGTCAAACCTTTGTGCTACTCAGCCTAATTTACTCCAGGTGATGAGGGAACTCTTATCTTTGAAAACAGCCTGTAAATGCCCACAGATCTAATCACAGACCGATAACATCACAGCACAGGAATGCTACTACACAACACTGTGGATTCCCCTCTCCTGCTTACTAACAGGCACAGCTACAAATACATCAAAACATTTCCGTAACAACACTTGGCTAAAAAAAGCTTAGAATCTAAAGTAGATTTTAGATTCGGATATTTGATTTAAATGTGTCACTGTTTTCTCTTCAGTCTCAGAGCCCAATCTAAAGGTGAGGTCCAGGTTAAAGCAGAAGGTTGCAGAGAGGAGGAGCAGCCCACTTCTCAGGAGGAAGGAGGGGAGCATCATGACACCCTTCAAAAAGAGAGCCCTGGAGCTTCTGGGTAGGAGTGCTGTCCCATAATGCATCTCACATTAGACAATATACCTGGGGCATAAACAATAAGACATCCTACTGGTTGGCAGTCCACTGGCAGTTTCTCTCCATCCACTGTCTGTGAAGCTCAGTGTTATTATGTAACGGCTGCTCTGGCAGGTGTAATCCGGAGTGCCATCCAATGTGGTTTTGAGCCTTGGCCGGTTGAATGGTTTTTCCACGGTATTTCAGTCGCTTATGTATATTTATGATGTATCAGTGGCAGCAGTTGGTGGTTGGGTTTGGAAAAACACAGTGGCAAGATTGTCATCCAGTAAATCTTATGTAAAGATGCCAAATATGATATCATTCTTTTGCTGTTCACCAGATGCCAGTCAATATCTCATAAAATACATAGAGAGATGGATCAATGACATGACATGCATGTTTTTTGTGCTGTCAAATCGATTAATCGTGGTTAATCACATCTAACTTAAAAGTGTGTGTTTACAAAACATATGTGTGTGTATAATTATTATTAAATGTGTGTGTGTATATATATATATATATATATATATATATATATATATATTGTATATGTATGTGTGTGTATATACTGTATATACACACACATATATTTATACACATATATACTGTATGTGTATATGTACATATACAAAGACACACACACACACACAGAAAAATATATGATATATATACATTTAATAATATATACACACACACACATTATATAAACACAAACCTTTATGGTAGATGCGATTAATCACGATTAATCGATTTGACAGCACTTTTTTTCTTTTCTTTTTTGTCTGGATTTATTCATTTATTTTAAAATACATTTAAAAAAATCGCAATATAAATCTTTTTTTATAAACAAACTAATATTAATTTTTATATTTTTGGGGATAATAAGGATGAACAAAAAGTATGATTTTTTTTTTAAAGAAAAACATATTGAGTATTTCCAAATGTATATAAGTGGTAGGACTTTTAAGAAAGAAAAATTTAAAAAGAGAGATTTTTTTTTTTAGGGGAATCATTATGATTAATTTACTACCATTGTGGGAATAATATATAATAATGTAATCCATAAAATGTACTTACAAGTACTTACAAGTACAAGCACTTATTATAAGTACTTTTTTTTTTTTATCTGATTACATTATTGTGTGTGTGTATATATATATATATATATATATATAATATATATATATGTATGTATGTATGTATGTATGTATATATGTGTATATGTGTGTGTGTTATTCTTTTACCTTGAAAATTGCAGGAAAAATATACTTAGTTGAAAACTTTTGTTGATATATAGATCTGTACAGTTTATAAATGATAATGTCAATGATGTATACACTTGAACTTATGTCTGTTTAATTGAATCTTCCCCAGAATCCACAGCCAGCAGCAGTGCACCAGGATCGGGGCCCAGTTCACCCAACGGGGCCTGCAGTGCCTTAGGGGCTGAAAACGGACCCTCCTCACTACCAGTCACCACACGCACTGAGGTACTTCCATTAAACAAGTTTTATTACAGGTACAAAAGTCTATTAACAGTTTAGCTTTCTCACAGCAGTTTCATCAAAGCTTTCCTGAAAGATTAGAACCTGTACGACTTAAAGAAAAGTTGATGGCCACCAGGCCACACCCATAAATTTCCTCAACACAAACCCAGCCTGTCCTTGTGCAGCTATGAAAACAGAACTCTGTCTCTACAGCATGTGACCTGCTTGTCCGTCGCAGTCCAATGAAAACGGCTCCCAGCACGGACAATAAAGAGTCAGTTCACTTCCTCCCACAAACTCCTGCTCTATTCCGCTAACATTTACTGGCATAGCTATGTGGTTTTCTTTGCCTGCGGCTCTCGTAAAGCTCATGGCAAGAAAGAGTAGATGAGATACTGCTTGAAACAGACAGTTTCGGGACAGTTGTGGACATTTACACCTTCAGCCTTCAATATAGCCTGCATATTAAAGGAATATTCCAGGTTCAGTACAAGTTATGCTCAATCGACAGCACTGTTGTTCATAATGTTGACCACCACAAAATGAATTTTGACTATCCATTTCTTTAAAAAAAATCTAAATTCTGGTTTACATTGAGGCATTTACTATGGAAGTGGAGGGGGGGAATTTGTAAATGTCAAAAAACTCTGTCTCAAAAGTATGAGCACAAGATGTATATATATAAAAAAAAAAATTCTTTTTGAAGTGGTTTTATAAAATAATGTTAGATTTTAAATTGGCTGCTATTTAATTAAATAAATATATGCGCTGCGTGTTTAAAGGTGAAGCGCAACACTGTGTTCTCTTAGATGTCAGCAGCTAATGATAACAATAATAATCTCAGTCATATTGATTTATAATCACAAAATTTGGGGAAAAATTGCACAGCCCTGCAAACAAGCTCTTTTTAGAGATTTTTATCAACAACAAACAAAAATCGTTTTTCTCCAAATCGTGAATCCCTACTGCCGATTGAGCGTAACGTATTGAACCCAAAATGTTCATTAGCTCCCTCTGACTCACTTCCTGGTGGCTTCACGGCTCGGTTCCTCCAGGTCCCTGTGGACTTCGCTCACAAAGAGGTGTATTCTGGGCAAATGTGACATGTCTCTGTGAAGCCTCAGCTTAGCAGCTGTGTTATTCTTCAACACCACTGTTTACACTCCCATGGACCTCCAATGCAATAGCCGAGAAGGAATGCTTATTGCGCTGTGATCCAGGGTCGAGGTGGTGGGTGGTTGAGCTTAATTGATCCACCAGCCGCTGGTAGCCAAAGACACGCTAACAACACAAACACGCCCGATCGCTATTGTATTGACATAAGCTTGACGTCTCATGGATCGGACCGCTGGGTCGAGGTGCTACCCGCAGACAGCGCGCCAGTTTCGTAAGCGAGCCGTGTTTGTGATCCGTTACATTGGGTATCTTCTTTCAGAGGGAACTGGTCCCCTGGGTCAAATAAGGCCGGATATCCACATACAGGTCAGTGAATAGGCAGGAGGGATTGAAGGATAAACAGTACAGCCTCTCTGCCACATGCTGATGGGCCGCACCACTGGGTGGAGGAAGTACAGTCGAAAACTGATCAGTTTTTTTCTCTGATGCAGTGAAATGATAGCGACTGGGATACGATTCTACATTTGTGGGTTTCTCCACGTTGAGCTCATACAGCTCCGCTGTGGCAGGAACAAAACCGTCATTCGTTTTAGTACATTAAAGTTTATTGTTCTGTTGCTGTTGGTCTTTCCAATGGTCCATAGTGGGATTTCAAAATATCTCTTTTTCTCTCTCCCCTTCCTCCATTCCCCTCTCTCTCTTTTTCCATCACAGCGGTGGCCGTCACAGTCGAGGTTATTAGGGCCTGAAAGCTCAATGTCTATGTTAAATCTCTATACGTCTCCATCGCTGCCCAACATCTCCCTGGGTCTCCCGGCTGCCTCCTCTCCCATCAGTGTAAGTCAAGTAACCTTTTTTATATAGCACTTTATACAATACAGATTGTTTCAAAACAGCTTTACAGTTATACAGAAAATTATGCATTTTGGCTGTTGTTCAGCTGAAGTCAGTTCAGTTTTGATTCAGTTCAGTTGTAAAGATCATCAGTTATTAAATTAGTTCATTTCATCTATAAAGCAAGTGAAATAATGACATGCACATCCTCTTTCATAACTTCCTCCGTTAAGGCCTGTTCACACTAAGTCTAGATTTTCGGCATGAACAACATAACACACTGAATTAGATTGCAATGAGTACAGAAGAAGTGCATGTGTGTGCATATATATATATATATATATATATATATATATATATATACACACACACACACACACACACACACACACACTCACATATATATGAGATCAAGTGAATATATAGTTTATATATATATAGTTTGTGTATATATATATTATATCACTTGACGCTGAGCAATTAATTCCGGTATCAAGTCTACTCAAAATAACCATGAAACTTATGTGCAAAAGTATATCTAATATTTTATGAAATACAATAGAATGATTAATAAATCACATTTTTAATTTGAATGTCTTTTTTAAACTCTTGTCACCAAAACTGATTAACTTCTAATAAATGAGGGGAAATGTAGTTTATGGCCTTGGCTCAGCTGCATATTGCTTTGACTGTTGAAAGACTAGCCATCACTGGCTGACTGGATGATATGTGTAGCCTCAGGGTGCTGGCCTTTGACCTTGGGGGATTTTATAGGCCTTAGATAAATATTGTGCTTAAGTGTCTGGTGTCAGTTGCACTCCAGCCCTCCCCATTCACCTCATCCATTACTGCTGTTTAAAGTCCAGCCAAACCAGGATAATTAAATGTAGCTCCAAATAATCTTCAGTTAATTTGCAGTTTAAATATCGTATTGCTCTTTACCTAGAAAATTAAATAAACCTGAATAAATTTGTCTGTATTTGGCTAATGCTATATTCAAGACCCTTCCACATAATCTCTTGTTTATCATAGCACACATTGAGGTTTGAATCAGTATATTCAAAACTTTTGCAAGTGAACAAGAGGGCAAACAATAGACAATGTCCTCTCTATCACCTGTCAGGCTGCTTTAGGACTTCAGGAGAAGCATGTTGAGGCTGGGGGTGTATCAGCGGTCATTCAGGGTTTGCCCACGCACCTTCTGGGTCCAGTTCCCCTGTCTGTTGCGATGGAGACCAAAGTGAGCAGCAGCCACCAAGCTCTCCTGCAGCACCTCCTCCAGAAGGAACAACTTCGCCACCAAAAGATCCTCTCTACTGGTGAGAACATATACAAGATTCTTACAGAATACTTCAGAACTCTCTATTCTTGTTCAATAGAATATAATACATTTTATTTCAACAGCTTTCACATGGCAATGTTAAGTTAATGTACAGTCCCCCTGGAGCAACATGGGGTTAAGTGCCGTGATCAGCAGCACAACATTGGTTGCTCAAGATTGTCCCTTGTGGGATGTGAACCTGTAACCTTTCAGCTTGTGGCCTAAAGTTTTTTTTTTTTTTTTTTTAAGGAACAGTTCACCCAAAAATTATGATTTTGACATTAACCCTTACATGCATACCTTAGGTCGACCTAGGACATCTTTCACTACCTTTCCAGTTCCCCTCATTTATACATCAACCTTCTTAGTATTCCTAAATCTATTCATTATAAACACATTATAAACAATATAACATTGTCTATATACATTTTGTTACATAGGTCAAAGTCCTGTGCATCCTCCCTCTCCGCTGGCCATGATGGAAAGCTCTCCAAGCAGCACCCGACACAAACTGCCTCGTCACCGGCCCTTAAACCGCACCCAATCTGCTCCGCTGCCCCAGAGCACACTAGCTCAACTTGTGATTCAGCAGCAACATCAGAACTTCCTGGAGAAGCAGAAACAATACCAGCAACAGATCCACATCAACAAGGTACAGTCATTTAGCCAACTGTCAGTGCAGCAATGATTTTAAGGTGTTTTCACACCTGGCTCGTTTGGAGCATGTTGTTTAGGCAAATATGACCATGGCAATCGCACTTGGACCCACATCAAAACAACCCAGACAGGAACATAGTGTCGGCCCAGATCCGGCCCACATCTGGCACGTGAAATCCATGTGTACCAGATGTGGGCCGGATCTGGGCCGACACTATGTTGCTGTCTGGGAATCGGCCCGAGATGGCCTGAACAGAGTGGTTTCAGCCTGATTGAAAACAAACTCTAGAGCAGTTCTGTTGTGGTGAAAAAGCAATCCAACCCAATGGACCAACGAACCAAGCTATATGAAAATTCATAATGGGAAATGCATTAGCCTATGTAAAAAGCAGCAGTTTCTGTGGGAATGAAGGCTTATATACACATTCATAAAAGTGTGTGCATACACTTTTATGAAAATAAAGCCACAAAACGCACATAAATTCACATAAATCCCAGAACATAAACAGGTGCACTCTGACCAATCAGAGGACAGTTGGTCTCACATGTGACTAGCATCAACACACTTTGGTTTGCTTTGATGTTGCCTTGTGAACCGAACCAAGAAGTAAATGCAACATTTTAACAATTTAAGTCTCTGTTTCAGAGCAAAGCAAATGATCTAAAGGTCTAAAAACGCTCTTAGTGCTGTCATGGGAAGATGAGGATGAAGCTGAATGATTATATTGTCATCATAAAACACATTTACCTTGAAATACCATTCAGTTCACATGGGAACTAAAGTTGGACAGCCCATCTCCATTATGTGAGGGGAAAAACATGTACTGGGTTCAGAAGCGGCATTTGAATTAGCATAGCTTAAGGCATCAGTTGCATGCTAACACCACAAAATTGCATAGGGACAAGTTCAAATGGGCACCAAAGTGGATAGAATACATACTTTTGTTCCCTTGTGGAAATATTTGTGTTTCTGTGCACCAGCAGCCGTGACCTGGCCATCCGTTTAAGTGCAATTATTCTGCCGCGCATGCAAGGTTAGCGACACGGGAGGCTCGCGCTGTGAAAGACTCCATTGTTAGCGGGAGCTTGCAGATTGATCTGCCTTATTATTGCTGAGAGTGCTATGGGAAATTCAAGGTTACATGTGCAATTTTCAGACATGAAGATCAAAAGTACCTAGAGAGCACTTGTTTTGCCTATTTATTGTTATGGCCTCAGTCACCAGGGGCATGTAAAAAAAAAAACCCCAAAAAACAGAAGTCTGGTCTGGGTCACGAATGACTAGTATAGTTGCATGATTGTAGTTTGAAAGTTGCTAACTTGTTTTTCATGTTTAAATGATGTGAAACTTGCAAATCATGTTTAAATATAAAATGAGTTAAATGCAGAGTGCAGCTGTTTTTTTTAAATATAGTTTCAAACGGGTTCTTAATGTATATAGGCCTATTTCGAAACATGTTGGTGTCATATGAATTTGAAAAACTTTTATACCATTTTCAAGAAAACTTTGTTTAATGATTCTAAAAAATGCCATGAGGTCTTAACCATCAAGTAAAAACTTGAAACATATTTTCCCTTCACATGGGAATACAGAAATTATGGAATCACCACACTTAGAGGATGTTCACCCAGCTTTTTTAATTTATAGCAGACAAGCAAATCACAGATATGATACAAAAAAGGCTTAGAGGGAAAAAAAAAGTATTTTCAAAAGTGTTTTGAAATGTGTTCAAGGTAAATAGTTTATTTTACAAATATCATGAATTAATAATCACTCATACATGTCATTAATTTTTTGAGGCTGTTGGCCACCTGATATTTTACAGCCTAAACTAAATTTGCCTTGCCACAAAAAGTTCAATTTGATATTGTTGGAGACGTGTATAATATAATGTTTGGGTTTGGTTGCACCACATGACTTGTTAATTTGGCAAACGTTTTTTTTTAATATATATTATTACGATTCTATTTATTTATGCCAAGCTACATTCATTTTCATTTTCAAAACATTATTTTTATTTAATTAAGTTTTTTTTTTATTATTATTATTATTATGAAATCAGGAAAGTTGTATCACCTTGACATTTTTAACTTGATGCCCCCAAAAATATCAAAATAAATTATAGAAGAGGTGTAAATAAGTCATACAGTATATTAATTTAACTTGAATGTATTTGTAAGTAATTAATAGATCCTTTAAAAAAAGACAGAGAAAATAAGTGTAATTTAATTGATCCTGTTATTTTTACCATAAAACTGACTGGAAGCAACTGAAGAGTAAATAATCTCTCTTTGGATGGTCTGTAAACAGATGTACCTAGAAGTAAATGATTTCTGAGGGAAATGAGGTCATGAATGCTGTGAAATCAGGGATTAGCTCTCTGGCTTAATAACTGAATGTTTTTACATGTGCTAAATAGGGCACCTGTGTAATTTTACATCCAGCTTTAGTAGGAGATATAAAAAGTATGTTACTAATTCCCGGACACAATGACTATATTTACTTGACGTAAGCTATATTTGCATGAGGTTTAGATTCCTCCTCACTATTTAGCTGTTGTGTACGAGTTCCACTTCTGGTAAATGACACTTTGTGTAAATCACTCAACGTTGACAGAACCTCCAAAAACAATAAACCGTGTTTCTCTCTTCCTTAGATGCTATCGAAATCCATCGAGCAGCTCCGTCAGCCGAACGTCCACCTGCAGGAGTCCGAGGAGGAAGAGGGAGAGGATTTACATGACCATCCCATGCAGGAGGACAGCTCGCCCTCTGGTGGTGTCATCAGGAGGCACAGTCCCGACAGCAACCGCAGCTCCGGATCACCCATCGAGCCACTGGACACTCATCCTGGGGTCATCCGGGTCAAGGAGGAGCCCGAAGCCAGCGATGACGAGACAATGGCCACTCAGAGCCTGGCTGACAGGCAGAGATCCTACATTCACCAGGTGAACGGGAGGATGGTGATACAGGCCATGATATGAAACGACAGATACGTCTGCACACGAAGGCACAGGCTGACACACACGCGACATGCTTACACGACACAGAGCCATTGCTTTGGGAGCTCTCATTCGTGAACTTGTGAAGTGATCTGTATTGTACGTTGTATGTTTTGTATATAATTGAATAAGATGAGAATTTTAGCCCACTTGGTCTTTTAAATGCTAAGAAGCAATTCTTGATTGTTTGTTGAAATAATAATTTAAGAGATCCTTTCTACTTTCTATCCGCCCTTTGAGAAACTGCAACTCAAAGCTCTTGTAGGATATTTCTGTGATTTTTTTTTTTCCCCATGGCACTATGGATTTCTTATAGATCTTACTTTGCTTTATATGAATGTTATTATAAAGATATGTTACAGTACGTAAGAGTAAGCTTATTGTTTGCTGAAAGGCTTACAGATCGTCTGGGGACAAAGTCGGTAAACGTGAAAATGCACACAACAACAACAACGAAATTAAAGGAATAAAAGAATATTCCGGATTCAGTACAAATTATGATTAATTGACAGCACTTGTGGTATAATTTTGATTGCCACAAAAAATATATTTGACTCTCATTTTCTTTTTTGAAGATTCAGTAATAATATAATAATTGTATGTAAATAGTAAATATTCTTCTATTGATAGTGTATTATTTGAGCTGTAAAGTTAACTTCTGGGTTTTAGTTAGAAAGCAAATTTTCACACTAAAACAAGCATATTGTTTACATCTTGTGGTTATACTAATAAAACTGTGAGCATTTTATTAGATTGGCCCCATTCTTTTTTCCTTTTTTTTGTAATCAATACTTTGCCAATAACTTTAACTGAACTTAACTTGCATTGAACCTGGAATATTCCTTTAACAGTTGGAACGCGATCTGGAAAGCTCTAGAATGACATTCTGTGTTCCTTGTTCTCCTGTGGCCCGAACCGAAGGCACTCTGCTCCTTGCTGAATTTTTCAGAGGGAGAGAGTTGTAGAGGAAATGCCTGGTGGAAGCCAGGAATCAGAATGATTCATGAGCGCAGGAATGCTGGGAGAGGACAACTCCATGCTGAAGTCAGAGGGCCCAGCAGTGAGCTCTGATTTACTGTTGAGGCAAATTACAAAGTGAGTGAGGAGACGGCGGGGGGAGCCCCCTTTTAAAACCAATCATTTCCTCTGTATTCCCACGTGATGTGTTTACCACGACACGCAGGCTTGATGTTTCTTCGGTAGAAAAAAAAGAAGGTAATCGTTCTGTTCTTTCCTGAGGCAGTGTCGCCATTCGTTGGCCGTCTTTCTTCATGAAGTGCTCAGATCAACTTGCGTGATCAAGAAACTAATTGTCATTTTTTGTTAGCGAGCCATCTTTCCTGTATTCCTCTTTTTTTATTTCAAGCTTTTGGTGTGAAATTATGTTTTGTGAATGAAAAACAAAAAAACAACTTAAAGAGGAAAACATGTTTAATTGATGTGAGCCATCACTATGTCTACAAATAGCCTGTGAGTCAAGCTGAGCTGGCCTGTTTCATTCCTGTTGTCTTTTCCACTGGATGTTAATAAGAACTGTCCGCTAACGATAGAATGTCACATATAGTTTGTAACCGTACGTGTTTCCCGTCTGTCACAGATCACCTTTTATAAATAAAGTTCTTTTCCATCCTGTACTTTCTCTGGACAATCTTTTCAATGAAGATGTTGACGAGTGAATTTGAGTGTAAAATGCAGTCGCTCCCTAACAAACTTTCCCACACTCAGCCAGAGTCCGGCTTCTGATTCTAAGGGCAATCCAGAGGTTTTAGTCTTTGACTTTGAAGGCTTTCGGAACGAGGCTTTGAAGTGAACATGAGAGGTTCCCTAAGTCTGCATTAAAGATGTTAAGATAAAGTGAACCTCAAGACGATGATATATAACCTGGGTTAAAGCGACCAGGTCAAGTTTAACCAATTATGCAAGGTAGGCTTAGCCGGAGCCCGGACAATTCCCAGTCTGAACTAGTGATCCAACTGCAGTGTGCCACCTGTAAATAGTCAATTTTTGGAGAATTTCAGTTTGAGCAGCTTATGTCTCAAATGCTTTGAAGACAAGAAAAAATTATGTGTAAATTATGTGACTTTTGTTCGACATCATAATTGCCTGCATATTAATCTGGGGTAGGTGAAAGTATTTAATTATTCACTTCAACAATGTAACTTTTTTTCCTGTCACTATAAATTTGAATGATCCATCTGGATCAACATGGTCAACAAGCGTCAACATGGTTTAGCTTGTAAGTATTAATGTATCATATAACTGAATGAATGTATGAATGATTGACTGTAATAGGATGTTAAAAAACCACTTTTTGAAACTTTTTACAGTGCGATGGACAGAAAATGCCACGTCTAGTATTCCTAGTATCTAACAACTCCACAATGGACTGGCATGGAGACGTGAGACGATGAAATCAGATGTGTCTGTGTGTTTTTGTGGTCCTTTCCATTTGCCTTGACCAAACTCAAGGTGTGATACAAGACTGCTGAGACTATCCTGGCAGCCAGTAAAGGAAACAGCGTTTCTTTTCAAGAAAGAGTTATAAAACGCCCACCCGGGATCCAAATTTATATCAAATAAAAAAGGAGTGTGAACTGTAAAGGCTCCTCTCTGGTGTGGAATCATTTATTTTGGAGACACGTCCATGCCCAGTTCTCTAGGGCCTGGTGTTGGTGTTATTTTTTGCTGCCTGTCAAACCAAATGTACATGGTGTGCCGTTCAATTATTCGGCTGCTTCCAAGTTGGCCGACTGTGATTGACTGGCAATAAACTATGCTTTGCTTAACTGACAGATCATGGGCATTACATCAATGGAGAAATTCTGTCATTGGATTCATCGTGAGACATATAATATATCTGCAAAGCAAAATATAAGAGTGGTAACTGTCTGATGGGGACGTTGTGGCTCATGCTGGGTTATCATTACCCATTATGTAAAGCTATTTGGTGGTTTTGCAACGTTTCACGTTGTACGGTCAAGACCTCATCCAGTAGACGTCAGTGTATTACAAGCAGCCAAAATGGGAGAGCGAGACATTGGGACAGCCAGTTTTCGTCTCGCCCTTTGCTGTTAGGAGAACGGCAGTCCTCCACCCTCAATGATTGAAAAGGAAGAAATGTTGCCATAACATTGACCCACAGAACTGTTGTCGGTCTCACTGGCCAGCGTCATCCAGCCGGTTATCGTGACTCCAACATTGATCTTCCTTTTCATGTTTAACGAGGTAAGTGAATGGAGAAGGGGATGTTCAAAGAGCAGGCAGCGTGCGGGACCTGCTGTATATCACAGTCAGATTGGTCGGGCTGATAGGTGAGGGTGAGGAAGAGCAGTGGCCCGGGATAAGGGTTCCCATGGGAAGAGCTGACTGCACTCCAATCTGTTAGGGCCAAGGAAGGTTTTCAGAAAAAAGACAAACAATTTTATGTTTTTAAGAACATTTTGCCATTAAGTTTCCAATGTTATTAGAATGAATTTAATTTCCTCATTATGTAATTGAACCACAAAGTGTTGTTTTTAAACTGAAATGTTTAGACCAAAGAAACTTCAATATGACTTCCAACATGTTAAACAAGATTGGATAAAAGTACAATCTAACAACAATAAAACAGAGCCCAATAAAACACATAACTATGAAACACTGCTGACTATTAAACCAAACTAGCTGATTCATTAACTCACGGACATGTAAAGAATGTTACACTAAAATTGTATGAAATCCATGCTGTGGTTTTGGTTTTGCTTATCAAGCCTGATAACATTGAGAGAATGTTCTATTTATGTTAATGCAAGAACATTGTGTTTGTATAATTTAGGTCACTGTGACTTTGTCCTGTGAAATTTTGTCCTAACCCTATCCCTACCCCTAAACCTACCCCTACCCCTAAAATATCTGTGAAATGACAGGTGAATTACACTGATGTAGAATAAAGTGTAAACCTGTCCCTCAAATCTGATTGGTTAATTGGAATGTTGTTCCAGGATCAACAAAGATGTTGATCCAGGAACATGGTGCACTTGGTGAAATTAGGTTAACATATTAAGAGAACCTTCACAGAGCATTAGCCAACATTCGTTTTCTCATTATCCAAATGCACCACAAAATTGTTGTTTTCAAACTGAACATTAATAACAAACTTAATTTAGACAAAACATATCAAGAAAAAAAATACAATCTAACAACAATAAAATAATGAAATAACTGAGGCCAATAAAGCACCTATAACTAATGAAACACTGCTAACTATTAAACTAAACGTTTGATTTATTAACTCTCAGACATTTAAAGAACGCTTTGAGAGAACGTTCTATTAATGTTACTACAAGAACATTTTGTTTGTAATTTTAAGAGAACTTTTACAGAACGTTTTCCAACTTTCAGAGACGATCCCTGGTTAAAGTCTGAAGCGAGAGAAAGTAAAACTGAAAGACAATGATAAAGAGCGGGCGAGAAGGAAAAAACGAGGCTTTGATATCCATGGCCAGGCGTTTTTTTTATGTGCCTGCCTTCCCAGTCCGACTGTGTGAGCTCCAGGGCTCATAAAGCAGACCTTTGGCTGGGGACCTCTGGAGTTAGTTGGGCAGGACATGTTTGAAAGTGTTGCTTGAATGCACCGCCAGGCGGAACAGCACCCAGAGGACTCTTAAGACTGTGATTTCTGCATGCTGCTGGCGACTTGAGCTTTATCCTGCTTCCAGTTCAATCCTATAAGTGTCATTCACAGCCTGTGTGATCATGGAGCAGAGGCGCTGCAGACAGAGCGGCCTATTAAAAATGGAAATCATTCCATTTGACTTCAGAACTTATCATCGCACTACTATAATTCTGTTTGAGGGATCCGTCTCGTTGGTGTTTTTGCATGTATGTAATAATAGAATATGATACTCATGCGCAAGCCTGTCAGGTAGTTTCTCTAGACGAACAGAGAAGCATAGGGCTTTAGACTGAAGAAAGGAGTCATCAGCTCCAAAAATAAAACATTTAGTAAGCAACCATAAGTGCCAACTGAATCCTTCGAAGGCCACGAAGGTCAGACTGAGCGTTTTTAAATGGGACGGTCTATACCAGGGGTGCCCAACCCTGCTCCTGCCGATCGACTGTCCTGCACAGTTCAGCTCCAACCCTAATCAAACACACCTGCCTTTAATTTTCATGTGATCCTGAAGACCTTAATTGATTGCTTCAGGTGTGTTTGATTAGGGTTGGAGATAAACTCTGCAGGACAGTCGATCGGCAGGAGCAGGGTTGGGCACCCCTGGTCTATACGGAGGACTGTTCAGTGACTGTCGTCACTGGCGCGCAATGGATTCTGGGGTAGGCAAAGCCGCGAAGGATCCATCTGGTGTATCCTTAATTTCATGAGAAACAAAGGACGCATTTGGAGGCCGCATTTGAAGGAGCCTTCAAATTGTGACAGCCTTGGTTACTCCGCGGTGACACAATCTGCAGAAACATAAATTGGTGCCTATGGCTTCTTCAACCCTGATCAAACACAACTGAATCAGATGATCTTCAGGAGCGCTTGATAATTACTGACAGGTGTGTTGGATCAGGGATCTTTAGGGGCTGTTTAGACGACATCGTTTTCAACTAAAAACGTAAAAAAAGTATGTGTTTTGGCCGTTCATTTACACGACAACAGCGTTTTGGGTGCCTGAAAACGCAAACTTTAGAAAACGGGTTTCAAAGTGTTTTTGAAAAAGGTCTCCGTGTAAACAACAAAAACGCGAATATCTGAAAACGATGACATCATGCACATGCGTACTACGTGTTCAGTCTATAGTGTTTCATCGCCATCTAATGGCCTGGCAGCAGAATACAGCGTTTTTAGTCGTTTTCGCGGATCCGTGAGAATGATTATCGTTTTGACAACGATAAAAAATAGGCTACATAATGTTTTCCAGTTCATTTCGAATCAGACTAAAGCGAAAAATTATTTGCAGTTCAATGAGAGAACTGTAACCACAGTTGTCTGTCCCTAAATGGCACTCTAAATACTCACAGTCTTGCTCTGAGTCTGCACTTTTGTGACGTAACGCAACTTTGACTCTCGGGAAGAAGTCTGCTGCTGAGCTCACTTCAATGGTCTCATGGACTTAAAGGACACGTGCACGTGGCAGCCATTGTAAGTTCACAAGACCGAAAGTGCATATGAAGTGTGCCATTTGGGACAGGGCTGGGCAGGGACAAGCTGCTCTGAATGATTCACTTTCTGAGCGAATCTGATTTAAACCTCTAACTCTCATGCGAGTTCAAGACTGTTTCGTAAATCTTATTGATGATTTATTTAAAAAAAAGAGCGACTCATTCGTCATTTGTTCACAAATCCGACAAAGAGCACGCAATCTGGGCTATGTTTAACTATTTTATATTTATATTTTATATTTTATATAAATAGCCTATATATTAATATACTAATATTTGTTTATATTTAATTTTTTAACAGCCCAAACATACAGGCCTATTTGGTGCATAAAACAAATTCATAAGGGAATTGGAATAAGGCAATGACGTACATCAGAGTGCACGAGACAGAGCAGGGAAGTTAGCGAGGGAAGGGCTTAACCAGAGCTCTGGCGTAACCAAGCTCTGTTGGTTGCTGAGTGGAGGATGTCGCGCACTGTAAAGATGTAAGTTGATAACACCTATTTACGTGATAATAGTTGACGAAACTACATGCTTATGCAAAGTTTTCCCGCTTTTTTTATCGTGTCAATTTTTTTAATTTTTTTTCTTCTTTTTTTTTATTTTCGTATTTTCGAACATTTATTGGCAGTCGTGAGAACTGGAGTGTCACAGCCAGCCTCCAGTCATACAGGCCAACATTACGCCGAAAATAATGTAAACAAGACTAAAAAAACAACCTTGTTCACGTAAATATTATTTTTAGCGCAAACCTTTTCCAGTGCAATTTTGTATAACAGGAAGAAATTACATGTTCCTATATTACTCTCTTCAACTGCTGAAGAGAGAAACGTGTTATAAAAGTGCATTATCCACAATATGTCAGTGACTGCTCTCTGAGGAGAACATTTGGAAGATAAGGCAGATAGCAAGCACATTTGGGCCGATTCCGGCTGAAATGCGTTACTGTCGGCTCAGTGTCGGCATCGGTGAAAAGATAATGGGCCAGAGTCGTGCCGACTGTGTACACAACACTTCTGGCTGACATACGGCTTTTTATGAAGGGCCAGTGTCGGCTAAAAGCAGTGGTACTCGCGCTGGCTCATATACGGCGTTTTATGAAGGGCCAGTGTCGGCTAAAAGCGGTTGTACTCGCGCTGGCTCATATACGCCGTTTTATGAATGGGCCAGTGTCGGCTAAAAGCGGTTGTACTCGCGCTGGCTCATATACGCCGTTTTATGAATGGGCCAGTGTCGGCTAAAAGCAGTTGTACTCGCGCTGGCTCATATACGACTTTTTATGAAGGGCCAGTGTCGGCTAAAAGCGGTTGTACTCGCGCTGGCTCATATACGGCGTTTTATGAAGGGCCAGTGTCGGCTAAAAGCGGTTGTACTCGCGCTGGCTCGGCTAAAAGCGGTTGTACTCGCGCTGGCTCATATACGGCGTTTTATGAATGGGCCAGTGTCGGCTAAAAGCGGTTGTACTCGCGCTGGCTCATATACGCCGTTTTATGAATGGGCCAGTGTCGGCTAAAAGCGGTTGTACTCGCGCTGGCTCATATACGCCGTTTTATGAATGGGCCAGTGTCGGCTAAAAGCGGTTGTACTCGCGCTGGCTCATATACGCCGTTTTATGAATGGGCCAGTGTCGGCTAAAAGCAGTTGTACTCGCGCTGGCTCATATACGACTTTTTATGAAGGGCCAGTGTCGGCTAAAAGCGGTTGTACTCGCGCTGGCTCATATACGGCGTTTTATGAAGGGCCAGTGTCGGCTAAAAGCGGTTGTACTCGCGCTGGCTCATATACGGCGTTTTATGAATGGGCCAGTGTCGGCTAAAAGCAGTTGTACTCGCGCTGGCTCATATACGGCGTTTTATGAATGGGCCAGTGTCGGCTAAAAGCGGTTGTACTCGCGCTGGCTCATATACGGCGTTTTATGAATGGGCCAGTGTCGGCTAAAAGCGGTTGTACTCGCGCTGGCTCATATACGGCGTTTTATGAATGGGCCAGTGTCGGCTAAAAGCAGTTGTACTCGCGCTGGCTCATATACGCCGTTTTATGAATGGGCCAGTGTCGGCTAAAAGCAGTTGTACTCGCGCTGGCTCATATACGGCGTTTTATGAACGGGCCAGTGTCGGCTAAAAGCAGTTGTACTCGCGCTGGCTCATATACGGCTTTTTATGAAGGGTCAGTGTCGGCTGAAAGCAGTTGTACTCGCGCTATAACTCGGTATAGCTGTGTGTATTTACCATCGGCCCGAGTTCGTTTTGTCACAAGCGGGCCACTTGAAAAAAGGTTTTGGCGGTTAATTTAAATCCTGAGGAAGATCCTGCAGGCTGCAGACGCAGACCAACGTTTTCGAGAGGAATCATTCATCTGAAAAAACGAGTAAGTAATTTAATTAATTTGTTGTTATAGTGCTGTTTTATGTATTAATTGTCAAGATAAATATAGTGTTGTTTTATATCTAACGTTAGATCAGATGTTTACGATGATAATACGTTTACGTTACTTCATAATATCCATTCGGTCCCGGAGAGAGTGTTGATGAGCTACGGTCTCTTTTTAGGATAAATTTGAGTGTTTTTTATTTTTATTAGAAAAACTGCTGTGCTGTAGGCCTATCCAGTGCACTGGATTTTGGCTAATGAAATGATATTGAGTTATATTCCTGTGCTCAAATTTAGTCAGTCAATTCGTCTTTTTCAACGAGTGATTAGTTCATAGGAGTCGAATCATAGGAGTCGGACTACGCTTTCGGCGCCATAGTTCTCTATACAGGCGACTCTTTCTGATTTGATTCACTAACCTCTCAACAGAGTCATTTATTTGTGAATCGAACTACATTGACCACAGTGTACTACACCCGCGGAGACAACGTGTAGGCTACAATCTGAAATAAAAAATAAGATTTTTTTTTTTTTAACACTCCTGTGGGGAACTCCGAAACGGAAAAGCGTTATATGTAGGCTATAAGAGAAGCTGCAAAATAAGTGCAGCTTCTTAATTCATTGTCTTTGGCACGTCTTGTGTTCTTGAATGTAGCGTAATCTGCTTTATTTTATTTATTTATTTAGGCTATTTATTTATTTATTGCGTAATCTGCTTAAAAAAATTTAAAGCGTATATATCACTGTAATGTTATTAAAATGGTAGTTCTTAACATTTTACTGCAGAGGGGATGTTAACAATGATTATGAACGAACATCTGAACGCACTGTTTGGAATCTGACACCAACACTTTTACAGATATTTTGGTAACACTACAATAAGGTTTCATTTAATGTAGGTTTAACTATTATATTAGTTAAGATGGACTAAGAATGCACAATACTTAAGCATTTATTAATCTTAGTTCATTTTCATTTTGACATTTGCTAATGCATTATTAAAATCAAAAGTTGTATTTGTTAAGATTAGTTAATGCACTGTGAACTAATTTTATTATAAATTTTGATTGTATTTTTATTAACTAATGTTAACAAAGATTAATAAATACTGTAACAAATGTATTGTTCATTGGTAATGTTAGTTAACACATTAACTAGCCTAATTTTAACAACTGAGACCTTATTGTAATGTGTTACCGATATTTTAAACTGCTGTGTGAACTCTGGCAACAACATTTGTTAAACCTATGTGCTTAAACTAATGCTTAAGATGTAATATTGACCTCACAATATCTATTCATTTAAAAGATGCAGTTCAGAGAAAGCCTCACAGCTAATGCTGCTGAGATGGAGGTCGAGGGATCATGGACTGGCAGCAGATCGAGGGGCAGACACAAGATAAGTTTAAATCTATTTAAAAACACACACCTCTTTAACCTAGCATAAACATAACACTCTCACATTTCTAAAATTCACATTTGTTAAAGGATTGTTAGGCTGCATAAATTAGGTGAACCAGAACCGGAAACACTTCCCATAACACCGAATGTACTTGTTACATCGTAAGAAGAATGGCATCTACGCTAATGTTGGTCTCTCTGTCTCAGTCTTATCCCAAGGTTACTGTTGTCAGCCGGATCTAGTCCATATCCAGACCAGATGAACCTGCACCCTCAGATGACCACAACAGCCCTGAATGCCAGACGAGAACATCACAACTAGACGAGACCTAGACACAAACACCGTGAAGACCCCTTTGACACAACAGTCCTCGACACAGTCATTGGATCAGATCCACGAGAGCCAGACCAGTCCTCCGCACAGACCCAACGGCCAGCTTCAACTCCAACTTCAACTTTTCACATTGGAGGTTTTCACATTGGAGCTGCGAGTGTAAATTTTATTGTACAAGTACAAATATCTATTGTACAAGTTCTCAAATTCACATCTACATGCTCTCGAGTTTTGCTACTCTTTTACCTTGATGTAATCTTTTCCAACCTTCAAGCAAAAGGAGCTGAATAAAATACTCTGAATGATATCAATCCACAATCTGACTTGTGAAGTGGCCTGGACTCCTAACACATACACCATGTTTGTTGTTTGATCAGAGGAGAACTGGCCCTTCGACTGAGCCTGTTTTTCTTTCTCCATTCTGTCACTGATGGACTCTGGCTTGTTTAGTTGGGGACACTTATTCTTAATAATATTGATCTGCCTGCATTGACACCATTATATGAGAACTGAACTGAGCTGGACGATGACATCAATGTTTTCTGCAGAGCTGCTTAATAATGAAAATGAACTCTTTTTATAATTGATATACTTTATACAGATATTGAACAGAACTGAATCAACACTGAACTGAATTCAGCTGAACAATGACACTATTTTCTTTTAGAGCAGCTTTACAGCCAAATTGAACTCTGTTTGCATCATTGATCATTTTCCTGTATTTACTGTATATAGCGCTATATATTTAATGGTGACTTGACATTTGCAAAATGAATTTATTTAGTGTTAAAGAGAGTGAAAGATAGTTTGTGTGTGAAAGAGTGATGTTTTTCTTTTAATCACAGTAAATATAATTTACTTATTATTTTGTAGTTTAAAAATTGTTGTAAATAAATGTTGATAGTGTATTTGTTCATTGTTAATACATGCTTATATTAAAGTGTATTTGTTAATTTTATAATAAAAACCCTTAATCTTTTTAAATGGTTGAATTTGTGTTTCACTGCCAGTTTCTGGGCCACATCTGGCCCGGGGACCCAGCCGACTCTCAGCCAGATCGGTCTTACAGTGCCTGGGCCAGACCTGGGCCATATCAATAAATAAATCTCATTTTACAGGGTGTGGGCCACATCTGGCCCGGGGACCCAGCCGACTCTCAGCCAGTTCTGTCTTACAGTGCCTGGGCCAGATCTGGGCCATATCAATAAATGAGAGTCATTTTACAGTGCCTGGGCCACATCTGGGCCAGAGGAAGTTGTTTGAGTCCGTTTTCAGTGTATAGCGCCAGTTTTGGGCCGGGGACCCAGCCAGAACTGGGCCAGAATTGAAGCAAGGATGAGGCCCAGAGGTGGGCCAGACAAATTTTGCTATGTGGGGGGAGATAACACAGGCATGCAGTGCAGCAACCATTGCACTTTAAACATAAAACACAGGTCCAAAACACTATAACTGTCACTACTACCACAATTCTCCCTAGAAGTGTGTAAATAACGTCATCACACAGTTGGCAGGAATAACCAGTGGGGCCAGTTTATTTATTTTTTTATTATTATTTTTTACGTCGCTCTTGCAGTTTCAAGTCACTGCTGAGCTGGGGTACCATAAAAGTCACTGTAAAGTTCATGTTCGCATACCTCGGGCTGAAGCTTATATTAAATGTAGCAGGTTTGTCTCGCTCAGTGGGGCGAAGTTGGCAAAGATGAACTTTTTAGTGCACTTCTGAAATGGCTGGATATCAAATCAAGGATGCAGTATAAATCTATTAGAGCCAAATTTCCGGTGAAAATATTTGTTTTCTTAAACTTATGGTGCAGACATTGCTTTTGCATAAAGCCAAATGTACTGTAATACTGTTTCCACTGAGGGTGTGAGGTTATGTTCCTGACCTTGATATTAATACCAGTGAAAAAGGCAATTTTTCATTAGATGAAATGAATCACTCAGTCATTGAAATTGTATTTTTTTAAAATGCATTTGAACGAGGTTTTGGAAACCAACCGACAGAATCTGGATCGATTCTGAATAAAATTTTCTGAATCGAAAACACAAATTTGTGTAAGTTGACTTTTAACGTAAAACCTTTTATTCACTGAAATGTCGCCCTTGAGACAACTTCTCTTGCCCTGTTTCACTGCAAGGCTTAAAGGGTTAGTTCACCCAAAAATGAAAATTCTGTCAGTAATTACTCACCCTCATGTTGTTCCAACCGCGTAAGACCTTCGTTCATCTTCGGAACACAAATTAAGATATTTTTGATGAAATCTGAGTGCTGGATCACTTCTCCATAGGCTGCTAGGTGACCGAAACTTGCTGGCCTAGAAAAGTTATTAAAGAGATCGTTAATATAGTCCAAGTGACTACAGTGGCTCAATCTTAAGTATATCAAGCGACGAGAATACTTTTTGTGCGCAAAAACGAACAAAAATAACGACTTTATTCCACTATTCATTTCCTTCTCTCTGGGCCTCTAGTTGGTTCACGTAGTGTTTTTGCGCTGCGTGTCTGTGTTGCACGTCACCACGTAGGCTCACAATTGGCCGACGCTGGTCATGTGTGTGATGCGTGTTGACGTGCAACACAGACGCGCAGCGCAAAAACACTACGAGGCCCAGAGAGAAGGAAATGAATAGTGGAATAAAGTCGTTATTTTTGTTTGTTTTTGCGCACAAAAAGTATTCTCGTCGCTTGATATACTTAAGATTAAGCCACTGTAGTCACTTGGACTGTATTAACGATCTCTTTAATAACTTTTCTAGGCCAGCAAGTTTCGGCCACCTAGCAGCCTATGGAGAAGTGATCCAGCACTCAGATTTCATCAAAAATATCTTAATTTATGTTCCGAAGATGAACGAAGGTCTTACGCAGTTGGAACAACATGAGGGTGAGTAATTACTGACAGAATTTTCATTTTTGGGTGAACTAACCCTTTAAGCATAGTCCCAGACTAAAATGCATGTTTGAGCAGTCTTAAAGGAATAGTTCACCCAAGTATGAAAATTCTCATAATTTACTCACCCTCAAGCCATCCTAGGTGTATATGACTTTCTTCTTTCAGCTGAACACAATCGGAGTTATATTAAATAATATCCTCGCTCTCCCAGTTTTGTAATGTCATTGAATAGTGTTCGAGTTTTTGAAGCTCCTAAAAGCGCATCCATCCATCATAAAAGTAATCCATATGACTCCAATTGGGTTAATACAAGCCTTTTGAAGCGAAGCGATGGGTTTTTGTAAGAAAAATATTCATATTTAAAACTTTATAAACTAGCCTATAATCACTGGCATGTTCATGAGAGAGTCGAGTTTCCAGCGGAAGGGTGACCTCTGACCTGATGTATGACATAGCTCCTCTTCTCTCATATCGAAATCCTCCTACATTTTTCTTTAAAACTTCAACTTCTCTCTCGTGAACACGCGTACCTTTGCAGGAAACCAGTGATTATAGTTTATAAAGTTTTAAATATGGATATTTTTCTTACAAAAACCCATAGCTTAGCTTCAGAAGGCCTTTATTAACCCCCTGGAGTCGGTACAGATTCAAAAACTTGGACACTGTTTAATTTTATTACAAAGCTGGGAAGAGCAAGGATATTATTTAATATAACTCTGATTGTGTTTGACTGAAAGAAGAAATTTATATACACCTGGCTTGAGGGTGAGTAAATTATGGGATCATTTTCATTTTGGGGTAACTATTCCTTTAACTGAAAGCAATTTGTTTTGTCTCAACTTTATAAAAAGCTACTTAAATGTCCTAATTAAACTAAGGCTTAATCTTGGCTTAATCTAAGCCCTGTCTGAGAAACCGGGCCTCTTTGTGACAGCCAGCTTTACCCTGCTCTATTTTGTTTTTGTCATTCCCTCCAAGTACTATAAATGTGATTGTATAGCCAATGAATATCTTAGAAAAGAGATTTTTGGAGATTTACCTGGTTAGATTTTGTAACTTTGCAAGGCCTCTATTACAGGCCTCTATTACAGCGTGAAGAGGCCTGCCAAAGGTTTGTACCCTATAGATGCTTTTACTCACAATCAGAACCATCAATGCTTTTTACTGGTTTCCAATGATGAATAACAAAGAGAATCATAATCAATCTTCTATTGTGGAAGTGAAAGTCAAGCCCATTTAGAAATAAACAGTGTGAGTAAAGAGTGTTCACATCTGTTGCATGAATTAACAGAGCTGACTAAGCACCGCTGCCCCCACCATCTGCCCAACACCCTTGGTTAAATGAGCTGAAAACGGTTTTAAAAGGCTGTCTCCTGGTGTTTTTGGCCGCAAGCACAAAATACAGTCACACACCAAACAACAGTTTTAAAGCATTAGAAACATTATGTCAGAATTCATAGAGTAAACACATTATTACAATTATAATCTATTTTATACACATTATCCTTCATAAATCATTCTAATATGCTGATTTGTTGCTCAAGTAACATTTCTTATTATTATCACAATTAAAAAAGGTTGTGCTGCTTGATGTTTTTGTAGAAACTGTGATGCATTTTAGTTCAGGATTTTTTGATGAATAGAAAGAACACCATTTATTTGAAATAGATTTTGTAACAATGCAAATTGCTTTAATGCATCCTTACCAGTCAGCAACATAGTGTTGGCCCAGATCCAGCCCACATCTGGTACACGTGGATTTCACACGTACCAGATGTGGGCCAGATGTGGGCCAGATCTGGGCCAACACTATGTTGCTGACTGGGCTGCTATATTAAGTTCCAAAAAACTTAAATCTTAAAACAATCTTACTAACGGCAAACTTTTGAACAGTATTGTATCTTGTCACTTTGTATGGTAAATAGTTCAACATTAGCTGGAGTGCTATGAAGCTAAAAGCTAACACATCCGTCCTGACAGGAACAGAATCTCTGGTGAGGCTGGTGATGGCATGCCAGTTGTAACATGCTGGGAAATCACTCTTTATTAACGGGGATCAACTGATTTGAGTCGTTGGATGCCTCAGCTCTCAATGTACTGCAGTTAACACTAGCCCTTATTTACATTTTGAAACTCAGCTGGCACCGCCAACTCATATGGCCTAAGGGTACTCTGCCATGAAAAATTTTACCTAATGCCAAGAACTCTGGGAATTGGCGATGGAACAGGTGCTTTCTTCCGCAGCTGCCCTCTGTATAATCAGAGCTCTAGTGTGGGTCTCATTCATGTGAATGGAGAAACTGACATTCTTCTGATTGGAATTTTGCTTAGGCCTCATAGGCATGTCGACTGAATGCCTGAAGTGTCACACATGACGCTGCCAACACATGCCTGCATCGCTGGTTGTGTTGTGTTCTGGTACTTTGGCAGAAAGGGTATGATGCACATATATATAATTATCCACAGGCCTCAAGATATTAATTATTTAAATTGTAACATTTTTGGAAGTCCACAGCTTTGCAAAAAAAAAAAAAAAAAGACTTTGACTCTTGCCAAAGAAAATAAAGGAGGTGTTAAGATTAGTTGAAGTCCTTCAGGAGTATTTACTGATTTACTGAGTGGCAGATGTTTTCTCCATTTACTGTATGTAATCTCTGCAGAGAATGCAAAGAAATGGCAGCCACAAACTAAAAATAGTCCCTCAATTTCCACCTCCACCCACATGCTTAAACTTTCACCTAAGGAAAAAACAAAAGCCTGGAAATCTTGGACTATTTTCCATCCGTTTATATCTGTTAACTCTAGAAAATTCGACCACTATTTTTTTTTTTTTTTTTTTTTTTTAGAGAATGTTGTCATCGTAACTTCAAAAGACCTCAAGCACGTTTGTTATCGTTTATATCTTGGATGGAATCATGTGCTTTTCCCTGGATACACAGCCTCAAATTGATAACAGATTGCTTTGGATCCTGTTCTGTGCTGAGGGAAGGCACTTTGTTTTCTTTCTTTTTTTAAGGGGGGTAGTAAATGCTTGAGACACTGTAATTTTTGTTTGAATGAGGAATGGACCTCTGCACTGGGACAAGAGTCAAAAGCCTGAGATTGAAATTGTAACTTTGCACCATAGAAACAGTTGGTGCAACATGATTAAAGGAATAATTGACCCAAAAATGAAAATTCTATTATACTCCCCAACAGATCATTCCAAACCTGTTTGATGTTCAGCCTTTAGTAGAGCACAAAAGGACATTTTAAGTAGAATCTTCATGCTGCTTTTTTTTCTAGGTTTGTGTAACATTAGCAACACATTAGCTTTTTGATACTGTAGCCAAGCCAAAGGCTAGTCATATTAATTGCCGCTATGTGTCCAACGTTGTAGAGAGCGGTACATAAAGTGCATTACCATTCTGATAAATCGCCTTGTAGACGACCCTGTATAATTCGTTCTTCCTCTTCTTCTCTTGAATCAGTTTCTGGTTTAAACATAGCTGAATTAAACCAATATTTCCACTTGCCATTGTGTAGCGTTTACTACAGTTGACTGAGTGGATCAGGTAGTCTGATCTGGTGCGAGTGAGTGGAGGCAGGGACTAATTTGCATTTATGAGTCTGTATACTAAATGAAGCAAGGGTGTAGAGTTACATTCAGGCTATTTTAAGGCATGAATAAATTATTTTCACAGGAAAAAAAATTAATATGAAATTTTGATTATCAAAGATAAGTTTCAAGGGATGAAATTATTGACTGCAGGGGGTCCAGCTCCTGGTCACCATTCACTTTTATTGAATGGATAAGAGCAGCATGAACACAAATCTCTGTTTGTGTTCCATTGAAAAAGAAATTGATTTTTCATTTTTGACAGTTTTTCTGACTGACATATTTTGACTGCTATTATTTTGAGGTATGAGTTCTTTTCCAGAATACATAATGTTCCACAGCTCCTAGAGATGAGGCTTTTCGGGACTGTTTTGAAAGACGGGCTCCGGTCTTCTTGAGGTATGGCACAGTGACATAGCGTCTATAGCAGGGATTGGCAAAAGATGAAAAAAAGGATCAAGAGAAAGACAACATGCTGGTTTTAATAATAAAATGCTGGTATCCGCCAAGAAAGACTGACAGTGCAATCAAATATCGCTTGTTTGATGGCTGTCAGCAAAATACTTTTTATAGCCCCACTGCCAAGGTCTTGAGTGAAATGCCTTTCAGAGGCATGTCTAACTTTAACAACATTTGCTTGTAAGGAATTTGGTGGAAGATTTCATTTTGTTATATGCTTGAAGACATTCACACATGTATACTTATCTGTTGTATTTATTTATTTTATAAAAAATGAATGTTTGGAGATTGAACCATGCTTGAATGTCTCAGTGTTGAGGAATAACTAACTAAAAGCAGCAATGCTATCATAGCTACCTCTGAGTCTGGCATTACACTTTTTTTTTTTTTTTCATTTTATCAACATCTGATAAATAACACAGAGGTAGCCTGGTAAATATATTGTGAACAATAAACCCAAATAGGAAAATTATTCATTTCTTTCACTTATTTATACATGGCTTGAAAAATAAATGTTTGTTACATGAAGCAAACCGTGAAATTTGAGTGATTATACACTTAACACCTTTAAAATTATTTAAATACAGCATGTAAAATTAAAATAACATTCTAATTCACTACAGACTTTATATTATACTTTATATTATAGATATATGATGTCTATATTATAGATTAGCGTTTCTGCAAATTCTGAGTTTCCTACTCGTAAATACTTTGCTTATAATTACGATATTTTCGATTTCATTTGGCACATTATTCTGACCTCCTCTGATATCCGTTTATGTTGTTTCCACCTTCTTTATTGTCTTTGGCTGGGTTTGAAATCGCCCCTATACCTCCCTCATTCACTATTCCCAACCTTAGTTCACTTGAAGGATTGAATGAAAACGAGAATTTGGGAATTCGGACACTGAGTGCTGCCGCTTTTGCATAGGTTGTGCTGTTTAATAATGATTTAAAACTTAGCAAACTGGCAGCTCCAGTATGAAAATATTTATCTTGGTCTCTGTCATGGAAACTATGTATAAACCTTAATTAAACTATGTAATAATCAATAAAAAATTTTTTATATGAGTATGATATTATGCTGTAGCCACATTGGACCAATAGTTTGGAAAATGGATGGATGATTCAGCTGTAGGCGTCATCTTCTGGTCAGACGCGGGAATTCATTTGGCGTGTGACTCTCACAGTGCATTATGGGTATTCTCTAGCCATTGAGCATTCATCGGTTGTACACTCGTTATTATTGTGCATTGTGGGATTGAGTGAGGGCACTATGAACACCACTATACAATAGCTGTCCCCTCAAATAGTGCCCTATTTAGGGGTATAGGGGTGATTTCGGACACAGCCTTCAACTGTTGTTGTTTCTTCTTTGAACAGATCTTAAAAGCAACGACTCAGCTGTGAGTGTTAGGTTAGGGTCAACCAATTAGTGCAGTTATTGATCAGGCACTTCAAGGGGTGCTCAATCCTGCTCCTGGAGGGCAACTATCCAGCAGAGTTTAGCTCTAGCCCTAATTAAACACACCTGAATCAGCTAATCAAGGTCTTTAGGATCACTAGAAACTTCCAGGCAGGTGTGTTGGGGCTAAACCCTGCAGGAGCAGGATTGAACACCCCTGAGTTAGATACTTATTAATCAAGAACTACATGACAGCTACTTGAAAAATAACCAAAATTGCAAACTACAGTTCCAAATATAGCCTTCCCAACATTGCTCCTATGTCCGATACATTTTTGCCAACGTCTTTTATCTTACCCTTATGCACTAAGTGGAAACTGCGATTCTCTGGATCCAACTCAGCATACCGTTGGACCTGACAATCTGGCTGGTGTGTGTTGGCCAGACTTGAGCCCTGCAAACGTAATGCTGTTTGTAATGAGAAATACAAACAAGGGACAGCAGTGAGGCATGACAAGTATGTGTTTCTGTTGGAGGGAGCCCCTCACAAGAAAATACAAAGGAAAGAAGAAAAAAAGAAGTCTAGGCAGAACCATGTCCAGAAGGAGATCTCAGCTGGGCCCGGCGCAAGACTAATGTTTTGATATATTGGCTGCACCAGTGCCAGGCCTCCACTGATAGTCCCCCGACAGGTCGCTCTCTCGCTTTCATTCCTCTTGCTCTCTCCCTTGTAACGCCAGAAAGTGTTTGCTCAGGTGGATGGTGACACAGTTAGAAGTGAAGCATGCTCCACCATCTCCCCGTGCGCGGCCAAAAGTTGTGTCACGCAGGGAAGGTAAGCTCCCAGCCCCTCCACACAGTGGGTGGGAGAGAAGCAGGAAGCTGCAACACAAATACAGGCCAGATAGATGGTGAAAGATGAGGGAGAGAGTGAGGAAAGAGGAGGAAATAAGCAAAGGAGGTGAAAAGATGGAGAGTATGTATACACGCTAAAAAGACGAAAATGAAGGAGACGGAAATCGAGAGGTGGGCGACCACCCGTTTAGACAATGAGCGCTGGGGCCTGGTTATGGATTTTAAAGTTTATGGTCTGTGGAACTCGCCCTGAAACAGCGCGGTTCTCCGTTTATTTTATCATGCCATGCCGTCTCAGAACCTCTGTCAGGAATTCTCATTTTGTGAAGACTAATCACAGTCTAAACACGACATCTGAGTCAATAGGCAACCCCACTGTATTGTTTACTTTTGCTTCCAAACAGTCCTGACATCAGTCTGAGATTGAATTTTGCCTCTAGGCCGTTTATTTTTGAGAAAATAATGGAAATGGAAAAAAAAAATGGAAATCAAACATTGATACTTTTGAATACAGTTTTAAGATTGTGTTATGTTAATGTTACATTAAAGGAATAGTTCACCACAACTTTGTCACTATCCATTTTTCTTGTGAAACACAAATATAAAATCATTTTGCAGCTCTTGCTAAACAATATCGACCAATGGAATGTGCCAAACCAAAAGTGGTCCATAGAGTTTGTGCGCTACAATAGCTCTGTGTGAAGAACAGGCTGAAAATTAAGTAATTTAAGCCGTTTTAGCAACCAAAATGTATAAATATAGCACACAGGCCGCACTTTTATGGTGTACATTTTCAGATACACTTAAAACAAAGCCATCTACATTTTTTTTATATATATTATACAAAAAAGCTTAATTTCATTATGAACAAAAGCACATTCATTATGACATGGCACTGATGAAGGGTTGAACCCGAAAACGTTTTGCACACCTTGCACTTTTTTGCACTTTTGCACTTTATTTGTGGCCTCTGGACAATAAAATTGCTTATGAGCTTTTTGGCCAATTTTCGTTGTGCGGATTTTTTATTTAATTTTGAGGTTTTTATATCTACGCACCGCAAGATCGATATTTCATTAATCTGTTCAGGACTAGTGTTTGGCACTACGCCTTTCCATCCCATTGATTATGAACAAAAGCCTCATTAATTCACTTTATTTATTAGCAAAACCATTAGCAACAGATTTATCTCTTTAAAGGCAGGGTAGGTGATTTGTTCCAGAAAAAAAAAAATTCTTCTGCTGGTTGAAGCATAAGACATTTTGCTTCAACATCCTGATAGCAATCACTAAGTCAAGTGGTCTAAATGTATTAATATGTAGGCCTATGTATATACATATATTATGTCAGAATGACATATGTCATCTGTGGAAGGCACAGGACCATAAAATGTTCGTCCAATCATTGCATTCGTTCCGAATGCCGAAACAACAGCCACCTTTTACTGTTCCTCCTGCACCAAAACAACAAGCTTATGCTGCGTTCACGCCATAACTACTGTAATTTGGAAGAGATGGAAACCTGTGACGTTATACACGGAGCGGTTCGTGACTCGAATTTATGCGTTTCAGTGGTAACACCATCGATGCCGAAATGAATCTGCAGCAGTCAGGTGGTACAGGTCAGAGCTCTTTGTTTATGTTCATTGTTAATTGTATGTGCTTTGAGACATGAGGCAGTTTAACGCCATATCTCTTGTGACGCTTTTGTTTGCTCCCTGTAAGCGTTCATGTGTTTCGAAGAAGGCGTGGCTTTGGAGATGTTCAAAGCTAGCTCGCTATTGCTAGCCTCTCTGAAAATTGCCTACCCTACCTTTAAAAACAGATGGCAAATAAAAAGTTAAGTGATTTATTTATTTAAAAAAATTAATAAAAAATGACTGTGTATTTATTTTGCATTCATATGCATATTTTCAAATCACCAAGACAAAAGGAGTATAAACCATCGAAAAGGTGATGCAAAGGAAAAGTACATCCTTCATTTCACACATCAGCTGATAACCATGGGGCATGATGAGCTTTGTACAGCGAACCCACTAATTACTCAGCTCTCGTTAATGAGCTCTGATTAGCACAGCCTGATGATATGACAGACCGATCACATTCATGACTGATAGTAAACAGCACACTCTTGAAAAACTCGCTGTGAAACATAACAGACCTGGAGATGTGTTTAGATGTTCTTAAATGACACTTGCCCAAAGTTAGTGTTGATTTACAAGATGACGGTATATTTTAACAGCAGTTCCCTCTGAGGTGTAATAGGTTGTCTGAAAAAGCAGAGGCAGGAAATGAAGGCTGCTATCAATGAGAACGCCTCACATCTGGATGCAATTATTTGCCCTCGTTCTTTTTGGCAAGTGATAAAAGATTTAGCCATGCAGCTCTGACATCATTTCTTCAAGACAAAAACAATGCTCAAAAAAACTGTACAGTAATTCAAAATACTTTGGCAGAGTGACAAAATAAAAGTAAAATGATTGCGATATGTTTTAATAGTGGTTAAAGCTTTCAGTCGCTATTATTAAACTGTTCAATCTGTATGACCAGGGATGTTGGGTCAGGAGGACGATATGTTTGAATATACACTGTGATGGTGATTTTACTGTAATAAATGAACCTGAATGAGTCGTATAAAAAAAATCTCAAAACATTGTAAAACTTAATCATTGGAACATAGAATGTGGGTCTAAAAAAAGATATTTGGAAGAACATTAGTGTCCAAACATCATTGGACCCCATTGACTTTATCATGGAATAGACAAAGACAAAACAAACAAACAAAACTGAGACATTTTTTTATATTTCCTTTTGTGTTCCATTTGTTGGCACACACACACAAAAAGTCCTCAAGCAATATTTAGAGGAACAATTAGATCTATTTAAATTAATAATATGCATAATTTTGCTGAGTATAAAATTAACGCCAAAGCAAATGTAGTTGCCATTTACCACTTCAAATTGTTTAAAACTTATGACTGTTATTTTCTCAAGTTTTTAAAGTTCATATTCAAATGTACAACTTTTAAAGACAACTTAATCCATTTTAATGGAAACTTATCATTACAATAAACGGAGCAATTCCAAGAAGGTCCTCGCACCATTGTCTAAAAACAGACATTGCAGTTTGCAAGTCATTATGTGAGGATGGCAGACTTTGCTTGCAAAATTATGCAACAAGGAGGTATAAATGTAAAAGTTAGGGCAGGGTTCTCTCAGTGTGTAGTCATACTGAATCTGTGATGAACAGAAAACTCCTCCAAATGTCTTGCGACATGCTGGAAAAAATGTCAATATTAGATGGGTTTGCTCAGACCGGAGGGTGAGGTGGACTGGAGTGAAGGCAACTGACCTTGGTGATTACACCTCATATTATTGTTCCTGTCATCTGTTTTCATTGGCCCCAGGGATGGTAGCCATGACAACGGCACATAGCAGGCCAATCGGCGGTGACCCCACCGTCCTTTGCATTTCCTGGTGTGCCCGTGATGAAGGGCGGCTCTTCCAGGGGCAAGGATCTCCGTGATGAGGCAGGGTCTCTATTTCAGCTCCAGGTCCCAAACCCCTTTCATTCTGCCCCCTTCCCCCCATTGCTGTTCAATCACAACGGAGCTCCTGCCTGATTAGACCTGCATTGTTTAAGTTCTGTGACGGAGCTGCTTAATTGTATGATTACCTAAATTGGCCTATGGGACCCCACCACACCCGGGTGTCACTCTGGACACTGGAGCTGGAGAGGGGCCCTGTCAGGGCCCATGAATTGGGCCCCTGCTTGATGTGCTGTTTGATGATGCAGGCCAGAGAGCATGACCAGTCAGTGTTATTTCTGGGATGATGTTTCCCTGAACCATCATGTGGGAGCATGAATCCAGATTTAAATATTTCAGATTGTGCTTAGGCAGGTGGTCTGTTACCTTAAAGGGATAGTTCACCCAAAACTGAAAACTTTGTCATTACTTACTCGCCATAAAGTTGTTCCAAAAAATACTATGGAAGTCAATGGGTGTTGTCAACTGTCTGGCTACCAACATTATTTAAAATATCTTCTCTTGTGTTCAACAGGAGAAACTTATACAGGTTTGGAACAACTTGATGGTGAGTAAGTGATGACAAAATGTTCAGTTTTGGGTGAACTATCCCTTAAAGGTAAATATCTTGGCACAGCTTAGCCTTTAGGTTCTTTCTTGTATCCAGTACTTCATTGCCAGTCCTTTGACAAAGTAATGTTTTCTGTCTATGAGCTTGTCATTGCTCTGTGTGTTTAAATAACAAATCATTGTAGTATGTGGGTCAGTGATGAATAAGTGATAATGAAAATGAGTTTAAAACACCTGTGCCAACTTCTTTGTATTCATGTAGGATTTATTTGGTTTGTGGAAAAACGTTTATACCATTTCAAAAAAAGTTTCAACTGAATGATTTTTAAAGTGCATTGTGAACATCAAGTAAAAAGTCTCTGATTTTCCACCTTGAATCATTTCCTTACACATCTTAATCATCATTTTAAAGGTATTTTATACCAAACTAGTTAATAGAGGTTCCTTTTCAATGATTTTCATTTTTAATAACGATTTTCCCCCTCATTATGATATCATTTGTATTACTTTTGAATTAATGGCACAAATTAAAAAGGGATATATTGAATTAGTTCATTATCACAGACACACTTATTTGTCATTGATCCATACTACAATGCTACAAGCTACATTTTCTTATTAAATACTTTTAAATAAAATAAATGAGGTGCATGTCAATGACACATACATCTCACACTAAGAAAGCATACACTCAAATTAACAGTAAAACATGTATTTCATAAACTGATATAATGTTAATATACCAACTTAAACCTTTGTACCTTTGTAACTGCCAACCACCAAAAACAGGTGGTGATCAGAAAGTCACAGGATGAATCAAGGTTTTCCACAAGCTGAGAGTTAATACTAATTGAAAGATTAAAGTGTCATTCACTCAAATACAAATCATTGTAATACATGACATTAAAAAAAAGCAATAAACATTAATTTAACAACATTGGATGAAACATAAAACCCTAATGTATGTAACTGATTAAAAACTGAGAAGAAACGCTTTATTTTATGCATGGGACCATAATTAGAGAAATCTCTTCAGATATATAAATCATGAAAAAGAAACTCGCATACTTACTGAGACGCATGTTTAAGAAAAGAGCAGTGAGAATAGCATGGGTGGAAAATCACACTGTAAGTCATAAGGGTGTTATGTAACTACTGGGTGGAAACTTTGAACTGTCATCTAGTATACTATTGGACTGATCGATTTGCGTAGGGACTGCATTCCTTACACTGATACAGTTGATGCATGAACTGGGAGCCATTACAGTGACTCTGGGAAGGAAACCAAGAGGGTCTTCAAGTTTTCACCTTATCGGAACGGCTTGAATTATGAAACAATGTATTTAAAACATGCACTGAGGGGAAAGATAAGCAGTAAACGTTTGTTTGTGCTCGAAACCGAATATAATGTATGGAAATAAATGTATGCGCACTATCAGTACCAGATGTCAAAAGTTAAATACTTTGCAGAGCGAAATACATTGCATGAAAAACCCAACCTTTGTTTCCTGTCGGGAGGCACAAAAAAAAGGTAAGCATTATTTACAAAAGCACACAAATATTTGATCACCCCAGGCAGGGGGTCTGAGTGTTGTAATGACCCAGTCGGCAGGCTGCAGTCTGTTTATGAACACAGTATTGAAATGCCATTGAGCCCCTTGGGTCAGCCTTTGAAATGAAACAGATAAGATAATTGGCCCTAATAGAATCCAGAGAGCTGGTTCAGCGAGGCATTCCCCAGGACCTTTCTCACTTTTTTTTTTTTGGTTTTCCTTCTATTATTTTTTCTGTCTCTCTTGAGTTTGCGTTTGTGAGGCATGTGGAAGTCGCTTCTTAATTTAAACCAGGCCCAGTTCTTCCAGACCCTGCATAGTCTGTAGCTCGCAGACCTTTTGAAGTCGCAAAAGTGTTCGTAGAGCTGTTGGCCTTCTAATTTGGTTGCTGTGGTTACTCTAATTTGCACACTTTAATGCTGACTTTATTATGAAGGAAAGCAGCCATTATATGTGCCTTGGGGCATTCGTGTGGTTTTGGGCCCAGTGTCAAAGGTCACCTGAACTGGTTTAATCTGAGCTTTTAAAAGCTCCGATCACCAAATCGCATCCATCACAGAAGCTGAAGTAACTGTACTAGTACCAAAATACTTGATTGTGATCAGGCCACTACTTTTAAGAGATGCAAACAGCCATGGGAATAAAGTGGAAAGACTCCAAGATTCCCAGGCCTTTCTTTCTGTCCTCAGGTAGAAGTTTAAGTATGCATGTGTGGGTGGAGGAAGAAACTGGAGAACAATGTGTGCAACAAAACATTCATTTTCTGTGTTCCTTTACTCCAACTTTGTGTCAAGGAAGTGACACTCCTTCTTTTGTCCTATCAATTAACTAATTAAAAAATACATTATACACAATGACTTAAATACACTTCTACACTCAAAAAAATGCTGGGTTGTTTCAACCCCATGTTTGGGTCAAATTTGGACGAACCCAACCATTGGTTTAAATTTTTTAATACATTTATTTAAACCCAACGGTTGGGTTTGACCATATTCGACCCAAACATGGGGTTGAAACAAACCCAGTATTTTTTAGAGTGTATATTAAAATTCATTTTAATATTTTTAGAGGACATAAAGTGAAAAATATCAGAGTGATACAACTGTCCTGATATCAGAATGAAAATAGCCTCATTAAAATAATTAAATTCATATAAACCTCAAGTTTTAATTTGTTGGAGAGCATAAAATGAAAAATATTAGGGTGTTACAACTGTCTTGATATCAGAATAATAAAATAATTACATTCTTAAAAATAAAAGTCAGTAGTTTGGCTCAATCTTTTAGTTATTTCTTAGAAACTGCTTATTAATATTTGAAAAACGTGTAAATCAAAGTCATGTTGTCCAACCAACATGCATAAACATAAAAAAATAGGAAATGACAGTAAATCACAACTGTGCCAAGTTTCTTGAAATTTATTTTGATCTTTTTATGACAAGAAAAGTTGAGTCATTATCATGTGTGTTATTTGTAAATAAAAAAAAAAAAATAAAAAAAATTTTACCTTGAAAAAATACTTTGAAAATAATGCTTAAGATGAGTTCTTGAAAATGATATGAAATCTTACTCACAGATTGTTTTGGCTCAGCATTGAAGTACATATTTATCTTAACATCATAGCGAAATAATTACATATAATGGCACCTGCAAACCCAACATGCAATATTTGTATTATTCTCTGAAATCAATGCTTTCTCCACATTTCTGTCCAATCTAAGTTCATGATTTAAATTGAACTCTTCAATCAATCCTTGTACTCATCGTGCAGCTTTACAATGTTAGTGAAACGGCAAGGAAGGAGGACGGAATGGCGTTTTGGAATGGAGTTTTCCTTCAAGGCTGGTAGTTTGCACTCATCCACAGCCCATGAAGAGTTAATGGTGTGTCGCAGGGAAAAGGCAGTAATTACTGTCCCATGCCACTGCGCAGTTCAGAACGCTCCACACTTTTCGTGAATGTCCACATTCTTTAGGCAGGCTAATCAACACGATCAATGGTGCCAGACAGTTGAGCTTTAAAACAGCGTTACGTTCTGCCATGCCTCTTCTACTTAGTTTCCCCACAGTTTCGTCTTATCGGACATGTGGTATGTGCAGTCGGAAAATAGTGATGCCAGCGGGCAGATTTAACATGTTGATTTCAGGCAGAAAGTCCTAATGGGCTGCTGTTGACCTAATGGGTCTGCTTTGTTCTCAATGAGTTATGCAATTCTCATGATTTTCGAGGATTTATCACGTGTTGACAACACGGCGATCGACCAGCTTTCATCACTGTAGACTGTATGTTGAGTTTTTATTTGTATGCATTTAAATATGCAAGCCAGGGTTAGGGTTAGTAAATACTGGAACGGTTTAAAGGAATCATTTGGGTTCAATGCAAGTTAAGCTCAACTGGCAGAATTTGTGGCAAAATGTTGATTATACCACCAAAAATAGTTTCGACTGGTCCCTTGTTTTCAAAGGCAAAAATCAAGGTCACAGAGCAGTAGAAGTAATTGGAGGATTTAAAAGCAGATTTAAAAGCTGATAATTGTATAAATCATTTACATTAATTAACTTGTGTATTATTTGAGCTGTAAAATTGTTCCTATAAATGTGATGCTTGTTTTAGGCATTATGCTGTCATATTAATAAAGTAATAAGAAATACTATCCTTGAAAAGATTAGGGTCAGTAAGAGTTTTTTTTTTTTTTTTTTAAAGAAATTAATACTTTAGTAATAATATTTTTTGTTATAGGTGCCTTTCATGACACTCAAGGACACCTTATATAAGCAGATAAAATGACAAAGGCCCTCAGCTTGGCCTAAAAACACATAAGTGCAGACTTCAGTGCGGTCTTAAAGGTATAGATCATTTATTCACCCTTATGTTGTTCCAAACCTGTATGTCTGTAACCAGACAGTTGACGGAAGCCATTGACTTCCATAGTAGGAAAAAGAATACTATAGAAGTCAATGGTACCGACATTCTTCAAAATATCTTCTTTTGTGTTCAACAAAAGAAAGAAACTCATACAAGTTTGGAACAACTTGAGGGTGATGATGGAAAAATTTAGATTTTTGGGTGAACTATCCCTTTACACCACAAGCAATAAAAGACACATGGATACAGTCACCGGAAAGCCTGTCTAAAAAGGCACGTTTTTAGACAAGATTTAAACCAAGTAAATTATTCAGCAAGTATGTATTAAATTGATTAAAGTGACAGTAAAGACATTTACAATGTAACATTACTGTTTTAAATAAAAGCTGTTAAAAAAAATCTATCATGGTTTCTTCAAAAATATTAAGCAACACAACTGTTTTCAACACTGATAATAAGAAATGTTTCTTGAGCAGCAAATCAGCATATTAGACTGATTTCTGAAGGATCATGTGACACTGAAGACTGGAGTAATGATGCTGAAAATTCAGCTTTGTCATCACAGGAATAAATGACATTTTAAAATATCTTCAAATAGAAAACAGTCGTTTTAAATTGTAATAACATTTCACAGATTTACTGTTTTTATTGTATTTTGAGCCTCAGTGAGCATAAGAGACTTCTTGAACGTTTAACATTTAAAAATCTTGCAGACCCCAAACTTGAACGGTGGTAACGCACAACAGTGTCAGTAAGCATTGTTTTCCACACTGAAAAATCATGTTAACATGTTTATTGTTTACATCTTGTGACTTTATATCAAAATTGTGAATATTTTAACATTTACGGATGGGTCCCATTCACTTCCATTGTAAGTGCCTCACTATAACCCAGATTTTATTTAATTTTTTAAGAAAAGGAGCGACAAGTTGAAATCAATTTGTTAATCAACATTGTCACAAATGCTGTCAATTAAGCTTATCTTGTATTGAACCTTAATATTCCTTCAAGGTCTAAATGAGTATTTCCTGCCAGTAGAAATGTCACTCCGCACACTTCAAGCTGTGAGAAAGAGTCAAAGGGGCAACCCCAGGGTTGACCAAACATAAGGCAGGCTGACCAGATCCCAACAGCGTATGTGTAACACAAAACCTGCGAGCATGCCGTGGGATGCTTTGAACTTGATTTAGTACCCGGGTCACAAGTGACTTGGTTTGCCTCTCTGCAGGTTGGAGCCGGTTCCCCGGGGACGCCGGTCCCTTACACACGGATAAGTTAGAGCTTCATGTCATCCTCCATGTTACGACAAAGAGACTTGAGATTAACTAACAAGCTGCCATGCAGAGATCACTCAGACATCAGATATAGCACACAGAAATATTATTGGTCCCTTTAAGGCCGGCTTTACTAGCAGTCTATACTGTATAAAAAACAGACTTTCAACATTACCAAAATGCATCAAGATTCCGATCTCTTTGCAGTATTTTTGGGAAACTACATCAAAGGTCCACTGAAAATAAGAAACAGAATGAGCTTGTACACGTATCACATCAAAACTTAATGTGTACACTTTCATATTCGTCACATTCTTATTAGATTTTAGTTTTTTTTTTTTATATTTAATATAATAGGCCTAATAGTCTATAATATAAAGAGATTCAAACCTGCACACAGAATTTTTGTTCTATACTGAACAGATGTGCTCTGATTTAACCCTTTTACTAGTGAAAATTCATAACAATAACAATAGGGGGATACAGGGCCAGTTGCTCTGTGAAGTTCGATAAATACAGTATAAGGTTTTGAGTCAAAAGTCTAATTACTGAAACTAAGCTTTTCATAAATGCCAGGACAAGATGTCACATTTTTCATTTGAGATAGTTGTCAGAGGCATTTTATATGCTTTGTAACAGTTGATTAATTACAATACTTCATTTTTGTTTTACTGTTTAAATTTTAGCTAAAAACCTTGTATTAAGCTGTTTAATGGCTCACTATTATGTGCTAGTATGTCTGTGTGTGTATAGTATATAGAATTTTTTTTTTTTTTTTTTTTTATAAACTTGGCTTAGATATTCACTGGAATAAACGTGTTACAACTACCCCCAATCTTATTTATTTATTTTGAATGTTAATACTTTATTTACGTACTTTTCTAATTATTGCATCTTATGGATTTAAATTAGCTGGACTGAAACGTGACACCTTTAACAATAAATCATAACCGTCATCCTGCTGGGAAACGGAACTGAAAGATGCATCAGACTGACTCACCTTCATGAGAACCAATGATTATAGTCTGATTCTGACACATTCTTCACACATGAATAGCTGTGAATATTTATATACACAACCCTTATAGAGGGTTGTGTATATAAATACATTTTTAATTTAGCCAAACACATATTAACACACAGTTTAACTATTTGAAGGCTATAAATTTTTTTTAGTTTATTGTCTTATAAAACAATATCAAATATCATGTATCATATCAACCACAAAAGTGACATGAAGGCCTGTTTATAAGGTCAGATAAGACTAACACGCTCCCATTAAAAAATACAGCCATCACTTTTTGATGTGATATTTCATTGTTATTACCACCTTGTCAAAGATTTGGAAACATTACAATGTTTTTATATTTTTGAAAGAAGTCTCTTATGCTCACCTAGACTGCATTTATTTATTCAAAAATACGTTAAAAAACGCAAATAACTGTTTTCAATACATTTAAAAATGTAATTTATTCCTGTGATGGCAAAGCTGAATTTTCAGCAGTCTTCAGTGTCACACGATCCTTCAGAAATCATTCTAATATGCTGATTTGCTGCTCAAGAAACATTTATTATTATTATCAATGTTGAAAACAGTTGTGCTGCTTAATATTGAAAACAATGATACCATTCAAACATCTGTGGTAATATTAAAACAGAGAGAGACATTTATACTTTTATTCATCAAGTAAGCATTAATTTCATCAAAAGTGACAGTGAATACATTTATAATGTTCCAAAAGATTTATGTTTAATAAATGCTTTAATACATTTTAGAAATCAATTTAATAAATGCAAATAAATGCTGTTCATTCAACATTATATTCATCAAAGAATCCTGAAAAGAAATATCACCATTTCCACAAAAATATGAAGCAGCACAACTGAACATTAATAATAATAAGAAGAAATGTTTCCTGAGCAGCAAATCAGCATATTATTATGATTTCTGAAGGATCATGTGACACTGAAACCTGGAGTACTGATGCTACAAATTCAGTTTTGCCATCACAGGAATAAATGACATTTTAAAAAATATTTTTGATTAAATAAATGCAGCCTTGGTGAGCATTTGACTTCTTTCAAAAACATTAAAACTAACTGTAATGTTTCTAAACTTTTGACAGGTTCTATAGTGTTAAAATGCACGAGTTCCATATTAGAATACAAAATCTAGCTATATAATTACAAAATAAAAGCATGAAATGTGAAATTATTAGCATGTTTGCCAAATCATGCTTAGGATGTAGAGGTTAAATGATAATGACCCTCCTGTTTTAACCTCAAGGCTGTTTTTGCCTTGTTAGCCCCAGTTACGCTTCCTGACATCCAGAGGAAGGAAAAGGGGAATCATTGTAATGCCCAAGAAACAACACATCACTTATCTTCCTCATATAGTAGTGAAAATAGGCCTGTGTTTCAGTTCTCCGGTGGGCTCCAGGTTAATGACTCTATGGAGCTTAGTAGCTGTTCAGGAGCCGACCCCATAGGAGGGAGAGTGGGGGGGTGTCATTAGGGTGAGCGCCCCTGGGCCGGAGAAAGTGACGTAGGCCATTTGACTGCTAAGAGCATCAGTCACACATTGTCTCTGAAAGATTCCTTAGTACTGAACATTTCAAGGCAAGCTAAAATACCATGAGATGGAGAGCTTTAATAATGAGCCAATCATAACATACCTAAAGGGTTCACTTTTTGCTCCAGTAAATGATTCTGGAAAAGTGCATTAATTTGACATCTGTGGATATTAACAAAGTGCTCTGTAGAAGCTTTAAGATGTCTGAAAGGACTTATGTTTAGACTTGTGTTTATTTAATGGCGCTGTCAGAAAGTTGGCCATTGTAATTAGTCGGCCTCCTTCATGAAAGCTGACGTTCGGTTCTCTTTTCTTTTGCCTGACAATGGCGTTATTTCGTGCCAGTGCTGCAAGTTGTATTATGCATTTAGCAGTATTTCCACTATACACTGTAAAAAACAATTATATGTGACTCTGGACCACATGGGTACATTTTTTTGAAATTGAGATTTATACATCATCTGAAAGATGAATAAATAAGCTTTGCATTGATGTATGGTTTGTTAGGATGGGACAATATTTGGCCGAGATACAACTAAAATCTGGAATCTGAGGGTGCAAAAAAATCAAAACATTGAGAAAATCGCCTTTAAAGTTGTCCATTTATGTTTGCGATTGTGCTGCATTCACTCACAAAAATAAATATTTGATATACTTACAGTAGAAAATTTACAAAATTTCTTCATGGAACATTAATTTAATTTCTTCATGAATTAATTTCTTCATGAACTGAATATCCTAATGATTTTTGGCATAAAAGAAAAATCGATAATTTTGACCCATACAATGTATTGTTGCCTATTGCCACAAATATACCCATGCGACTTGTGACTGGTTTTGTGGTCCAGGGTCACATATGATCAATAAGTTATGACAACATATGTTGTTGTCATCCAAATATTTAAAGTACATTAAAAAGTTATACAAGATTCAACTCAAATTTTTAAGTACAATCAACTTGTATTGTTTAGGTCATTTCAACTTAAATTACATTAAACTGACTTTTACAGTGTAGTCACAAGACATTTTCCTTCATAACAGGTTGAAGCCAGATGAGGTACTTTACTGCCAAACAGAAGATATGGTGTTAAGTGATACAATATGAGCTGCTTGATAAAATTTCAAAATTTGATTACTTTGTCTTGGGGATATACTTTGTTTACCATTTAACAAAGCTAACCAATTCACTGAAATAACAAAAGCTAAGTAACAGTATGCTACAAATAAATGGATAATACATTGATGTTATTAAAGGATAATAATAAACCCACAAATAAAAATTCTGTCATCATTTACTCACCCTCATTCCGTTCCTTTCTTCTGCGGAACATAAATGAAGATATTTTGACGAATGTTTCAGCTGATTTTGTCCATACAAAGAAAGTCAATGGGGTCCAAAAGTCTGTCAAATGAAATCACTGATCAACTTGTTTGATGTTATTGGTTTGATGTTATTGACATCATTGGGCTCTGTCATGAGTTAATCAATGTTTTTGGACCCCATTGACATATGGACAAAAACAACTGAGACATATCAAATATCTTCTTTTGTCTTCCACAGAAGAAAATGATGTGATTTTGGAAAGACACAAGGTTAAGTAAATCTTCATTTTTGGGAGAACAATTCCTTAATTCATAATGTGAATGTACTCGGTAAATAATTATAGGATCATGTTAAATTATGGCAGCTTAAAATGATATTTTAGGTCCAATCGGCTTCCAGCCTTCCAGGATGTATGTCTTAAGCTCGTTTACGAATCCCATTTTTCGTATTCTTTTTCGTCTGAGCACCCAGTAAACATCACTAAACATTAACAGGAAAGTTTGAAAGCAGGACAAAAACGGCTTTAACTTCCACGTTCTGTTTATCCGTCCTGCAAAAGACAAGTCTATTTATGGACAAGCAGATTGCACAAATAAACAGTTCTCTAGATATGAAAACTCTGCCTTTATTATCCATGAAACATTACAATGGATTTGTGTACTTCTCGTGCAGTGTTCTGATTGCCTGTTTATTTTCGCAGCAGCCCTCCTGAGCCAGTGGATGCTGGGCCAACCACCGCGAGGTGCCAAGTCTCTCCAGCCATTTCCTGTGTGTGACATCATTGTGTATCCCCTAGCGGCAGCATGATGCGTGTCTTGTCTGCTCCCTGGGTGGCGTGTGCTAAGCATTGCGTAAACATCGGGGTTCAGCGCTCTCTTTGTTGAATGAGTTTGAAAGGGGACTTTTGATGCTCTGTCACTCTTAATGCTACACTTGCAGCACTAGGCCAAAGGCAACCAAACTGTCAGTTTTTATCATTCCCAAAAAGCAAAAGGATGACAGGTTTCTCAGTGGTAGTGGTAGTATTCTTAAAGGCATTTTTCATTCCTGATTTCTGATTTTAACTGCACTATTTAGCTGAAAAGACCCATAATGTGCCCATAGGTTTTTGTCTCCTATATGCAATCAACATTACAAAGCAACATTAGTGACAATAAATGTGAGCATATTCAGTTTATATATATATATATATATATATATATATATATATATATATATATATATATATCGCCACCTTGAAATTAAAAGGTCTGTCTGCATTCTGAGCAGTTTTGATATATTGGGCTTTAAAGTTTTTGCATTTCATTTTTGCATTTGAGTTTTTGCATTTCATTCTCCTTTGTGGATAGATCCTTTTTGTTTTCTATAAAAAAAATTCCCAAAATGTACACAACTTTAAAAAAAAAATCACAAGTTGACATAGAAAAAGAATATGTGAATAACTCAATTTTGACACAGATGTCAGATAGACGCTTATAATTCCAAGGTGACGATATATACATATATAAATATTAGGCCTGCATCTTAAAACATCTTAACATCCGATTTCAAAACATCTGATAATATTTTTTTTTCTCCATTCTTTCACCTGATGGAGTTTGGGTTTCTTGCCACTGTCAAGGCTTGCTTAGTTGGGGATACTTAATATTCAACAATATTATTGATCTGACTGTTCTGATGCTGAATGAGAACTGAACTGGACGATGACATCAGTTTGGCAAAATTGCATTATAGATTAAATTAACTAACTTAATAATTGATGATCTTCACAACGGAACTGAATCAACACTGAACTGACTTCAGCTGAACAACAGCCAAAATGCATAATTTTCCTGTTATCACTGTAAAGCTGCTTCAAAACATTCTGTAGTGTATAAAGCGCTATATAAGTAAAGGTGACTTGACTTAACACTTTATACAGTATATATATATATATAAATGAACTACCATGAATTGTGCATTGCACATTTTTGGTAAATGATTAAATCGATTCAAAGTAAGGTTTGCTTTTTACAGAAGTAAACAGCATTTTTGATTCATCTAATCAATAAAATAAGTATTATCAATAAAAATAACCTTAAAATAAGTATATTTTAAGTTTCTAAAAGTTCACTTTTTTGTTTTAACTTTTTTCACATGAATTATTAAATGATCTTGACATACAACATACAATTTGACCGCTTTTATATGTTATATTTATTGTCAGATGTTTTGCTCTTCAATTATTATATTGAAATTTAATTGTGTGACTTAATTCACTTTGCTCAGGAAATCGGAAGATAAGGGATTTTAAGATGTAGGCCTACAGTTTCTGTTTTATATAACCCTAACTCTTACTCCAGGAACAAACCTTGACCTGAGCATAACTGTAACCCTGCACCATCTCCAGATTGTTACACTCTAATGTCCCTCGGTCTAAAGAGCCCAAGCCTTTAATGTAGAAACTGCAGCATGTCAGATGACAAATGTTTTTTCAAAAGTACTTTTATTTGTTTATTTGATTTATTTACGATAAATGTAAACCAGACATGTTTAAACGGTTAACAGTTTTAACAGTTAAAACAAATAAAACTATGGAAGGTTCAAAAGTTATCATTAATAGTGCTAACTGGCAGGTGTTATGTTAAATAAATGTACAACTCAAAACATAAAAGCTTAAAATCTTGCACATAAAAATATATAATGGTTTGCAATACAGAAATTCAAGGGGGAAAAAAACCGTTATAGCCTATTTGGGAATGGTAGGCTTTAACAGTAATTTAGCTAAAAAAGAATAGATAAAACATGTTGCTGCACGGCCCACTTCCGCTAAATCACAACGCATGCATGAACACCGTGTCTTTTTTACCCTACAAAATTGAAAGATGAAGTAGGCCTATATCAGCGCATCCAGTAAACATTAAATGGAGCATCAGTTTTCGCACGCTTAAAATGATTGCTGCAAGTTGCACCTGTTTCCAGGAGCAGAAGATCTGCTTGTCGTTTTAGTGGAAAATGATTTTCCTTCATAAAGTGAATTGCCAGCAGTTGTTGAGCTGTTGCTTTAGCGAGCCAGCTGTGCTCGCTTTGACTTCCATATCCACTTTCTTTCTTTTTTACCTTACATAAAAGTTTCGCTTTTTTAAAATACTTATTTTGATCATTTTGGTTTTCAGGGAACAAAGAATCACTTTTTAATATAGATTATAGACTTTTAAGAACTCTGCAACCCACGAAAATGTTAAGTTATAATAGAATAACTAATGTAGCCTAAGATCTAAAATTCCATATTTGTTAGGCTAATATTAAAAATAACAGTAAAAATAATACTGCATAACACTGGTCTGTTATTTAGTCAGGTTTAGGAAAGCTGATTACTGACACCAGAGCAGCTTTACGCGTCAAATGATCATTATCGGGTCATAATAACAAGTAATTATATGTGACACCACATCAGAATTATCATTTAGGGTGTAAAGTATAGCGAATCATTTATATATCCTTATTTCTGGCGTTCAAGACAAGTAGGCCACAAACTCATTCACGTTTCGACCGAACGTAAAAACAAACAAACAAGCAAACAAACAAAAGTCAAACATATGCACAATGATGTTGGATAAGCAGCACCGTCATAGGCTACAGTACCTGTTGGAACAGCGATTCTACACGGGTTTCTTTATTTGGGAAACTCCCACTCGCGTTCTTCTCGACACTGGATCCCACGGGCCGTGATTTAGAGCAAAAGTCTGAAATCACCGTATAGACCTCGAATCTCCGAGGACAACGAGCGTCACTCCACGCGCGTCTATTCCTTCAAGAAAAGCCGACGCTTTGTTTCTAAGTTTTTCAGTATAGTCTATTTAAAGGCGGACCTCAACATCTGAACATCTGCTCAATTCACGTGACTCTAAAATGCTAACATCTGTTCAAAATAAGTTTCATTCGTGTGCCTCTAACATCCATCTGCCAAAAGCCTTACAAGTGGAAATGAACTCAAAACTTTTCTCCTGAAGTTCACTGGGAACTTTATGACGTTTATGTCAAAATGAGAAATGTGCACTATCATTTAAACCAGTTAGGGCACTTAGAAAAGTGGCACAATAAATTATTCCTAAATAAAAAATATAAAAAAAAACTTTAGGCCTATGTAATTCGTTTGTTTGTCTCTCAAGGTTTTTTTATTTAGGTTAACATTACAGTTGCTCAGCAAGCATACAGGCCAGCTTCATCCACCCCACCTTCCCATGTCCTGCTGAAGGCAGCTTAAATTTCATAGACATCTGGGAATTCCACACATGCCTCAAAATCCAATTACACACCTTCAAACGTGCACGTGCTTTTATTTCAAATATTCCATGTTTCCAAAATACTTTCCCAGACTTCATATAAAACCAAAGTCAACTGACAGTATACTACATATAGCCTTTATTTAACGCCATACACTGTAAAAAGAAAAAGGGAAACCGTTGCCTTAAAATTATCAAGAAAATAAACTTCATGCGTAATTGAAAAAAAAAAAAAGTTATGTGAACTTGACAATTCCAAATAGCCTAACTTAATTGTATCATTTACACACGAAGTTTGTTAAGCCTACTTAATATTTTTAAGGCAACGTGTTTCCTAACTTTTTTTAAGTTAAATCACTTTTTACAGTGCAAACCACAGATGTAACGAAAAATGTAACGAAGGCCTTTCGCAGTTATAGTAATGTAAGCATTTAATTAATCATTCGATTTCATTCAGTGAATTGAATAATACTTGGTGTACTTTTTATAAATTGCAATGCTCATTTTTTTTACAAATGAATTAAACCGGACAATAACATCACAACACAGACACAACTAATGAGTAGCTTGCTTTTTTTCCTGCACACAGTATTTTTGGAGCAGCCTCTGGCTATACATCCATTTCAGTCCCTGGGGATTTGACCCTATGACACACGTGCGTATTTGTGAAGCTCAAGCTTGATGAAACCGATGATATTTAGTGCAACTGTAAAAAAAAAAAAAGGTTTAGACTTAAATTTTAGTGGTAGCCTACATGCCATGAATACCCCCCCCCCCCCCCCCCCCCCCCACCGCAGAAAAAGCATCTATGATGTGTTCTTATGTGATAATGCACCATTTTCTCTCCATTTTATAAGGAGACAATATAATCTATATTGTATTGATAAAAAATTGTCACGTTTTTTTAAACTAAAGATAAAAAAAATTAGGCTATACCTCATTGTTTTGATCAGATTTTTTAAAACGTATTTTGTCTCTGATTTGCTTTTCATGTCAGTCAACCCGTGATAATAACGCTAAAGGAATGGTAATAATGAGTATTTACTGTATTTCCCCTTTCTAAATGTTTCCTACATTTTCCTGAATCGGACACACGAATGACGTGAATGAATTCTTATACTATAACGTGAAATATTTCTTAAAGGTTCTTCATTTTTATTGTAGAAATACACATTTATTTACAGAAGTAACAAAAAAATAAGAATGCATTTCGACACAGGATACATTTGCCTTCATTTCAAATAGTGTGTCATCAATAAATAAATAGAATTGTACTAAAACTTTGTATTTTGCACAGGATTCGAACTAGAGGCTTCATTCCCCGTCTTCTCATCAACAGTCCTTGTGATGCAATTTCACTTTCTCAAAGAAAGCTATGCACAACTGAATCTTCAAAAAACTAAAAATGTAAAAAAAATAAAAGACATGCATATGCACACATTTCCAACATTCGTCGTCAATAACACTCGCAAGGAAGTCCATATGCAGCGCACGCGCAACAAATCGCTGTCCGTGGCCTTCTCTCGATAACAGCCATGACCTCTGTTGGAACATTTGCCGTTTTCCCCAAGATTATGTAGAAATCTAGCATTGTGTTGACGCATTGGTCCTCGTGTTTTCCAAGTTCGTGGCTTTCACCTGCGAATAATAGCATGATTTAGGCGGGACAATATAAAACATTATTTACAGAAACCCCTTGTTCTGAGAAAATTCTAATCGATTGTGGAAATTATGTGCTACAATAGGCCGTACTGATAGTAAACAATGCATTAGCCTACATAATGCAATAGCTGTTTAGCAACTTTTTTAGATGTAAGCTACATTTTGACCAATCTTCATTATTTATTTGCGCTATTACCATCTCTAAATAGAGAGGCAGTTTGTCTCAAAATAAAGCCTTACTGCTAGTAAACAAATCCGATCTGATTACATGCAACAGTTGTTGGCTTTGCAACGTGTGCCTAAACGTGTAGAATTTAGTATAGGTTTAATTGTTTACAAAGCTACACCATTAAAGGCGATGGATATTGTGAAAGCGTACCATCTGAAAACAAAAACAAAAAAAAGTTTCCCTGCGCACTAGTGAGATGCAGACATGGACCAAGCGCCCTCCATCCTCCAAACCGAGAACGCGTAGCTCAAGCGCTCGTGAGCAACATAACTACAACTTGCCATCTTGGAGTCCAGCTCGTCACTCTGTAGAACCTGACAGAGAAAATCGATGTACCTGGCGGCGAGTTTCAGCGTCTGTATTTTGCTCAGTTTATCGGACGGTAAAGTTGGGATGATTTTGCGCAAAGACGCAAACGCTTCGTTGAGCGACTGCGTCCTCTGTCGCTCGCGCACGTTCGCCATCACGCGCTGTGTCTGCAGCTCCTCGAAAGACTGAGGGCTATTGCTGCTGTTGCTAGACTTTTTCCCCCTTTTCCCAAGGGTCGAGCTATCGGAATCCTCCCCGTTTTTCCTGCTAGACCGTCTTTTCCTCGCGCTCCTCTTCGGTGGCCTGTCGGGCTCTCCGTCGCTGTTGCTGAGACTGTCCGCGAGAGACACTGGGGAGCTGGAGGAGTCTCGCGCGGGCTCTTCGGGCATCTCGCTCAAGTCTGCTGAAAGCGCGTGCGGATAGAGACGTTATTCCCTCATGAGGGTGAAATACAATTCCAAGCGTATGTTTCTTATTCTGGAGGAAATAACTAGGTATCCTGGATTCCAAGCAACTTTGAGTTAGGTTGAAAGGGAAAAAGTTGGGGAGTTCTTATAGTCTGGTGAAGTGTTTGTGAGATGAGAGATGATTGGCCAAGAAGGTTTAAGACGTGAGAAGGAGGGTGGGGGGAACTTTTAAACTCAAGATATTTTCCTTGTCAAGTCTGACAGTTCTTTGGTGAACAGAAAAAAATAGCGATTGCACGCTCAACTAACCGAAATGATTCGTTGTGCTTTGATTCGATTTAAAAACAACGAATGCAAAGTCAGGACATTTTTTTAATCAACTCGGTATTTCCTGTGAAATTATAACCTCCTACTCTTTAATTCGGTTATTGGGTCTTTCATCACACGAAAATATTTTATTTGAACCAAAATCACAACGACCACAACATTTAGTTTCTGAGAATGTTTTTTTTTTTTAATAATATAGGCCAGTGAAACATTACACTTAGGCCTATCATGTCAACAATGTTCAATAACACTATCTGAAGAAACGTGTTTTTTTGTAAACACGCATTAGACAAATGTGTATCTGATTTGTGTTTAGAAATTAATTATGAATTATACATTTAGACTATATGTCTGAAAATATATTCAAATAAGTGGAATTCAGACTCAATGTAGTAATTTCCATTAAATATACATTACATAATCTATCTTGATTGTGACAGCCTTTCACTTGGGAGAACAATTTGAAATCCAAAACCAAGACATAAAACCTAAACATGTTAAGTGTAAAGGATCAGAATCTATTTATTTTTAACACATAAATAAAATACTATCCACTGTAACACTGCACAGACTTGTAAGTTTATAGCTTTGTTTATATATAGTGAACTGATAAACGTTCTCCACCAGGGGTCGTGATATTCTGGTTGATGTACAGTAGTTTGTTCATTCCAAAGTCATAATACTAGAGTTACAAGTGTTTGAATTTAATTGGCAGTGAACTCAATCATCAAAGACACAAAATTATCTTGAAATCATTCAGAAAAACATACTGATCTGGGAGGTAACTTTGTGACATTTACAGTTTACACTTTCACAGCTCATCTGATAATAATCTCAAATCATCCCATTTTAAGGCAGAACGATCTCAAGACAAAAACTAGAAACAAATACTCACTGTAAAAAATTATATGATCAATAAGTTATACAACATATGTTTTTAAATTGCTTTAACTCATTGCAAATTTCAACTTTAAGTTAAACAAGATTCAACTAATTTTTTTAAAGTCAGGTTAATGCAATTTAATTACTAAAACATCCAAGGTGATTGTACTTAAAAATGTAAGGCAGCAATTTGTCTTACATTTCCAACCTGTGATGCTTCATGTTCTAACCCAGGGACAACATTACAGAGTACACAACACACAGTATATCCGAAGGTCTTTCAGCTACCAGCCGATAATAACCCTAATAACACTTATTACAGCCTTACCAAGGGGGACATATATTATCTTGGTAATGTCCAATATTCACCTCTTGCATAATTTAAAGTTGTTGCACAATTTGTGCAGCCAGGGTGGGGGATTGATAAACACGGGGATTTTGGTGCAGCTCAGTCCAATGTTTGTGCAGTCCTGTTTCAGCTCCCTGGGTCTCTTAAAAGTCAGGTCCTGGATTTACATTATACATCTAACACCACACACGTGGCATATAATCGATTTCCCTGCACTGCTGAGTGAGTGAGGATTTTGACTTGCACTAAGTATGTGATGATGATTCATGCTCTGACTCAAATATCGAGAAGTCCAAGAATCTGATATTTTACAGCTCCTCCCGTCAGGCCAGATCCAGCACTGCTCTGGAGCCAGACCAATGACTGCATTATCATGTATTAGCCACAGTGAAAGGAACATCCTTGTCCCTTTGGGCCTTTACTCCTGTCAAGTGCTGAAACAAACCATCAACATTGTATGTATGCGTGTTTTAATATATGGAGTAGTTTCAAATTCACCACAACGTCATCAGCAACTGGTCTTGAAGGGGAGGCATAAGCTTTGATTTCAAAATGTTGAAGGCTCATTAGGGGTTCTGCTCAAGCATATCCATCCGTATATGCTCATATATCCGTATATGTTCATGCGTAATTGAAAAAATTAAGTTATGTGGAAGTTCAATTATGTGGAATTTTTTCAATTACGCACAGTTTATTTACTTAAAGTCCCCCTGTCAAAAAATCAAGTTTTTAATGTTGTTTATATGTCTATGTGGTGTTTTTAATATGCTTTAAGACAAACCATCTATGTACATGTACAAATAAGTCATCACAATTGCTGAGTATTTTCTCCTTTAAACTGCAGTGAACCAAAGACAGTCTAGAAAACTCGGTTTGAAATCGCTGGTGTTTTTGACGTCACAAACTACCTTAGCCAATCAGGTCAATGTGTGATCGTCAACGAGTGGATCTCTGAGCTGGTGTGAGTGAATGGAGGGATAATTTACATATTCATGCAATATTCATATTCCATATTCATAGAACTGCAAGCTATTTTAAGGCATGAAGAATTTTTTTTTTTTTCAAAGAAAAAAGTTTAAATATGTAATTTTGGTGATCAAAGATGAGTTTTAAGGAATGAAACTATTGACTACAGGGGGACTTTAATAATTTTAAGGCAACAGGTTTCCTCACTTTTTTAAGTAAATCAACTGAATACTTTTTACAGATAGATGTTTGCTGGAGGGCTTGGGTTAGCAGTTTATTCTCATTATATTAAGGCCCTCAGTGAACTAACGCCATGATGAGAGGCAGACTCCAGACATCATATCGGCTCTTGATAGGACCTGTCTGGACCAAAAAGAGAGCGGATATGGGTGAAGATTAGAGAGGTGAGGATGAATATAAACAGATCTAGTCTGTCTGGATCTGAGGACTGGACTATGAATGAGTGCTTTCAGTGAATAGGACTGTGCTGGTCTGGATGTGGCTAGTGTCAGACGTCACACCCACAGACTGTTGGTTAAACGTCTGATACGCAAGGCACACTTTGGGAGTTTCGAAGTTGTCATCTGATTGGTCGCATCCTACAGGATTTCCAGGAGATGTGTGTGTCGTGTTCTTAGACAGTCCGCCTGGAAACAAAGCCGATCCTCCTCATGGCCGTCATGCCAAGAGTGAGGATTTGGGGTGGTGGAGGGATCCTGGAAACTGTTGAGGAACGTAGGAGAGTCAACTGTATATATATAGGCCTCCAATAATGCTGATAGGATAGACGTCTTAATTGCTAATGACATGTTGATTGGATAGAACATTTGAACGTGCTTCTCACAAACTTTGTTAATGAAACGTCATTTACACGATTTTAGTCCTGATTTTCCACTCGCCAATGGAGATCACCCACAAAAGCCCGAAATCGGAGGCAAATTTTTGCTCGTTCACATGGGTGACGATTGCTATGTTTGAATAGAAGCAGCGAAGACGCAATTTGAGAGAAGTGCCGATGTGTCGCAGATGCCCGTAAGATATTTAGCAGGTTAAATATCTATACCTGTCTTCAGTGTGTGATATAAGTCCTGTGAAATGGGTATTGACTAAAACTAATTGGCGACAGATAGTTGTGTAGCAAGAAAAGAACAGCAAACCGATGACTGTGAAAGTCGTAGCTATATTCGCCAGAGAAACAAGCACACAGCCATCTTTAGAATTTTGTGTTTGAACTTCCGTTTTTGGGGTAGGTCAGTATATTTCTATGGCATCGCTGTCTATTAGCTGGTGAGGTGGATTTATTTAGTTTAGAGTTAATGAAAGTTAGCATGATCATTGTATTGTTTGATGCGGGTTAGTCATAACACATGTCAGTAGACCGGGAAGATTTTGAAAGGAGTGGTTCAGTAAGATGTTGTGGAAATTCAAACCAGAAGACAACGAGCGTAGTGCTGAAAAGGGGCGGGGCTAATGAATGGAATTCGGTCCTTCAGTCCTTTACTGAATCAACATTTGGCTTTTCCTATTTTTACCAGAGATAAAGTTTAGCATGACAAGTCTGCTCTGACAGCATTCATTTTTCCAATTCAGAGCCATTTTCAATCAAATTTCAGTAAATTTGCTGAATTTATATTTATATAATAAATCTGTTTGAGGCCCATGATCTGCTTTATGCTTTTAGATTAGACACTGTTCCATTGTTTTAATGTTCTTGAGGCCACTGAGTTGCTCCACACCAGTCCAAATCATTACTCAGAATGTCATGGCAGACCACACACACACACACACACACACACACACACACACATACACACACACAAACACACACACACAAACACACTGTGGTAATTTTTGTGGGTTACTTTGATCAATTTTACCTTTTGTGTTATGAGAAGTAATTTAGAAAATGTTTTTATTTCTCTTGAAATCGCAGGGCATCTGTGGCACAGTGACAACAATAGAAAATGCCAGATACATTGCCTAGATCACTATATGATTATGCTTGAAGTAGATTAAAGGTTAATGCAGGAACAAATCTTTCAGCAGATCTGTTACTAACACAGTTCAATGATTCAGCGTTTCTTGAAACCAGAGTTCCAATCAACGTTCGTAAACAGCATTGCAAACCTTTGTTTGTATAACTTTAGGAACTGATCGTGCTCTTGGGCACATTAAGCAAGCTAACATGCAGTACAGGCCAACATATCTTTTATCCCATCTTTTATGCCCGACGAGGTGTCCATTGTCAGGTATTAATGGACGACGGCGAGGCGTGAACCGTCCGACGCGCAGCGGAGGTCCATATATATCTGACAATGTACACCTCGAAGGGCATTAACCCGCTTATACCATGGTCACTTGCCAAATAACACATTTTTAAAACATTAGTTTATATTTTAATTAGTTTTACAATCGAAATCTAAAGTTTTTACAAACAATAACTTGGTTTTCCTGGTTACGCCTGACGGTTTATTTAGCAACCGGAGATATTTATAGTCCGCTCGATTTATAGTCCGTAAAGATACTTTGACTGCCTGTTGCTATGGTTACTCAAAGCTGATGTAGCCAGCGCATTTATTTATTAATTTCGAACGGTAAACAGTCAGTTTCACCAGAACTCCTTTACTAGGTGTCCTCTATCACTTTTTAATGGACACCCTGCAGCCAATCAGAATCGAGTATTCACCCAGACCATGGTATAAATATACACTCACCTAAAGGATTATTAGGAACACCATACTAATACTGTGTTTGACCCCCTTTTGCCTTCAGAACTGCCTTAATTCTACGTGGCATTGATTCAACAAGGTGCTGAAAGCATTCTTTAGAAATGTTGGCCCATATTGATAGGATAGCATCTTGCAGTTGATGGAGATTTGTGGGATGCACATCCAGGGCACGAAGCTCCCGTTCCACCACATCCCAAAGATGCTCTATTGGGTTGAGATCTGGTGACTGTGGGGGCCATTTTAGTACAGTGAACTCATTGTCATGTTCAAGAAACCAATTTGAAATGATTCGAGCTTTGTGACATGGTGCATTATCCTGCTGGAAGTAGCCATCAGAGGATGGGTACATGGTGGTCATAAAGGGATGGACATGGTCAGAAACAATGCTCAGGTAGGCCGTGGCATTTAAACGATGCCCAATTGGCACTAAGGGGCCTAAAGTGTGCCAAGAAAACATCCCCCACACCATTACACCACCACCACCACCAGCCTGCACAGTGGTAACAAGGCATGATGGATCCATGTTCTCATTCTGTTTACGCCAAATTCTGACTCTACCATCTGAATGTCTCAACAGAAATCGTGACTCATCAGACCAGGCAACATTTTTCCAGTCTTCAACTGTCCAATTTTGGTGAGCTCGTGCAAATTGTAGCCTCTTTTTCCTATTTGTAGTGGAGATGAGTGGTACCCGGTGGTGTCTTCTGCTGTTGTAGCCCATCCGCCTCAAGGTTGTGCGTGTTGTGGCTTCACAAATGCTTTGCTGCATACCTCGGTTGTAACGAGTGGTTATTTCAGTCAAAGTTGCTCTTCTATCAGCTTGAATCAGTCGGCCCATTCTCCTCTGACCTCTAGCATCAACAAGGCATTTTCGCCCACAGGACTGCCGCATACTGGATGTTTTTCCCTTTTCACACCATTCTTTGTAAACCCTAGAAATGGTTGTGCATGAAAATCCCAGTAACTGAGCAGATTGTGAAATACTCAGACCGGCCCGTCTGGCACCAACAACCATGCCACGCTCAAAATTGCTTAAATCACCTTTCTTTCCCATTCTGACATTCAGTTTGGAGTTCAGGAGATTGTCTTGACCAGGACCACATCCCTAAATGCATTGAAGCAACTGCCATGTGATTGGTTGATTAGATAATTGCATTAATGAGAAATTGAACAGGTGTTCCTAATAATCCTTTAGGTGAGTGTATATATACACATACATACATATACACACATACATACATACATTTCAATCAATATATTTTAGCGTGTCAACAATAAAGAGGCAACCTGTGATGAAACAAACGTCAAATAAAGCAAAACAACAGGGAACAACTGCATATAGCCTATGGTAGTAAAATGTACACCAATTACAATTATATACTGCACGTCAACATGATTACATGCTTGTTGTTGTTTAGAGCAAATTAACTATAAAAATTTGACATTAATTGCAATCTTGAATTGATTAATTAGCAGAAGTTATTACTCCACCACTTGCGTGTGACGTCATTTATGACAGTCCTATATTAGGGGCTTTCGCACTGGATAGTTATAGGCACTCAGTTATAGGAACTAGCCACCTGGGCGGTTCACTAAGAACTAAATTTTCCCCTAGGACCATTTTCCTGGTTGCATTCGCACCGCCAGTAGAAACTCTGAAGTAACATAAGACGGCCGACAGCGACATCATTTAAGCACAGCATTTAACGTCAACTGGAGGATGGAGGATGCCATGATCTATTGAGAAGTGACTGGACTTTTGCGTCGGCCCATCCATCTTTTCATTGTTCGTGGACTAAGTATATGTAAACTGTGTGTCTTTTTAAAAATGGCAGGTGCTGGTGTTTTTTTATGGCATGCGTTTAACCAATCAACATACACTTGTGCCACTGCTAGTTCCTATTGTTCTGGGTTAGACCCTACTCTAAAGTAGGAGCTAATTTAGTGCCCCCAAAAGGCGTTCCTATAACTAAAGTTGTTCCCAGTTCCTGCGGTGCGAACAGTCCAAAAAGTGGGTACTTCTGCCAATAGTTATAGGCACTATGAAAACGTTCCTCAGATGCGAAAGCCCTTATTGTTGAACCAATGTGGTTCGAAAGATGGAGTTGCAACCATGTTATTGCAGTTTTGGGAAACAGTTGCAACTAGCTAGTTAATTTCTCCAACGACGCATCATAAGTTAAGCAGCAACTTACATTGTTGTACAGGAAACGCATCTTTGGTGTGTACCAGCATGCTATGAATCAAAGTGAAATACTTAGTTATCAACATACTTGACTATCTATTTAAACTTGAGTTATATTTCTGCATGCCTGTTTGTTGGTGTGTGTGTGTGCAATGACAGTCAGGGTCACACAGAGTGCTACAGCTGTGTGTGGGGATGAATATGGGACGTTGGGGTAACAGGCAGAGGTTGAGGGTTGTAGGCTGAGGGAGTGCAAGCAGGGGAGGGACCGGGCGTCCCGTGCCAAAAACAACAGAGAAAGGGGACGGATGCTCCCGCTGGCTCTGCAGCCTGCACTCGAGGGAAGCATAGCCACAACGTCCTCCCACCAACACTCCTAAACTCTGCAGCTGGGGGAAGAGAGGGAGAGATGCAGAAAGGGAGAGATTGTGTTTAGGGGTCATGCACTGGTTGTCTGAGGTATTAAAATTTGTGTGACCCTTTCGATTCAAGTGGGGTAGTTAGAGCCACAGACGTCTGAATATTTTTCGTTTGGTCAGCTTTAAGGCCTCGCGTTACACTGACGATAATTTTTTTGGGAGGTTTTTAGAAACAGGAGATCTCCAAAAATGTGTGGGAGCAGCAACAATATCTCTCCTCTTGTCTGCACCATCACAATTTTTCCATCACACCAACCGTTCAATTCACCTACAAGCGTAGTTTTCCCAGGGAACTACTCCTGCCTGTCAGTACACAATCACTGGCCTGCTAAACAATGTTTTTCTTGGAACGATCCGCAGACAGCCACAGTTTCTTTATTATGCACTGGCAGAAATGTGTGGTGAAAACTCACTTTAGCCCAAAGAATAATCTGAATTCATGATATTGGGCTGAATATCACATTACCTCTCGGAGCTTCTGGCGGCTTGTTTGTTTAACTTTAATGAAGTGACTTAACGGCACAACTATGAGGTTCCCATCTCAGCCAGTGTGAATTGCTCAAGGGAGACAGACGGATGGACAGAACGACGAAGACAGAGTGTGAGAGGGAGAAAAGCAAAGAGTTTGCGAGACAGGCAACTAGAGTTGGAGAAAGTCAAATAGCTCACGGAAGGCAGAGCGTGAGAGTGAGACGAACAGCTTAGAGATACAGTCGGTGAGCGAGAGGAACAGGCAGCGTGAGAGAGAAAGTCTGTGAGGAAAGAGGTGCAAAGTGAGCAGTGAGAACTCCACCACCCTTCAGCCCTTCCCTGCAGGACGCTGAAAGCTACACCCCTCCTGAGTGATCTCCAGGCCACGGTTCCTGGAAACGCCACTTTGAACATAGTGCTGCCCTATAGACGCTTTCTCCTGAGATATGTAGGGTTCTGCTGAGATGGGGCTCAACGAAAAAGAGAGATTACTACAGCCACTGTTAAAGAATGTTGGTGTGCGACGATACATATACGTGAAATAAGGCAGAAAAATCATCAAGCACAAGTCTATAGTTGTGTCCCAAGTGATATACAACACACATTGCACATTGCACTATGTACTAAATTGTATAAGGCTATTGTGTAATCCAACATCAGAGCCTGATAGCTCTGGTTAATTAAGTGTATCATCAGGGTATTTGAAGTGCACTTTTTCATTTTGGAATTTTACTGTGAATGCACTCAATCTATTTATACTACAAAATGTAATAGAATAGTGCATAAGTACGTGAATTTAAATATGATTTACCCAATAAATAGGTGTGAATAAAGCTGGTGTCCTCCATGATTCGTGTTGTTAATGCACTTATACTATGCACTACTCAGTTTTATAAGGATATTTTGTAATCCATTCCTGTTCTTTCCGACAACAAAGCACTTGAATGTGACAAGCTCAAAAGTTGGCAGTATATATGTCTGGCAGCATTAGTAGAGATTCCCTAAAAGGGATTTTAGTTATAGTTTGATTTTTTTTTTTTTACTGTTTTCTTGAATTATTTTTCATTTGCAACTAAATTGTGAACTTTTATAAATATACAAATAGCACAACAGCAAAACAGATACAGCACATTTGGCAATTATTTAATGCATCATTATGCAAAAACCATGAGCGTTCTCAGCATGAAAGACCCACAACTGACAGATCAACAGGCCCCTTTTTTTCCAATACAGGAAGAATTGTTTGAGAAGCAGAAATTTAACCAATTACAATGCGGAGTGTGTAAATGAGGGTGTTAACTGTGAGTGAATGTGATTTCACCAAGTACAACTTGTTCCTGGATCAACATCAGTCAACCAGTCAGATTTGAGGGACAAGTTTACAGTTTATGTGAAATGTAGGCTTACAACCAGCATTAGATGCTTCTACATCAGTGTTATTCATCTGACATTTCCCTCTGATTTTAGGGATAAATTATGGGTAGGGTTAGGTCTAGGGGTAGGGATATGATTAGGATTACATTTTAAGACAGAGATGTTGTTCCAGGATCAACAAAATTATGTTGATCCAGGAACGTGTCTTGGCAAAATCACGGTGACCGTTAACTGTGACAGGTTAACTGACAGGCTGTTTTATGGTATTACGGCTTTATGACATGGTACTTTGTTCAAAAAGCCTACTCAAAAGTATCTACTTTTTCTTCTCAAAAAGAATACTCACTTTTAGGGCATATAAGTAGGCAAACTAGTACGTAATATGGTGTTTTATATGAAATCACCATCATAGAGTCCATTCTAACATACTAACTGATGAGAACATGCTTGGTGAATAAATTATGTTTAACTGGCTATTTTAGTTATGCATGCATTTGCAGCAACTAATGTTATTGCATCCTGTAGATTTGAAAAATGTAATGCCTTAGTAAAATAAGATATTAAAAAGTCTGATTGAGATAACTTTTCACTTTAAGAGGTTAATATGCAGTTTCATGAATTTCAATGAACATAATAAGTTGTTTAATATACTCACTTAACCGAGTATACCTTTGCAACCACTTACCTTAAAAATGTGGACAAATCAAAAATCTGTTTTTTTTACATTTTCAGTTGCCACTGGAAACAGAATGAGTGAGGTCTGTGTGAAGCCTTTTTTGTACTTAAAAAGATTTAAGTACAAAAAAATGTGTGCACGACGTATGCATGTGTGTTAGAGCAGGTATTTGAATGTGCACCTGCAGTTCACGCCTATAACAGCCATCTGCTGGACATTAGAGAGGTGACGGCGGGTCGCTGTTTGTCTGTTCAGGATTCGGCTGACTCTCAGCACCACACGTGAGGGGCTGGTGTTTAATGGTGAACTAGGGAGAGGTTGCATGATTCACTTAGACAACAATAAACTAGCCTGGATCATACATATACAGTTATCAAAGAATACAAATATTTAGAAATTGTAGTATCTCCAAATGACGATTGTGAAAAATCCAAGAAAGGAAATTAATCTGATTAAAAAGGTCTATAATATTTACTTGAGAGGCAACATAGTGGAGATAATGAGATTTAGACTACACCTTTTTGTTAATTACATGTCTAAATCAAGAGAAAAGAAAATCCAATTGTGTAAGAAAGATAAACTTAAAGATGTATTCTCTGAACAGGGCCATTGTTTTTTCTCAAGATGCACACCATTAACGTTTTATTGCAAGTTGCTTTCAGTTAAAACAGCTCAACATGCATTTTAGTCTGGGACTACTTAAGCCTTCTCTGTGAAATCGGTTTAATATCTTCTACTTGCTTCTCAAGTAAATGTTATCAGAATTTTGAACTTTTTACTGGAAAACAAGACAAAAATACTCATTCAAAATGTTCATTATGCAGTGTGAAACTGTTTTTAAATGGTGATATGGGTAACCACAAGGTTTCCCAGAACTTCCAAATTCCCGAACACACGCTTAATCAGTGAAAATAAATAACCCTCCGTCAAATTTCCACTCTGATCTAGGATCAGGCAGAGTGTACCAAAGGGTGTACTATGGGAAATCACCTCTAACATTTACAGACAATTAATGAGTCATTAATAAAGTCGGTAAGCCTCGTCTCCCGCTGACCACATCCTTCACTGCACTTCTCCATGCCTGTGTTCTGCATTATGGGGGTTGGCAGACCTCAGCAAGCTACAGCGTCAGTGATCTGTCACAAGAGAATTCCCTTCATCTTCTCCATCTAAAGCACTCACCACACACGCCGCTACCTGGTAGAGCCCTCTGTTTGAGTGGTCAGAACAACAAAAGCTGCTCTATGCATTGCCTTATATATACGGTAATGTATCAGTTCAGCTCAACGGAGTGTGATAGCCAAGGGCAACAGTTATTTTTGAACTTCAGTCAGTAGAACTTTCTGCACTCAAAATCAACTCAGCGGCACCTCTGAAATGAACCACACAGTGACATTTAATTTTCCGAGCGTCTTCTGCCAGAGTGATGAGCCAGCAAACGATACGAGAGGACTACTTCCTGTCTCCACTAGTTTCCTCCAAATACTCACTCATATCGTGATTGCTGTGTGGTTTAATGCTCAGAGAGGCAATTATGGAGAGAACGTCCCACTGGTCCAGGTTACCCCAAGTTCTCGGTGGCTCTGGGAGGGGAACAGAGAGAACAGAGATGATTTACACAGCTCATCCCTCAGACACCGCCAACTGTGAGTCACAAACTCTGCTCGTATGAGTCAGTGGAACAAGGTCGCCGCTCATCCAGACGAGCGAATGTGGAAAGCGACCAGCAAGAGAAACAAACTGACTGATTTAAAGAAACATTGTTCCAGCTGATTGAGCAAGTCGTCCTCTGATAACTATCCATAAAATAGTTTCCATCTAAACAGGGTGTGTTTATGTTTATCTAAGATAAAATGGGGGAAGTTTTAAAATGTTAGTGAGATGTAGGGAACAAAGTCAAATCGTCGGAAAATCCCATTCATTTTCTCTATAGAGAAATTGCTTTTTAATGATAATGTACAAACCTTTCGTACCATGAAAGATGGCATAAAAGTGGCGATATATACTAGAAGCCAAGAGTCAGTTTGATTGCATTATATAAATAATCGCTGATTATGTCTTTAAGAAAAACACAAGAGATGGGAATGCTTTGCAAGATGCCACAATCTGAGGCTAAAGTTTGTGAACAAACTCTGATGTTGGCTTGACAAGCCTGAACCTCGAGCCGAGACTCGAACTCGGGTGGCTTTGTGCAGAGCTGCAGTATATGTCACGGTGCTGCTCAAAAAGCTATTGCTGCCGCATAAATTATTATTTTTATCGGTTATTTTGTCTATGGGTCATTATATTTCTGTCATGACAACTCTCTGAGTGTTTGGCATGGTAATGGATATGACGATGTTGATATGTTTGATCTTGATGTAATAGATCTTGTACGCTGCTGCTGTTATTGCTGCTGCAGAGCAAGTTCGGGACTTTCTACTGCCAATACATACACGACACGCTGCTGTGAGCAAGTAAGACATGCGGCCGTACAATATTGCGTACATGAATTACCCATAGCAGATCTATACAGGTGGAGCTGGGGAAGGCATGGAGGGTTTCTGAAAGTGCGCTGTAACTGCTACAGCAAATGCTGACTAAGTATTTGAAGGTTGAGCAGTGAGCTCATTGTCTACTGATAAAGCAGGACCATTTAAAACGGGCATTCACCCGATCTGGGATGCATTTACCGTATATGGTCATTTTAACTGAAGGAAACAGTGGACTTCAAAGATGTCTTAGAGCCAATGTAAATCTATGGGATTTTTTAGAGTTTTGTACGTAATTCGAAAAACAAAAACCGTAAGTCCAATCAGTCAGAAAAGATATAGCACACTAAGTCAGAACAGTCTGAGGGTCTTCTGCCTATTGTGTTCTGCAAGGTGGTCATGTTGTTAGTGTCAAAATCCCATGATCAGTGACTAGTCGACATCATAATCAGAACATAATCATATGTTATATTAATTAAATACTTTTAGAGACTATTTTTGTATTGTCAAATAATACGAGAACATTCATCACCAGGTTTAATAAGACAAATATATCCTATTACAGTTTTTGTCTAGATGAAACTAAATCACGTGACACATCCCGTTGAATAGAAAAGGAAGAAAAGGAAGACAAGACTATTTCAACTTCAGTTTCATGCCAACCTTAATGTTTTTGACACGTTAAGAGCGATAAATTAGAAAATAAATTGTTGAACGTGCTTGATATTAAAAAGAGCTATTAAGCGCAATAAATAAACTCAATGTGGTACTCGTGCTGACTGACACACACCCAAAGCTGACCAGAGCCGGACAGTAACGGAGTACATTTACTTGAGTACAGTACTTAAGTACAATTTTGAGGGATCTGTACTTTACTCGAGTATCATTTTTGGGGAGTACTCATGACTTTACTCAAGTACATTTGAGAGGCAAATATTGTACTCTTTACTCCACTACATTTCTATCCATAACTGTGAGTACCCGTTACTTCTTCAAAAAAAAAAAAAAGGAAAAAAGAAAAATCTCGGAAACCCTTAATTTGTTGTTTCCCTCTCAAACGTGATTGGATTGTGCAGGCGCCACTGATTGGGACAGCCTATCAGCAATCACCTTCAGCTTTCCGCCAAAGTCAAACTCCATGGTCAGATTTAGATAAGAGACGAAACCATGGATGAAACAATGGATGAAGACGCAGCAGGTCCATCCCGGGAAGACTCATGAATATTCATTAGGAAGTCATCCCTGATTGGTCTTAACCCCAGTGACGGGTAGGTTTAGGCGCGGGGTTAGGGAGGTCATAAGACCCCCAGTGATGGGTAGGTTTAGGGGTGGGGTTAGGGGTAGTTCATCAGACCAATCAGGGATGACTTCCCTAATGAATATTCATGAGTCTTCCCCTACCATCCTGGGAAAAAAAAATATCGCTCCCGGGAATGTGCCAAGCCGTGGCCCCACCTCGCCAGACTATTTAAATTTTCTGAACAATTTAATGATAGTTTTCGCTTCAAGTGTTTGCTCTGTTTACCAATGTAAGCACTGTGGCAGTAGTAATGCAATATTTAGAAAATGTACTCTTGATACTCAAGTACTTTTAAAAACAAGTACTTCAGTACTTTTACTTAAGTAGACATCTGACTGTAGTACTTTTACTTGTACTTGAGTAAAATTTAGCAAGGGGTATCTGTACTTTTACTCAAGTAATGAAGCTGTGTACTCTGTCCGCCTCTGAAGCTGACACATCATGTAATACCTTATTCAGTTCTCTTTAGCGGCTTATTGTGCTTATTGAACTGTCAAATGTCTTAAATGAACATAACATAACATAAAACGCATGAGTTACAGTATATTGGATATATGCAGCTCTTAAAGTGACAGCAGCCTTATATTCTGCTGTTGTCTGTGTCCTTCATTTTAATCAAACAACAAAAGAAAAAAAAGATAACCACTAACTTGACTGAATAACTTTAGTAGCTTTAATAAAGAACAAACTATATTTAATCCATACAGTGAAGATATGCAGTGTTTTATTTTACCTTTGATTATTCAATTTCTGTATTATTTCTTACTTAAAAAAGCGACCAACTTTACCTGAAAAACCCTTGATGTCTAAATGAGCTTCAAAAACAATGCAGACATTTTATGGATGTGCTTATGGATGACCAAGATAGTCTAGGTCAAGGAAAAGGCAAGCCTTGCATTTGTTTTCTTATCTGTAGTAATGATTATACTTTCTTCCTTATTCACGTCATCAGTCACAAAATTATTAGAGGGTATTCAAAGAGTAAAGAGGGAAGTGGAGAGACCACATATCTTTTACATGGGTTATAAATCAGGAAGGTAATAAATTGTGTGTTAAATGACTTCTTGCCCTCAGCATATATCATGGAAACGAACCAAATGAAGCCCTATATACCCAGAGGACAAAGGAATGCTTCTGTTCATAACCATGATTTGTGAATGGTTCACGAGCTGTCAAGCTTCAGAGACACAAAGTGGAAGACGGGAGAAAGGGGGCAGCAGGGGTTGAGTTATAGGGAACAGCGCCCTCTAGGATCCTCACAGAGAAAGCATTCAGATATTTAACCTGTCATGGGGCCCATTGCTGAAAGGAGAAAGGATTTTATTGATATGTCCAGTAGTGTTTCGCTGTTATGTGAGGCATCTTAAAGGGACAGTTCAACCGAAAATTAAAATTCCTTGTTGTTGTTCCAAACCTGTATGCATTTCTATCTTCTGCTGAACACAGAAAGAAGATATTCCACTGCTCCGTGTGTGTGTGTGTGTGTGTGTGGGTGGGTGGGTGTCCAATAGCCTACTCACTGCTGTGTGTGCGCGCGCACTTGGATTGATGAAATACAGAGCACAAATTCCGAATATGGGACACCATACATTGGCTACACGTCACGTCACTTAAAAAGAAAATATATTTTGAAGAAAATGGATAACCAAACAGTTGACTGGCCCATGCATTGATAATTTCATAATTTCTTTGGGTGTACTAAATTAATGAATGATGTGTTAAAAAAAAAAAAAAAGGCTATATCAGTAAAGGTCATTGCCTTTGTAGGCCATTACTAAACATCAACACTCTTTAATTGAGAAATTATAAGGTTTCGTGGGCAGAAAAAAACAACATCATATTTTGTTTAAAAATATTTATTTGCATAGATATTTAGTATAGTATGTTTTATGCTTCGATTCACTTAGCCCTAATTTTTATTTATCTCTGAGTCCATAAAACTGAAGCTAAACAGAAACACAGTAGCTAGGCTAAAGCCAATTATAAAGGTCAATTTCTTGATGATCTTGGCATGAAGGGAAATGGGTCAAAACAAAAGGTAAAAGCACATATTCCCTTTATATGGTTTAAACAGAGATTTCAAACGTGTCAGTAATTATAAAAGTTCGATAAGTCGATGACGCCAGAACGTAACATTGGCTACGCTCGAGCGCTTTCCATTGCGATTAGGTAGCCTAATAAGTTACCTAGAAAAGTCTTCTGCCCTGAAAGTCATTATGTAATTCGAACACTGTCTGTAAATACCTGTAGATCTTCAGTAATCCCTGATTGCTTTCTTCTGCTGTTATAGGTACTTCGTGCTCCACTCGGGTGCTGACACACGTTTCACCAGCAGATGTCGCTGTTGTATTGTAAATTCCGAATATTAGCAGCCATTCACAGGGTCACTGACCGGCATGCTTGCTTGTCAGCCTTAGTTATTAAGTAACAGGTTAACAGCATTGGGTTTTACTTCTGTGACTGCAGTATTTTTGCTTTTTGGCATTCAGTAGCCAGAGTACCAAATCCTTGATTAGCGATTTTGCATGTGCTTTGAATACAGCCTGGTTATTGGATGCAGATCCGAAGGTTGGAAGCTTTATGGTAGTGAGGTGCTCCTGTTGTGCGTAGCATGCTACACTGGAACTTCCTGACAGGCCAGAGAAAACAGTCAGTGTGATCACTTCCTCTTTCTTTCCCTCCCACATATACACACACAAAGAGTTTGCCTATGCTGCTTTTTTTATTGTATCAATACACACATTTCTCTAAATTAGAGACATGATAAAAAACTGTGTTGTAGGCTACACAATCTACTATTTGTCTTCAGTCGTCTTATTGATAGTGTGTGCTTTTTTGCAAGTTAAATGCCTTTTAGTATATTTGAAACTAAGACATAGGCCTATAGACATCTAGAGTGACAATTAATAGTTATATGCATTTATGTAAGTAAACTGCTATATTGTTAAGATCTCATTGATTTCCATTACAAGCTATAAAAATTTCATCCCCATTTTTCGCCAAATAAATATCAGCAACTTCACTAAACTGCATATTTTTGCTCAGTTTGGGCAAAAGATTTCTCTAACTACTAGCCTATTTCACATTTCATGCTTTACAAGGTTAACATTAAAATACCTAATACCTGACCTTTTCCAGAAAATGTATTTTTGGCTCATGTGGATTAAAAGACAACAACTCCCAGAATGCACTTGCTTCGCTGCCCTATGAGGCCACTCCCAAGACACGCCTACCTGTTACAGAAGGCAGTATCGGAAGAAATGATACAACTAGGCTACTAGTTGACTCGAAACTGAAAAGACACTATTTTATCATGAGATCACCCCCTATGGGCGGATTGAACACATGCAGAACTAGCTCCTACTACTGGCTGTAGTCTCTAAATTCTGGCCAAAAAAGCCTCAGATGACGCAAAATGACGATTTTTTGCTCGATTATGCTCGATTGCACAATACAGAAATCTCTCGTCTCAGGGGGACATGAGGGAGGGAAGCACGGTTATTCGAAAATACTACAGGGTTTCTACTGATACAAAGCTTAATGCTAATCGGTGAAGTATCCCTTTAAGAATGGTCGTATTCCAGGATTTATTTTTAAAACTAATCGAAACAGAACAGCTCCTATCTTATGAAAGACAAACAATCATGACTTAACTTGAAACTAAGTTATTCTACCAAAGACTTATATAGACTACAAAGACAGTGCACTCATATTTCAATGAATAGGAGAAAGTGCAATGCGCAATATGGCGGAATAAGTCCCGCCTTCTAAATAAAAGAGCCAATCACCAGTTGATAAAGTCATTGTGTCACTGCAGCTGCCGTTAGAAGCTCCGGCTGCTATAGAAAGAGTTGGACTACATCTGAAATCGCATACGTCCACAGTATATAGAAGGTGAAAAACAGTATGTGACAAAAGTATGTCCAAATTCACAGTACTCATAAAAGAGTAGGCAAAAAGTACCCGGATGACCTACTACTTCCGGTGAGATTCTGAAGTGTGCAAACGATAGACACTTTATATCCCATGAGGCAACGGGAGAGGATTAATGACAGTGAAGCAACGCAACTGAAGCTGGTGGTCACATGATAATGACAACATGGCAAATGTAGTACGTTCAAATTACATTCATACTACACTCATACTGTATAGAACATACTTTTTTAGCGGTCGTGGAGTAATTACTTATTCAAAATAAGTGCCTACTCAAGAGAGTGTGCGATTTCAGGTGCAAACACACTTATGACAAATTTATGACTAATGACAAAATTTATGAGACAGTTGTTGTCAGATTTCAAATGTGAAATTTAACCGTAAGTTTGGTGAACAACTTTGGAGAATTTGATGTTTCCCCATTCAAAGGGATCGGAGCTGCCCGAGAGACGTTTCAAAGATGGCCGCCGAGTGAAACGACTTGTTGTCTTTAAGGGTCTTTGATTCTACAAACCAAATCTGCACTTTTTTACATTTTCAATAAAAGCAAACTAGATCTCACAGTCCCTAGATAGTTCACCCGCACACCGCCTTCACCTTCTCGCCCATCTCCACGGAATGATGCAGGGACAGATCCCTTTCCAGAAACAGCCTTTTCTGTTCACTGCTGGCGAGTCTGCAGGTGAGCCAGGTGGAGAGAGTGCAGCTCAAGATGCCCAGGCTGGCCAGGCAGAGGAAGGACAGGTGCAGAGAGTACAGGCTGTCCGCCCGTTTCACCATCGCTCGCACAAACTGGACGTTGAGAATTCCCCCAATAAGTCCACAGATGCAACAGGCTGAAAACAGGATCATCTGTGATGTGAGGCGGAACAAAACAACAATGAGATAACAGTAATTACACAGCATTATAAAAGTTTTGTTTTACATGATAGTGTATCGTGAGAGTGATAAAGCAGGTATTACAGACAATGTTTACAAGCTGATGTCGGCTTACAGTGGTTATCTCTGTCAATGTGTGTATACAGTAGATTAGATAAGAAGTGTTTCTTTTGTTGCGATGTGTGTCAATATCCTCTTACAGTTGGTCCAGTTCTCTTCTTCGCACAAAGTATCCCACATAGTCCACAGACAAGAAACTGAAACAAACAGAGATCTGTTACTGAATCTAAATTAAATTCTAGTACAGTTTCATATTACACAATCATCTGGATATCATATTTTAGTTGCAAATTGGAAATTGTAAAGTTAAAAATCAGTCTAATTAACTCCATACTTAAAAATAAGAATAGTTACAGAATTTAAAGTAAATAAAAAAAGAGAAATGTGTTTAAATAAAATTCATAAAGTAATATAATAAACTTTATTTAAAGTCCCCCTGCAGTCAGTAACTGTATCCCTTAAAACTCATCATTGATAATCAAAATGACATATTTAAATGTTTATATTTCCTGTGAAAATAATTGATTCATGCCTTCAGTTTACTAGAACAAAACATCAAAGTATCAAGTTCCCCCATTAGAAAATCCAGAGGGAACCAAGGGCGAATAAGTCTCCTGGTTTCTGACGTCATACCTGAACGACTCTATGGTGTTGACTGATGAATTTGCACATGATTTGTCTATATTAAAAACACCACATAGACATATAAACAACATTTTCACCATAGGGTGAAATACATCAATACATTAATATAATAATCATGTGAATGATAATAATTGAATAACTGATTAACAATAATTAAACAAATGTTAATAAATGTAAGTATTTGGCAGAAAAATATAACAATATAATATCCTTTCTGCAAACTGCTAATAATATAATATAATATAATATAATATAATATAATATAATATAATATAATATAAAATAATATAATATAATATAATATAATATAATATAATATGTGTTGATATGCAGTACTTCAAAGCAATCATAATATCAGGTTTAAGAGAAAAAAGTGGTAGAAATCACATTAATTGAGTAAAAATCAGCACATAAGATAAGAATCCACCATTTTATCTGCATTTACAGACATACACGTGAAATTTGTTTAAAAACTTTTACAAAAATGTATATATATATATATTATATATATATATATTTCATTTTATTATTCAGATTCATGTCCATTTTATTATTCAGATTCAAATATAGTCATATAGTATATTAATCCCATGCAGAAGATAAATGAACAATCTATAACTTACACACACGCCACTCCATACCGGTGTATAAAAGGAGGTTTGGCTCTTCTGCGGCCACAGGGCTTGTTTGATCCCCAGCACGCCCAGAGAGATGCAGGACACCCCGAGTCCCATATGAAAGACAGAGAGGACCAGCAAACTCCAAAGATGTGCTTGCTTGGTGCACATGCTCCTCCGGGCATCATTCCTCAGACTGTGAGAAAAAGTCAGAGGGAGAAAATCCCTCTCTCACCTCGCCAACCGGCTATTACAGATCTTCTACTACACATTCCAGCTTTAAGAAAAAAACAGTTTAGTTTAAAGTTTTTAACTCAGGTGTCAGTTTTGTCTGCTAAAAAGCTCAAATCTGTGTGCTGCTCCTGCTTTTCACTGCATATAAATGCATGTTTCTCCGATTTCAGAACTCTTATAAGCAGTTGGACATGTTGGTCACATGACTGCCTGATCTTTAACAAACATACCATAAAGACACACAGCCTTATAGCAGCCTATTTCCTTGAAGACATATTATTAAAAATGAGTACTTAAAGGAATGAAAATTCTGTCATTAATCGCTCACCCTCATGTCGTTCCAAACCTGTGAGACCTTCGTTCATCTTCGGAACATGAAGATCTTTTTAATGAAATCTGAGAGCTTTCTGTCCCTCCATTGACAGCCTACGCAACTACCACTTTCAAGCCCCAGAAAGCTAGTAATGAGTAATGACATCATTAAAGTAATCCGTGTGACTCCAGTGGTTTAACTTCTATTTTATGAAGTGATGCAAGTGCTTTGTTCATGCAAAAAAAAAAAAAAAAAAAACATAATTTACCACTTTATTTACCAAATATTAATCTCCAATGTGCGTTCACGCAACAACAACTGCTCTTGAATCAACACAACATGCATGCGTCGTGGTGCTCTCTAAATGCTTGTTGGAGATTGAAATTTGTAAATAAAGTTATGTTTTTTTGCGCAAACAAAGCAGCTCTGAAAGCTCTCAGATAAAAAAAGTTCTCAGATAAAATAAAATAAAAGATTCTGAAGATGAACAAAAGTCTTAAAGGGACACTCCACCCATTTGCACTAAGCTTTGCATTGTTAGAAACCCAGTCATACTATTGAATGGTCGTGCAACACTCTCTCATTTTCCCCTGAGACGGGAGAAATCCGTTATTTACCTCTTACACTTCCTCCCACAATGACGCAAAAATCGTCATTTTGCGTCATTGTCGGAGGAAGTGTAAGAGGGGGGGATTTCTGTTGAGACTACAAGCACTAGTTCCTCATCTCTCCAATCTTTCCCAGGGGCGGGACCCGCTCACGCTACAGACCTACAGATCAGTGGGTGGGACTTTACTCTCTGAAACTGAAAGCAATATCCTCCATCTTGTTTGAAGCTAAGCTAACAGGCGCTGTGGAGACAGATGTAAAGTTATGACAATAGCGGAGGAGAGTACTCAATATGATATAGAAGAAGAGGATTTCGGAAGTCTGATGCTTGAATCAGGTGTTTGTGGCTACCTTTACAAGCCGCATTATAGCGAAGAGCAGCCGAGGCAGAAGACCCGGGGAGTTACCCGGGACCCGGACTGGCTCGAGTTAGGGCGGACTGGTGGCGCCGGTGATCTCACTATGCAACTACGAACACAGAGATAGAGTCCGTCTGCGGCAAAGAATTTCAAAGATGACAATTTCTCCTGGACGAAATCTCTGAATCAGACGAGGCCACGGACGTTTGTGTTGTGAACTATCCTAGTTTCGCACCGCATATGTTCTGACTGAACATCCCGGTACCATGCAATAATTCACCTTTTCAAAAGAAATAAAAATGAGGAGTAATGAACTAATGAGTTCGCCAACTAACTAGACATTTTGTGTGAAATGAATTTCAAGCTCTGGTGGTAGCTAGCCTTGTAGACGGAAGAGTGATTAGCTGTGCAATGTGGTGCATTGTGGGAGTTGTTGTCTTTCATACAAATGCGTCCTGAAGTTATTTTTTGTCTTTCCTCGGTCACAAAGGCACCAAATTCAAAATTTATTTTACATTTCGACTACATATATGACCCACTTTCAATAAAAAACAATGTTCCTATGGGTGGAATGCCCCTTTAAGGGTTTGGAACTACTTAAGGGCGAGTAACAGAATTTTCATTTTTGGGTTAACTATGCCTTTAAAGGGTTAGTTCACCCAAAAATGAAAATTATTTCATTAACTACTCACCCTCATGTCGTTCCAACAATTTTTGCCTATATACCATGAAAGTCAATGGAGTCCAAAACATAATTTTTTGGTTAACTTTTAAGTTTAAATATTTTAATAATTCAGTAACTTTACCTTCTTAGTCCCTTAATAGCAACATAACTGCTGGAAGTGACTTCCTCGCTGTTTCTATCTGACAAAATTAGTGAATGTAGTTTAACAAATGCATTATGACAGCCATGACTCTGAAATAGCTCGGTGAGGGGTGGAAAAGATCTATTTTTATCTTTCATCGTTACATAAACTGAGACATGGCCCACTATCTACGCTGATGTGTTCAGATGCCCCTCAGTGAGTGTAACACTGCTCGGCCACCCTCTCCATGTGAACCGGTGAAAGGGTCCTGCGATAAAGCCAGTCACATCCCATTAATCTCAGTTCGATGTGCCTCAGTGCTCATGAAAAAAGGGACTCTGACACTGCCGAGTATGGCCGCTCTGTGCTGATCTACCTCCAGGCATTTCTCACTCACTCTCTGAGATCTGCAGCACAGGATGAGATCTCCCCGCCTGAAAACCTTCATTAAAATGTGTTAAATTGGTCCACTGTATTTTTAAGACCAAGCACGCAAGCTAAAAATGTAGCTGGTTAAATGATACAGTGCAGTTCATTCAGTGTTATTCAGCTTTTTAAATAACGGCATTATAAAAACATTTTAATTTTGCTTTATGGTGACCTTATAGTCACATTTCAGGAAAGAAACAATAACACTAAACGGGAGGTCACTGTTTTGAAGCAGTGCAATGTGAAGCCTGCCGTTTTCCCTGTTTGTGCCTCTGAAGTGTGAAGCCAGTATGTTTTCAGGTCATTACCCTTGTTTTTCCTCATTAACTCTGTGCCTTGAAAGTCCTAAACTGGATGAACATGCAAATCTTGCCCGCACAATACATAGAAACAGTTTTCACTTTAAAATTGCTAGTAAATTTCACAAAAAATTACAAAGAAATTGCAAGTAACACATTGAATAAAACATGAACATTTTAAGTAGAATATTTCATATAGGCTAGTATTTTCTTATAAAATGTTGGCTAATATTTGTTTTATTTACAACTTTGACAAATATTTTTTATAGTGGCATAACTATAATATATTCATTTTAAACATCTTCTTGAAGTTTTATGATTTTATTAATTTACATGACTTTTCCAGGTCTAGAAATCAATCTTTCAAGCTCCCTAATATATCACAATTTTTTTTCAATACCTCATTGTTGAGGGGGGTGAATTAAAATAAGAAATATTTCGATAGCTTTGGCTATGAGCGTAGCCTTTCATCCATCCAATCCGCAAAAAAAAAACATTCTTCATGCCTTAAATAGCTTGAATGTAACTCTACACCCTTGCCTCATTTAGTACGGTTATAATATGCAAATAAGAATGGAAATTGTCCACTCACTCACATCAGCTCAGAGATCCACTCGTTGACGATCACACTTTCACATGATTACAAGTTAGTTTGTGATGTCAGATTTCCAAATGTGATTTTGAGACTGTCTTTGGTTCACTGCAGTTTTTCACCACAGGGGGCCTTGAGACAACCTTGAGGCCCCTTAGGCTTGGGGTCCATGGCCCCCTGTTTAAGAACCACTGATTTTGACTTTTTTTTTTTCTTTGTCTGATCAAAACCCCCTAATACAAAATGATACAGATGAATATGAACATGTCTGTTTTTTTTTTTTACTGAAAAGCTTAAAAGAACATAAACAATAAGTCTCAAAAACTCTTTAGATTAATGACAACCAAGAAATCCCTGCAGTTGATGTTATGAATACACTGCATAATAGGGTTGTTTTTGGTTGGCAAGTATGAAAAGTTTTCAGCCATAATATGATGGTCTTTTAATTTTGATTCTTAGGGAGAACTGAAAACTCTTAATGGAGCTTATTGGATCATGTGTGCTTATAAAATAATATTCATCTTAGCCTTTAGATCTAAATAATGAACACCTAACTAGCCAAAACTCCATAAAAGACTTTTATTCTACCCCATTTCATTGTAGGTAATGACCTTAATTCTTAAAGCTGAATTGGCTTTACTCTATTGCTCAATGGATGCCAAAGGTGAGCTGCTTGCAGAATGGAACAAATCAGTTCTTGCAGTTCTTGTTTCTTTCTTGCAAAGCTGCTTTGTGAGGCACAACGTACCATTTCCTCACATACCAGACAATATGATGTAACTCCATACAATGTGAAAACAACAGCTAAGGCTTCTCACCAAAAATTCAAAGAGCAGTTAATGATGTTTTGGCAAGGCACAGTAAGGCACAGTTTCTACTGTATGTCACTGGCTGTTTTCCACTGCTCTCATGCTTAAAAACGCTCTATTATCCCCAGCTTCATCAAGCCTTAACCGGGCCTCCCACTCTTTTAGTAGACCTGCTGAAGTACAATTGCATAGAACCAAACATTAAAGGATGAAAAAAAGAATAATTCAGACCATCATTGAGGTTTTTGACACATGTAGTGTCCTAATATATGTAACTTGTAGTTACATACCAGTCAGTATTGGGGGCAACAACGCAAGTTATGTAAACAGAGCATATTTTCAAGTAACTAGTAAAGTAAAGAACAAATCTACCATGCCGAACAAAGCTGAACTAATTTACCATGTCTACCTCCTGATTCACTGGGTCCCAAAGCACCGCTCTGCCATCCTTACAGCAGAAAAACAAGAACCTCTGGTGAAATTTGAATAAACTGATCGACCAACTTGGGAGGGCCTGAAATATTTCCACCTTAGACCTCCCAAAGGGGTACTGGCAGGTCTACTTTCCCCTCAAGCTAAGGACAAAATGGCCTTCAATGCTCCGTAGAAACATTGGCAGTACTGGGTCCTTCCTTTTGGGCTTCATGGGCCCCCAGCAACATTCCAGAGGCTGATAGATGTGATCATACAACCATTAACAGTACACTGCGGCTTACTTGGATGACGTCATAGTCCACTCAGAGAGCTGGGAGGAACATCTATCTCGATTACGGGAAGTGCTGTCTGCGCTACGTCCGGCTGGACGAACTTCCAACCCCCACAAATGTCACCTGTGCCTCTCCGAGACATGGTACCTGGTACCATCGGCCGGGATGTTTTTGGGCCCCATAAAGAAAAAAAAGCTGTTTGAGACTGCCCTCAACCCACCACCAAAAAACATATATGTGCCTTTCTGAGGTTGGCAGGGTCTCAAGCACTGGCTTGCCCCTTTATAGACTTGACTATGAAGGGACAGCCAGATAAGGTGCAGTGGAGCCCAGTGGCAGAAAGAGAAACCTTATGTCTTCATGACTACGAGAACTTCTTGTTGAACTTCACCCAGCAGATGGATGCTTCTGATATGGAGCAGGGAGCTGTCCTGTCTCAAACCATCAAAGTGGCAAAACATCCAGTGACCTATATCAGCTGAAAGTTATTATCAGCAGAGACAAGGTATGCTGAGGTGGAAAAAGAAGCGCTGATCATGAAGTTAAGATACTACCTCCTCAGCCGGCCCTTTACTCTGGGGACCGCTCATGCACCCCCTCAAATGGATCTCAAAGGCAAAGGACACTAATGCAAGGGTCACCAGATAGTTCCTATATAGCCCTTTTGTGGCTCATTTAATCCTGATGGTTTGTCCCATATGTTCTCTGGCTGGTCAGGTCTGGTAAGGGTCATTCCTGCCCCCTATCCAAACAGTAACCACCTCTCCCACCAAGAAGAACCACGTGCAGGCATGAAACTAGGTGAAAGATGTAATAAATTAAAAGTTGTGATAAATGACAGTGACAGTAAGAATATCATGCAAATGAAGCATGTTTGTTATGCTTCAGTTGCATAACTATGATTCAGTTATTCAGTTGTTGAGTATTCATAATGTATGAAATGAAAAGAGTATGTAAATGTATGTAATTATGAAAAGTGAACTACAATGTTTTCTATGTAATCTATGAAAAATCAAAAAGTTTATGGTGAAAAATTAATACATAGAACTTTCCTCAAGAAACCTCTGTCTTTTATTTGGGTCAGTGCTGCTTAGACTTTAATTTGGTCTTCAGTTTGCAAACTTCTCTCTATATAACCAATCAGAGAGCTCTAGGCCCTCCTCATCGCATGCTGAGATTTGTAGTGGGTCAGTGTAAAATATCTAAAAATAACACACTAACAAGCCCCCGTGGGCTGTAAGACAGAAGACCATTCAATTAAGTCCAGAGTTTTGGACATCAATCACATTAATATCATGTAGATGTGAGATGGTTTGTAATTGTCCATTCATAATCAAAGAGATTGTTCATCCATCCAAAAATGAAAATTCTGTCATCGATTATTCACCCTCATGTCGATTCAAACATGAATGAGAACACAAAAGAAGAATGTTTCAACTGTTTTTGTCCATACAGTGAACGCCAATGGGAACGCCCAGCGTTTTTTACATTTCACAGAAGTCAGTCAGTCATTCAGGTCTGGAATAGCAATGATTGATGATTTTTTTGATGAACCATCTATTTTTCAAAGATTGACTTTATGGTAGCCCATTCCTTTAGCATACTTGACTTTCTCCTGGGCTTTTATGCCGTAATTTTTTAGTACATAAACATGACTTGGTAAAAGGCCAATACAGCTTAGCTGAGCTGAACATTTAGAGGGTGACACTGAACAATGAAGCTCTTAGCAGGATAAGGCCTTGGTAAACACGCAAGTTAAATATGCAACAGATACCACAGAAAAGGGTGAAGTACACTTTGGTGAGCTAACATGTTTAGGAAAGGTTGGGAATTTTAAGAGACTTTGCTGATGTGTGACCGAGAACGCCCGAGATCTCTAAGCAACGGACCGTACTTCGTTTTGAAATAGTTCAGAGAGGCTAGCATGACTGAAGGCTAATGAGCTTTATAAGTATCTTGTACTGTAAATGAAGCTGTGACATTGAGGTCACTGGAGAACCCATTGGTGTCAAAATAATGGCATCATCTTTAAATCAGTGAAAGGAAGTGAGGCTGAGCTGCACATCGCTACACTAGCCAGAATGCAATGCATATATAGTGTCATGTGCAGTTATGATATGCTGCCCATAATTGTGCATTTCCCATTAAATTAAATGAGGAGATATTTAAAAACAATTAATGAAGTAATTGAGAGTAAAATACTTAAAACAGTTTTTTTTATTTATTATCTTTGCCTGTTATTACAGAGCTCCTTCATGACATAAGTGGTTATATTTTAATTATTATAACATATCTCAAAGTGTATTAGCATTAAAAAATACAACAATACAAAATAGATTTAAGACTGTTCTAACACAGGAAAAGTTTGCAATGATACAAGGAGGACTCTCACTCTTAAACACTGTAGTTAGTACACTTAAAAAAGACAACTAGAAAAACACAAAATACAAAAATAGATAAATACAATTAGCCAGAATCATGCAATATACTTAAGTGTAACAAATATATGATGTTAGATCTTATACCTAGTATAACGGTATATCCTGGGATAGTGAAATTATCGATATGATGATACACTGAGTCACATTCCAGGAGAGCCAAAATGCATGTAACACTTACCAGACATTCCACATACAGCTTCAAATATTAAAACATACTCATTTAGACACTTACAATTCAAGCAAAATTGTTTACGTAAAACAAAGAAAACTAATGACCTTGAGGCAGTTCATCTAGAATGAAAATATATTTCAGATTTCATCTCAATCATAATTAACAAACAAATGTCCTATTTCTTTTTCCACCAACAACCCTTTAAAACATTAATATTGCATAAGGGACTTAGTAGCAACTCAAGAGTGTTTTAAGAATCAGACAAAGGTTTTCACAAGTTTCTCAGTAAATTCAACATGAAATAAAGTGTCTATAAAATAAAACACATATAATACACAGACATGTATATGCAGTAACAAATGTTCAGTACTTTTCAAAGAATGGATGTATGTAGATATTTATGACGTCTAAAAATATGGCACAGCTATCAGCATGAACTCAACATGATCACCTCAATATGAAGTGCAGGTGCTTCAAGAGTTGTCCCCTAAACCTCTGAGGAAGGCAGATGCCCTTAGGACCTCCATGCAGTTGACAGTGATGAGAGCTCCAGTAATCTGTCTCCACTGCTTGGTCACTGGGCTCTTCATCTTATCCAGGGCCAGATGAAGGTCCTGAACCATATCCCTGTAGCCGTCCCCATACCGCTTACTCCAGGCATACAGGAAGTCATACGCAGGCTTCCACATTGACTATTGAATAAAGAACAATAAATCAAATGTATGACATGACAAATGATTGACTAGGACTGTATAAATAACAATATAATAATTAAATATTGATATGACATGGCATGACTAGGATTGGGTTAGAGCTTATTCTGAAGATTTCTTTTTGGGTTTTAGCTCACCTGTGCACTAACTTCTCCATTTTTCCCTTTGTGTGGTGCCTCATAGGCAGCAATCTGGGCACTGGAGAGCTTCCCTAGTCGCTCGGCTAGTTCCCGCCATCGCGCTCCAAGCTCCACTGCTGTGGACAGAATCACTATATCCTGGATGAGATGGGCTACTACGCCTTGAACATCCATCTTTAGCAACCCCTGTGGGGAATATAAATAATTACTAAAACCCTTGTTTTCCTCAAAATATTGTTGTGCACAAATGTATGTCAGAATAAACTATACATACAGTGATAAGCTCATGCTGGAACTTTTTCTTAATCTTCTCTGCATGACAGTCTTCCTTGAGCTTTTCTAGAACACAGGCCACCTTCTCTGCCTCAGTTTCAGCATGTCTCCTAGAGATGGCGTCAACCGAGACCTCGGAGTAACCAAGAGCCTCAGAAAATGTTCTCCAGCCTTTGACGTGCTCCGTGACCAAGGTCTGAATAGCAGAGTACATGTAGGTGAGTTTTTTAAAAGGAATTGTCATATTATCCAAGAGGACAGGCGTGGTGAGCTTAATTCCAGTGAAGTCGATGACTTGGTCCTTGGTTATGAGCCTTAAGTTCTTACAGTGCACCAAGCCGATTCTTCCTCGAAGAAAGCCGATGTACCATTCCTTAACCTTCATCTGTCCTATAGATCTAACGGTTTCCTTAGAAAGCAAAGCAATTGTATCACCTCTAAAGTATTCCAGGAGATATTCCACTGTCGGTTGTCTGAGAATCGATTTTACCGCTACCCCATACCAATGTAAATCTACAGGTCTGTCCTGAAACTTCTGGGTGAGGATTTCTGGGATTGATTCCTCTGGAATGGGCGTCACTTCCCTCTGGCGATCTGCATGCCTTTGGCTGTGTTTTTCCGACCGCAGAGGGGCAGCCTCAGGGGATGTGACATAGAAGTCTCCCAAAGTGAGACTACTGGCATCCTTCATCTCAATGCTGAGTTTGAAGGGACTCAATTCACCTCCACCAACCTTGACCAGATCTAACGGTAGATGCAGCACTTTTCCAGCTTTAAGCTGCTCCTGCTTAACCTTTTTATTCTGATCCACCGGTTTCACTTCGAAGTTTGGATCCAACACTCTAGAATCAATGTGAAGATCTTGAAGACCCTGTGGGTTGAACTGATGCTTTCCCCAAAGCTCCAAGACAACAGGGGGCAGATTCCTGTTACCCCTCTGGATATCAGAGAAAGGGAGCCTGGGTGGAATATTATTATGGTTCAATATGACTAGCACTACTTTGAGCGATGGGTGTATGTGCTTGGGACCATAGACGGCCACCGTCATTTGGCGATCCAAGTAATCCCATACTGATGTTGCAGGTTGCTCCAGAACAGTGGCCTCAGCAGCAGTTATGACATACATGTGTGGTTTTAAATCAAAGAGCTTCATCTGTAACACATCATTGTATATGTAACAGTCTTTTATTTTCTGATAAGGTCCCTCTTTCCTTTGAGAGACTAGACCCACAAAAGAGGTCAAGACTTGGCTTGTGGGGTCATTTTTTACTTTAGCAGCCATTCTCATTTCCAGCGAAATCCCCCCCGAAACATTGTGGTTACTGAGGTTGACCTCTAAAAGAGGGCTCAGAGTTGTGGTGTAGTTGTTGTTTATTCCAGTGGGAGGATCGAGGAGAACTTTGAGGCCAACTTCTTGGATCTCACCTGGTGGGACGTGTCCCTGGGGAACATGAGCAGTGATATCGGAGTCTGGCAACTGCACAGAGCCTCCAGCGTGGTCAATCTTGCAGCAGATTTGAATGTCTGTGGCCTGAGTCTGGGCCCATCCAAGACTTTGTTTCATTAGACTAAGATCCAAACAGGACCTGGTTAGCTGCCTATGACTTAACCAAGCCATTTTGTAAGCTTCTCTGTCATTCTTCAACCACTCAAAATCAGGATTCAGGAATGGTTCTTGAGAGCTGAGTCTCATTGTCCTCTTGTCCTCCTCCTTCTCAAGGCTGTCAAGTATATCCGAGGCACTTCTCCACCTCCCAGATCGATTTAAATTGTTTTGTCTGGGTGCTAAAAGATGGGCAAAGTTTGTTTCATCTGATGATGTGCTGAGAGAGTCCTCGTTAATACTGTCGAAGATAGATAAGGGATCCTCTTTCATGGACACTCCAGAATCGTAGGTGCTGGTGTGGACGATATCATTTAAGAATGGATTTGACTTGCCCATCTGATTCCAGAAGGGGTTGGTAGTTTGTTTTGAATTTTCCATTTCTTTCGGTATGACAGGCCACTCAGAGGTTTTTCCAATCTCATAAGCATAACCCCCTAAGAAAAGAGAAGATTTCAAATGTCACAGGAGAGCTGAGAAACTCTCCTGTGTTCAAAAAATCCTAATACATGTATTTGTTATGAGTTACATTAGTTTGCATAGTAGCTTATATTTGTGAAGCAAATAAAATATTTCATTCACATTTAACAAATTCAATGGAAATACAGTGGCAGAATAAAATAGAGAGAGAGAGAGAGAGAGAGAGAGAGAGAGAGAGAGAGAGAGAGAGAGAGAGAGAGAGAGAGAGAGAGAGAGAGAGATTCATAATTACCATGAAGGTTGTTGTTGTTGATGGTCACATTCTCATCTATATCTATCAGCGTCCCCTCCGATCTACTCCGAAGCAGATTTCCTGAACGACTGTTTGACTTTATCTTTGCGGCTGCCATTTTGTATATCCAAGATCAAATGTCTGTCTCTAATGTCAAAGCTATTGAAAAAGAACAAACAAATTAAGAGAACAAGGAAAAAAATAAAAATTATTCTATCTTACGAAGGTCATCCACTACACTGTACTTTTAGTGGACTTAATAAAGTTAATGTAGTGGAAGATTAGTGATGCCTCAGTCTACGGAGCAATTTAGAAGGTATTTTATTCATACTGCAGTTAGGTTTTTTTAATGAAGTTGTGCAATTCCTTGCATGGACTGATTGTGTTGTTGTTTTTAATGTTTAATTGTCTATTTGTGTTGTTTGTAATGTACAATGGCGGCAAATGAGTTTCCCCGAGTTTCCCCTTACGGGGATTAATAAAGTTTTCTAATCTAATCCAACATAAAAATATCTGATATACATTCTTAAAAATATATATATATTTTTCAATTGCAGCAGCATTGGGTTCAGTAAGGACCTCTCTTATCAAGATCATTTTTGGTGTATAGTGTTCTTGAGTTGCCTGCCCTATATGGTTATTGGAAATTAATTGCTTGTTTTATTACACATTCTTCAGGAAAGTGTTGATCTGAACCAGTATATAAGCCTTTGTAAAGAGCTAGAGAATTCAACTGTCTTCTGACTGAAACCTACAGTACCAGTCAAAAGTTTGGAAACGTTACTATTTTTAATGAAGTCTCTTATGCTCATCAAGCCTGCAGTTAAAAAAAAATAATAATAAAAAATAATAATAATATTATGAAATATTATTACAATTTAAAATAATGGTTCTCTTTTTTTAATATACTTTAAAATGTAATTTATTTTTGTGATGCAAAGCTGAATTTTCAGCATCATTACTCCAGTCTTTGGTGTCTTATGATCCTTCAGAAATCATTCTAATATGCTGATTTATGATCAATGTTGGAAACAGTTGTGCTGCTTAATATTTTTTTTATAACCTGAGATACTTTTTTCAGGATTATTTGATGAATAAAAAGTTAAAAAGAACTGTATTTATTTAGAATAGAAATCTTTTGTAACAATATACACTACCGTTCAAAAGTTTGGGAACAATAACTATTTTTTTTTAAAGAAATTAGTACTTTAATTCAACAAGGATGCGTTAAATTGATAAAAGGTGATGGTAACGATTTATATTGTTAGAAATGTTTTTATTTTGAATAAATGCTGTTTTTATGAATAAATGCTGTTTTTATGAATAAATGCTGTTAACGTTTTACTCATCAATGAATCCTGAAAAAAGTATTCCAAAAAAATATATTAAACAGCACAACTGTTTCCATCATTGATAATAACTGAGTATCAAATCATCATATTAGAATGATTTCTGAAGGATCATAAGACACCAAAGACTGGAGTACTTGCTGATGAAAATTCAGCTTTGCATCACAAAAATAAATTACATTTTAAAATATATTAAAAAAGAGAACCATTATTTTAAATTGTAATAATATTTCATAATATTACTGTTTTTTTTTTGTTTTGTTTTTTTTTAACTGCAGGCTTGATGAGCATAAGAGACTTCTTTCAAAAACATTAAAAATAGTAATGTTTCCAAACTTTTGACTGGTACTGTATATCATTCTATTGCAGTCAGTAAATAAATTGACATTCAACTTTTTGAACATAATAACATACAATTTATGTTTTCACAAAAAACATTCAACAATAGACGTTTACAAATAAATGACTCAAAATTTATTCATAAAGAGTCTCATTGAGTCAGTCAGCGAAACTTCTCTTGTTGTTTTGAATCATTTCTTCTGTCATGAGTCTCTGAATCACTGTCCAGTATCCTCTCTGTCCTGTCTCCGGGAATGACTCACTAAATGCGTATTATGCAGACGCAATGCATGGAAACAGGTCTGTCTTGTCTAAATATCAGTACCTCTTATACGAAGCATTGTCTCGTATAGTAAAGGGCTGAGTTCTCTATTCAAATCAACACGCGCTAACACGCCCTGCAGCATCAGCCACGTCACAATACACCTGTTTGTCCTGTATAACGCATGCAAACGTCATCCCTCATTAAAAACATAAGCGTTCTATTATTCTCTATTAAATAAATAAATAGCTTACATGTAATAATTTAAGGTTTAATAAAACACCAGGACGACACACAAGACACGATGTCCTCCAATATGCATGCACATCAAATCAAAACACGTGAAAGACTTGATGTCGACTAATTAAATACGCCTCTCTTTTTTACTTATTCGTGCTTTGGCTGGACAAGTTTAGCCTATATACTAAAAAATATTTTAAAACTGCTGAAACGTAAAACACTTACCTGAACCATGGTAGTTTTTCCACTCAGTCCTTACGCGAACTTTTAAATCAGCGGGGAGTGACACCAACTGTACACCTTACACTTCTGTGTGCCTCTCTCTGCTTGAATAGTGGATAAGTGCATACTGGGATACGTAGTACCAAACAGTCAAGCGTAGTGTATTGAACGTCATTCTCAAACTCCACCACCCACAAGCCTCCACTTTATGTACACACACAGAGCGTTGCAACACCTGAAACTACATGGAAAAAGTGGTTTCGGTATGCAAATTCACGAGAGGAAAAAATGTGTCTCTGTTTGAAAATAAAACAAACTACAGCAGCAGCACTTCAAATTCCAAATATGAAATATCAAAATTTTAATTTATTAGTAATAGTCTTAGCCTAACAAAGCAAACACAAAGATTTTTTTCCATAAACTTCCTAAATTTGCTTCTGTAAGTAGGCCTATAAATTCACCAAATAAGATTATATGGTTTAAAATAAACAATGTTTTATTTTTTATTTCAATCAACCTAAAATTTTAAGGCAACCAGGTTACTTAAAATAAAAAAGTAAAAAAATTAAAATAAAGTTAAACCAACAATATTTTTTTTTTCAGTTTTCCTCTCTGGCTACACTGTAAAAAAAAAAAGTTGCTGCCTTAAATTAAGTACAATCAACTTGGATGTTTAAGTCATTTCAACTTAAGTTACATTAAACTGATTCAAAAATCTTGTATAACATAAAGTTGAAAATTGCTTAACTTATTTTGATGAGTTAAAGCAATTGTAAAAACATATGTTATCAACTTACTGATCATCTCATTTTTTACAGTGTATTCACTAATAAAATTGAGAGGTAGGTTTTTTTTCTTCAAAAAATAAACATATAACATAGTTATACTTTATTATTATTTTTCATTTATTTGTTAGATTATGAATTTTTAATGTCATGTTGAAAGTGCATTTTATCCAAAAATCTGTGTGCTCAAACATAAAGTTTTTTGCCATAGCCTACTAATATCTCATTAATAAGGAGTACTGTAACATAAAAATCACAAGTATATTTCAGCAGGTCTGCTATTGACTCATTAACTAAAGGAATAGTTCACTTAAAAATGAAAATTTTGTCAATTTTTACTCACCCTCAGGTTGTTTCAAACCTGTATGACTTTCTTCCTTCTGTTGAACGCAAAAGAAGATATTTTGAAGAATTTCGGTAATCAAAGAGTTGATGAATACTATTGACATCCATAGTATTTTTTTTCCTTCCATGCAAGTCAATGGGGTGAGTTCTTGAGGGTGGGTAAATGATGGCAAAATTAAAAATTTTAAGTGATCTATTCCTTTAAATGTCAGTGACCACCCTCTAGTGGTTAACTTTAGTTAGTTCAGCTATGAATTCATTGTAACCATTTCGTAGTTGATCTAACTATGCTTTTTCAAAGCATGTATTAGGTTCATGTTAATTTACAAATTTTATTGTAATTAATGTTAAGTGTTAATTCATGCTCGTTCATAAGACAAATTCATTTAAATGTTTTATAGAAATTAACCTTTTAATAATTGTTTATAAATAAATTTCAGTTCATTATTTCAAAATATTTTATTTCAACAAATTTAACCTAAACCAAACATTTGCATTTTATTTTGACCCATCTGGAAAAAAAAGCTCACTTGCATGATATTTTTAGCGTTTAAGCAGCTTTATCATTCCATCCTGATGAAAATCATTGTTCTGATTATTTGCATATCCTGTTGAACACTCCCTGCATGGGGAAAAGACTGAATCCTTGCAAAACTATCACATACTAACACAACTTGGAAAGAGTGCATGATACATTTATTCCATGAAAATAAGATAAAAGACAAAATTTTAGTGTTTCCAGGCGACCCAAGATCTTTACATTTTAAGATTGATAATGCAATCCTAATGTTCAAAATTAACATCTGTGGCCATTTGAGTTCATGCCCCCATCACCCAGAGCTTCAGGTGATCAGATGAGCCGGAATGTCCTGGAGAAAGAATGTCTTTATTTCTTGAGCACTGGCACCTGATGTTGATCAAAAAATAGATAACGTTATATTACATTAAAAACAGTCAAAGGTGACATTGTGTTGTTTCTTTAAAGTGAGAATCCAAGTTTAATTTATATATATATATTAAAAAAAATTTTATATATATATATATATATATATATATATATATATATATATATATATATATATATGTATATATTTACTGCCACTTGAAACAAAACTAAATCTCAGAACAAAATGTTCATAATCTTTTGTCTGAGTAATATCTGAATGTAAAGTATGAAGGACAAAGGTAAAACCCTTTCCTTAAATACCATTAGTCTTGTAACCCTGTATAGAAGTAAACTTTCTTCTTATCAAAACATAAATGTACGGTTATTGCATTGTGAAAAACGTTTGTGTTTAATGAGAAACTTGCTGTACAGGTTCATGGTTCAGGTTCAAGAAATTTTTCTTATGCGGGTTCACTAATAATCTTGAGAAGATCACCAAACCAGTATGCTGACTTGCTATCTGAGGAGACAAATATTCAAATTATTTCTTAGATCATGTACTATAGTTCAGTAGTTCAGCCGAGTTTATTCATAAAACCATTGTTATATAAATATGACTGGTTGCACGCAGTGCCAAAATATGGACTGAGTCATGCTAAGACTGGGTTGACATGTTTTTGTTAATATGTGTTAGAGGTCGACACAGCTCTAAAAGCAACACTCTGACAAGATCTTAGATATTGTCTAAGCAGTAAGAACAACAAGCTGTATGTTTGTTCTCAGAAACTTTGTTAATGTGATAATTCACACATTTTATGTGCGAATTATGGTAAAAGCTGATGTTCTTAATTCAAAACCTGTAGGCCTACATTGAAAGATTTCTAATAACCCCTTTTAAAGATTGGATTTTTGTAAAAATCTTGTGGTGAAATTTAAGGTCCAGTTTGTCTATGTCATATATTATTAATACAAAAATATGTATCTCTTATTTTATTTGATTGACAAAGACATACTGATATTCTGCAGGTGTTTTTTTTTTTTTTTTTTTGCGACCACAGATTTCTCACACATCCACTCAGCTCAATTCAGTCCAGCTGCAGTCCTTCAGTCATTTTGACTTGGTGTGCTATATATTTTAATCGGTTTTTGAGTAGCCTATTGCAGATTATCAAACATCGTAAAACACTACAATACAGTAAAAACAATACAAGCACTATATAGCAAATACTGGTAGGGGAGAGCGGTGCACAAAGTAATGCTTTTTCAGTTTGTGTAAATCTACTTAGGGTTCAGAGTATTTATTTTTTCCCACATTAATTTCCCACATGTCTAGTACAATTATGTGGTTTTGTTTTATTAATACAGTATATACTTTTTTCTTGATACCACGAAAGAATGGAAGTGAAATGTGACAACATGCCCCATAGGTGGGGTACACTGTAACATGACCATATGACAGCTTATCTTATCAAACAAACACAAAAGACAAACTAAAATATTTTCTCAATAAAATACAATTATTAACTTTTTCATATAAAATAATGGCATTTTTTAATAATTAAATATAAACTCATTTTGACTACGAACACAGGAAAACACAGCTATACAACATAGTTCAAAACATATCAATAATTAGTAATTTATGAACATTGACTCTGGTCTTTATTCACCTTTTTCTCATGTTTTCTCAATAGAATTCATAAAATAGAACAGCATATTTCTAATAGGGGCTCATTGTAACGCAGTGTGACAACATGCCCCGCCTGCACAACTGGGATTTAAACCCTGCTAGTGTCTTCTGCTAGTTAACATATTGGAGATTAAAAATATCAGATTTGTCTAATTTTAAATAAACACAAAAAATAGAGATGAAAAATTAACTTAAGTGAGAAATTTACTTTTGCTATGGTTTAATAAATGTCTATGGATATCTTCAAAAAAAATAATAATAATAATAATAATAATTTTGGCGCAATTTTTTCTCTATATAGTGTTGATATGGCAAGTAAATCCACCAAGTTTCGTCATGCTAGCATGTGTGGAAGTATTTAAAACAAGTGTGTTACAACTAGCCCCGCGTTACGTTGTGGCCCGCTCTCCCCTACTGCATTAGTCTCAGCCTCAGACGTCACGCCCACGGAACGTTGGCTAAACGTCTGATGCATATGGTACACTTAACTGGAAACACTTCAGGAATGTCGAAGTCGTCATCTGATTGGTTGAATTTTATCGGATTTCCGGGGGGCGCGAGTGTCGCGTTTATTTTCGGTCCGCCTGGAAACAAAGCGCAGACGTGTAATTGCGTTTCCTACTGATTTACTCGGTGTTTTGATCAGATGTGGTAATGCAGACGCAATTGTTGTTATACGTGCACAAACAGATCAATGACTTACTGCTTGTTTTCTTCTCCTTCTTTGATTTTCTATGCTGACTGACTTGTTGCAGTCTATGGTTGCACGCCGATCTGTTGTTGTGGGGACATTTCCACGCAACGAAACGTGACACTGAACGAAACGAACTGTAATTGGTTGTTTGACATGTCGGTCAAACGGCCTTATGGGCGGGCCTTGGCCAAAGAAAGCTGCTATGAATTCCAGACCTTCAGCCGTCAGTCTGAAGGTCTGGCTACGCGAGACTACTACTGCATAGTGTCTAAGGGAAATTATCAGCTGAATGTTCACAATCTGGATCGGAATGTTGATGACAAACAGACACACCAGCCATTAATTATTATTAATTATACTACTAAACTTTATTTAAAATTTAAGCCAAGGCTTAGTAAATACAACATGAAGTTTATGCTTACGAACTTTTCCCCAATTACACCAATGAAGTGTGACATTGCAGCAAACAGAATTATGACAGTAGCCTATTCGAACAGGTTTGACGAACTCTCCCCTCCTCTACCAATACCATTAGTCGATCAAACAGCAAATCCCGCCCCCAGGCTCACGCCATTGGTTGTTATGGTGGGGATGCTCAAACCAGCAGAAAACAATTGTTTGAAAACGCTCACAAAGTCAGAGCGTTTACATTGTTCTCTGTTATTAATTATCCTATAAATTTCTTGTTTGTAGAGCCTATAAAGAGCATATAAAATGTGGATAGGAAAAAGTAATTCGTCGAAAAAAATAACTTTTTTATGAACACTGATGAACGCGCACCATAGCAGAAATCATTGATGGCAACTGAGAACTATAGCCTACAAAAACAGGTTTTTTGCACCCCCATCTTTAAATCTTATGAGAAACAAAGTTCGTATCTTTCTATCAGTTCTTCATTTTTTCATATGACCTTATAGGCTAACCCAGATTGTCCGCTATAAGGGCAAAAGTCACCGTTTTCCTTTGCACGCCCACATTTTTCGTGCAGTATTGCCTTAAGGACAAGGCGTGTCCAGGTAGCACACCGCGCTATATAACATCATGTCACATGCGTCTTCTTTACCTTCATATTGTGTGTCCGCTTGGAACATTTGCGATCACCACATGGGGTAAGCCAAAAAAATATAAAAATATAAAAATGATTTATATATTAATGACTTGTTTGCGTAGGCCTTCTTAGTCTGTGCTTTCTGGTAAATATTACAAACCATCAAAATATTATATTTTCTATATAGAAATGTGACTATGGGTGACAGTTTTTTTTGTGTAGTTTTAAAAAAAATTTAGGCTATTTTATTTGATCCATTTCCGATCATAGCATGTCAAATTTTAATTGTAGCCTACTGTGCCCTATAACTGGTTAGGTAACGTGGAGGCGGGATGAATGATGACTTATGTAATAACACCAACATGCTAGATAATAAGAGTAAAGAAAAAGTATTTACTGAGTATTGAGTAATGAGTATTTAGTAGGTCCTGTAGCCTATTTATAAGAATATATGAGTGCAATAATATAATTTTCCTGTAATAAATCTGTTATTTGCACCATTACCATTTTTTTCATCCTCTCTCTGCATTGAATAAAAGACATTATTACATTTCTGAAAATAGGTTCTTCAGTTTTTTTGTTGTTTTTTTGCTATATAGGCTACGCTTCTTGTGTTGCCTTTAAGGTTCTTTGCACTCTCAGAAAAAAGGGTTCAATGGGGTTCTATATAGAACCACAGGGTTCTTGAGTCAATTTTATAGAACACTTTATGCCAAAAAGGTTCTATATGTAAGTAGAAATGTCATGATTACATAATACTTTTGTGTTTAACTAAACAAAATCAATTAATTAAAACTAAATCCATAAAATGATTCCATGGGAATCCACTTGACAGAACCATTTTAGGTTCTATATAATCTTTTCTTCTAAGAGTGTGGAGATTTAAAAACCTTTAGATTCTTCAGATGAGGTTTTGATTTTGAGGTTCTTAAAGCAACAGTAGAATGATTGTTTAAAATATATATATATATATATATTTTAAAAGATTGTAATTGTAAACTTTATTTTTTTAAATGTGTACCTCCTTATGAACCAGACTGTTCTCTCTATCTAGCAACACAAACACAGTGCTATCACAATGAAAGAAGAGCCAAACGGTCAATCGACAGACCCTCCACCTTACTTGCATGGTGTGTTCTCTGTATTCACCACACACTTATATTTACATTAATTAAGTTGGCAAACACTTTTTTCCATAGCGACTTACAATTGTGAAAACCTCACTTGTTATAAGAGCCAACGATATTTGTAGTAAGCAATGTCAGTACTAATATTATATCTACATAGTCTAATTTGTAAAGTGCTGGATCATTTAGAATTAATTATTTAGATTCTGCAGACACCTTAGACTTGCCCCACCCGTTCCTTAAGTAAACATAAACCCCTTTTCTGCAGAGGTGATACCTGAGGGCTTCGTCAACCTAGCTTACACCCAGGATGAGAAACCTCAGGAAGACACACCAAAGGAGGAGTCCTCTGCCAAATCAAAGGGCAAAGGCCTGTTCAGGTAGAAACAGATTTTTTATTTTTTTTTGTGAGAAAGCATTTGTCTAAAAAAGAAAAACTGGGCGTATTTGATTTGCATTGGGTTTTGTAATTTGTCTTTGCAAGTAGATTAATTGATAAAATAAAGAAACATGAATTTAATCAGATCCAGGGGCAAAAATTCCACAAAAAGTGTCAAAATATCAGCGATATTTACAACATTCTTAAAGGGATAGTTGATTTACTCACCCTCAAGTCATCCTAGGTGTATATTACATTCTTCTTTCAGTCGGAGTTGTATTAAAATATTTCCTGGCTCTTCCAAGATTTATAATGGCAGTGAATGGCCGTTTCTGTTTTGAAGTCCATAAAAGTGCATCCATCCATGATAAAAGTGCTCCACACTGCTCCGGGGGGTTAATAAAGGCCTTCTGAAGCGAAGCGATGCGTTTGTGTTTATTTAAATATCCATATTTAAAACTTTATAAAGTAAAATAACTTTTTAAACGTTTACGCTTCAGAAGGCTGGACATTTTTTAATATAACTCCGATTGTATTTGTCTGAAAGAAGAATGTCATATGCACCTAGGATGACTTGAGGGTGAGACAGGCCAGAAATCACCAGATTTTATTATAATTTATTTATTAATATTTATTTTATTATTTTTTGAGAATTTATTGTCATATGCATGTGTTACACAAAAGAAAAGCTTGCTTTGCATCAGTTAAAAGAAACCTGCCCAATATGTAATTACAAAATTTACAATAAAAAGTCAAATATAAGTATAAATCAGATGCAGCATGAATGATAATGATGTGTCATTACACTGTCTATATATATATATATATATATATATATATATATATATATATATATATATATATATATACATACATATATACATATATACACACACACACATATATATATGTGTGTGTATATAATATATGTATATATGTATGTATATATGTCCTTGTTCAAGATTTGTACTGTATTAGTAAAAGAGTATCGTGTAGTATGCATAAGTCTATAAAAACTATATTTAGCCTGAGGACACCGCCTATAAGGATTAAACTGTCCTTTAGTTAAGTTGTTTTAATTTTTCATACTTTGATACCATCTACTGGGCGACAGAAGCATAAAGACACCATACATGGGCACAATTATCAATTCTTCAGTAATTGGAGGAGGAGCACCAGTGATTTTCTCTGCACTCCTTATAAGTCTTGGCAATTATTTTTGGTCCTCTAATGCTGTTTCCACACCACACAGACAAGCTTGTTAACATGCTTTCAATAGTACACTTATAGAAGTTCATAAGGATTTTAGATGGCATATTGAACTTCATCAGTTTTCTAAGGAAGTATTGCTGTTGTGCCTTCTTGACCATTTGAGTGCTATTAAATGTCCAATAGTAATGGTAAAATAACAAAAATAAATCTAAATCTAAAAAGTTTTTTATAAGCGTTCTTTGGTATGTTCAAGAAAAGTTTGTGCTTGTGTTGTATCCTTCTAATTTCTCTTTGCCATTGTCGCCAGCTTCCTTTTTTATGTCAGTATTCTCTGTGAAACCAAAGTATTTAAATACATTTGAATTGAATTAAATACATCTAACAGTCAGATAATATTTTAATCAGTTCTTTTGGCGATAGTACAATGACAAATGACAATTATGTAAAAAAACATGATGTCCAGGCCATTATTTTACTCACATACTGTAGTATAAATTGGTCTTTAAAAAACAACGGCTCTCATATTTTAGGAAGGAGGCATCAAGTTTGCAAACCCATGGTCTAACATTTTATTTCATATATTTTCAAAATATTCTATTCTATTCTATTCTATTCTATTCTATTCTATTCTATTCTATTCTGTTTATGGTTTAGACACAGTATTGACTGTATTAATTAATTCAGTTAAAGTATTTGACATAAATGGATGACTATGCCCCTCAATATGGCTTTTTATAAAGGTAAAAAATGCCCTATAGGTGCTGTAAAACTAGAGGGCTTTTTCTCATTTGTACTATTTCTTGTTCTGTTTAAATAGCAAAAAGGAAAAAAAGCCCAAAACGAAGAAAGAGCCGGTGAAAACAGTTGGATTTTTTCAGCTGGTAAGAATGTGCATCTCTTCTGCATCACATAATTCATTTGTAGCTTTTGTAAGCAGTGATGTAACATGCGATGATACACCTGAGGGCAGAAGTCAAGCGTTTGACTCACATGTTTGTCGTTGGCTTGCAGTTTCGGTATGCCACCTGTCCGGAGGTTCTGCTAATGCTGATCGGCCTGCTGTGCGCAGCTGCACATGGCGTTGCGTTGCCTCTCATGTGCGTGGTGTTCGGACAAATGACTGACAGCTTTGTGATGAGTGGGCAGCAATATAATATGACAGGTAGCCTATATTTAATAGTACAACACCCGTAGTTTTGAAAAATAAGGAAACATCCATGTGAACTAATCACATAAGTCCTTCTCAAATATCTGAAAGTCTGTCAGTACTGGACTGACTTGAGTTGCTAATGTAAACTTTACCCTTAGTGTTACAGTTCAGCAATTATTTCATAAATATTTACTTAAATGAGGTGGTCTGGAACTACTGGTTTCAAGAAATGCTTCTGCTAAATGTTTGCAGGCAACTCTACTGGAAACTTCACCCTCACCGTCCCCAACACAACGTGTTTGGCAGGTTCCCCTGAAATAGGCATTGAAGATAAAATGACAAGGTGAGGAGCCGTCTGGTGTCAGATTCATTGTCATTTAGTTGACTCATTAATAATTTACAGAAGGTTCTTAATTATTTTTAACATCGGTCCCTAAGTTTTGACTGTCCGAATCTTCTACCTTTGGTTCATTTCTTAACGTAAGCCGGTGGTTTGTTTACACAGATATGCTTATTACTTTGTTGCAATCGGTGCTGCGGTTTTGCTCCTGGGAACATTCCAGGTAATGCTTTTCCTGCTAACTGCTGCGAAGCAAACAAAGAGGATCCGGGAGAAGTACTTTCATGCCATCCTCCACCAGCAGATGTCATGGTTCGACACGCATCCGATTGGAGAGCTGAACATTAGACTTACAGAGTAAGTGAATTGCAACCTGTTCCAGACTCTTGTTTCTGTCACCTGATATGTTCTTGGGTTACATTTCAGGTGTTTAATCTGGTGTATGGATCTCCTTTTTCCCCTCTCAACGCAGTGATATAAACACAATCAACGATGGCCTCGGGGACAAGATCTGTGTGTTTGTCCAGTTCTTCTGCACATTTCTTACTGGTTTCATCATTGGTTTTATCTACGGTTGGAAGCTGACGCTGGTCATTCTTGCCGTCAGTCCCCTCTTAGCAGGATCGGCTGCTGTTTGGTCTAAAGTATGTATAAAGCTCCTTGTTTTTGTTTTGTTTTTTGTTTTTTTATCAAATGGTTTCATGAATAAACCTATACACAATGTATATTATACCCTACACAATATATTGTATACAAACTTTATGATATATACATATATCCTTGTGTGTGTGTGTGTGTGTGTGTGTGTGTGTGTATATATATATATATATATATATATATATGTATGTATATATGTATATATATGTATGTGTGTGTGTGTGTGTGTGTGTGTCATAATAATTTGGTTTGGCTTCAGTACACCACTAACATACTGTATATATGTTAGTACACACAAACTAAACATAAAATGGCCTTTTCTACTTTTTTAAAACAGTGGTTTACTGAAAAAATTGTGTCTCTGTCTTTAAATACATTCAATTATAATTAAACTTTTCTTAAAGCTGCAGTTCGTAACTTTTTTGGGTAAAAAATTTTTTTGAGCAAGTACATAACCAGCCAGTGTTCAAAACTATCTGCTTGCCTTAGCTCGATTCAAAACGGTAAGCTAGTAATAATGTTTTTAATTCCAGTGGTACTTGTCGATTTCCGTGGGAAATTCGAGCATGTCATTACGTCACATCTGTACACATAAAGAAGGTGTCTCGACTAGTAGGCTATATTGCGTGTGAGGATGTTGGAGGTGGAGATTTATAGCCTTTTCTCACAGTACTTGATATAATTAAACTTAGCAATTTGATGGCGGATCCAGAAAGGTTCAAACGACAATCACCAGTAACAACTGGAGATTCACCCGTTGTAAAATGCAAAAGACTTCGGACTTCGGAGTGGCTACAGAAAAAAAGAGACTGCAACCGGGCCCATGCGAAAACAAGGATAAATATCAGAAAGGCATTAAATGTAGTCATGCAATGCTGATGTTGTTAACATTATCAATTTGAGAACAAAGTATAATTTGCATGGTTTGACGTGATCTGATAAGCGATCGTTAAAGGTTGTATCAGCGATTTCAGGCCCAAACATAAATGATCACATTCATCTTATCTTTCCTAACGATCCGCTAGCTGCCCGCCCCATAAGCAGGTCGTCAAAAAAACGCGTCTCTGTAGGCAGCCTAGGCTCTGAGATCTGCACACAAAAACAGTTGGTTTCACCAACACTCAAAACCAAAATAAATAGTGTTCCAACCAATCACCGACAGGGGTGGCTGTTGTGAGGTTTTCGCGTGCAGCCGTCATAGGCAGCCGTGCACGAGCGCAAAACCTCACAACACCCACCCCTGTCGGTTTTTGACGACCAGCTTATGGGTCGGGCAGCTAGCGGATCGTTAGGAAAGATTAGATGAATGTGATCATTTATGTTTGGGCCTGAAATCGCTGATACAACCTTTAATCAGCGTGATTTACTGCAATGCTTTTTTTCCCTTAGTTGGTCAGAACAAAAGTGGATGTTACTTACTTGTTCAGATGACATTTTCCGGTGAAAATTCTTATGTTGGTCATACTTCCAAAAAGTAGAATCTGTGATTCCGAATGACAGTATCCACACCGGCGCGGCGACTGACAGCCGCACATTCTCCTCAAAACATTGGATTCATCCGCGACTTTCATCGGATTCATCTATGACGTGCCGAGGCACAACCCACGTAAAGTTGATAATTCCACGAATAACTGCAATTGCAGATTTCGAACAGAGATGGCGACAAAGAGGAAAAACTACGGACTGCAGCTTTAAGGATAAACTAAATCTCTGAAAATGCTGTAAACTAGTGAGCCCTTGCACATTAGGTTACAATTAACAACAGAGGCCAAACTATTGAATTCAGTTGCTGTTTATTTTTAGATATAATAATCAACGATCAAATAACAAATTGTATGCAAACATGTAAATTGCACATACAACAGTTTTTGCATTAACTTCTCAATCTAATTCTAAAATTATGTTTCTACTCCAATTCATTGATGAAATACGTAATCATTTATTTTACACAGTGGCTGTCATAACTTGTTTTCATGACAGACTTAATTAAACATAGGCCTACATTAAATAAGATAATAGATAATGAATATTTATGTTAAAATAGTGCATAGCTATTTTATGCGAAATTCTCCTCTCCAGGGGTGCGTTTCCCGAAAGCATCGTTGGCCAACTATGGTCGCAAGTTCATCGCAATGTCCATTGAACTCTATTGGTAACGAGGGAACTTGCGACCATAGTTGGCTAACGATGCTTTCGGAAAACGCACCCCAGTTCGTTTCTCTGTGTGTGTGGATACTGAATGACTCACCTGACATGTAATGCTACTTGACATCTTGTTTACAAGCTGTGTTGTTGATGTCTTTCCGCGTTTGAAACACTGATTGAGCGATTACACGAGATATGATCAGTAAGGTATAGCCTACTGTATCTTTCAACATACTTTCAGATGTTCATTCATGTCTATTTTGATCGCATTCACTCGCGCTCCGTTCTGCCGCTTGAACTGACTGATGAGGCGCCTATATAGCGATCTGTCGCGCGCCCCACAGCAAAGAGCAAACAGCATTGTTTCAATTTCGTGATCAAATTGACAGAATTTGAAAGATGATACTTTGTTTCTTACCGAAAGTAACAAAACACGGAGAGTATTGCTAGTATTGGTGGTTAATGGATGTTAAAATGGTTAATAGGCTAACGCTGTAGGCCTATATCGTGTGCACGTACCACCGAAGCGAAAGACACGTGGGCTACCGAAAATTGTCGTGTAGGCTATAATATTTTATTTCAATAATTCATATTTTATAAATGTAATTATTTGATTTGGCTTCAGTACAAATACAAATGTAGGCCTATACCTATCAAGTTAAAGGGATAGTTCACCCAAAAATGAAACTTTTTGAGTGAAATATCCCAAGTTGTAGAGCCCAAAATAATATCTTACTTTTATGTCATATCTTACTGAATCTGTTTTCCTACAGATTCTTGCCACCTTGACCAGTAAGGAGCTTTCAGCGTATGCTAAAGCAGGAGCAGTAGCTGAAGAGATTCTGGTCGCTATCAGGACTGTTGTGGCTTTTAATGGACAGAAGAAAGCAGTGGAAAAGTGAGCACATTCTGTACCTTTCACTCACCAAAGTTCACAACAAATTTGTCACTTAAATGTGAGAGATAAGATTGGGTCTTTTAAAATGTGAAGAATGCGACCAAACTGTTTTGAGTGTGTGTGTACAGAGTGACAGTTTTCTGTGACAAACTATTTTCTGTATTTTAGGTATGAGAAAAACTTGGTGGATGCAAAGAACTTTGGGGTAAAGAAAGCTATAACCACTAATGTGGCCATGGGGTTTACACAGTTTGTTATATTTGGCACCTATGCACTGGCATTTTGGTATGGAACAAAACTGTCTGTGGACGAACCAGAGAATTACACCATCGGAAGGGTCATCACTGTAAGTTTTTTAAGACTTTATCTGTTTCTGAATAAAGATACAGCAGGAGACACTTTTTTAATAACCTCTAACTTTGTTACTTTTCAGGTTTTCTTCTCTGTGATGATTGGCTCATTCTCTTTAGGTCAGGGAGCTCCAAACCTGGAGAGCATCGCCAAGGCCCGGGGTGCGGCCTATGAGGTCTACAAAACAATTGACATGGTACAAACTTTCAGTCTGTGTTCATTCTTCATAATAAAGTTATTTTTTATTATATGTATGACCATATTGTTATTCTGGATGACTGTTGCAGCCTCGTCCCATTGACAGCAGTTCAAAAGAAGGTCACAAACTAGACCATGTGAAAGGAGATATTGAATTCAAGAACATCAACTTCAGCTATCCCTCCAGAAAAGATGTGAAGGTACAGCAGCAAATTTTCCCTCCTGTTAGGAATTGTATCATTCATACTGTACATATTATGTCTGTTGAAATTATTAGGGATGCAATGAGATTATCTTTATGATTATTTTTGGATTAATTCAAATTAGTGATTTTATAATTATGTTATGGCTGATAACCAATAAATGGCTTTATTAAAATTAGATATTATTTTTGTCTACATAAAAATAAAATGTTAGAGCTCAAAATTGATCATTTAAATAGTAAAAGATAAGTAGGAAATTGGATATTCATTTTGAGATTTGCTAAAGATTTACTTCTTTTAATAATTTTGCTAACACTTTAGTTTAGGGTCCAATCCTCACAACTAACTAGTTTCTTATTAGCATGTATATTACTAGGATATTGGCTATATATTAGTACTTATAAAGCACATATTAATGCCTTATTCTGCATGACCATATTCTACATCCCATAATCCTAACCAATACCTAAACGTAACAACTACCAAACTATTAATAAGCAGTAATTAGGGGTTAACTGAGGAAAAAGTAATAGTTAATAGGTACTTCATAGTAAGAATTGGACCATAAACTAAAGTGTGACCATCATTGTTTTCTATCGACCAATACTGATACATTTTTTGTCTGTAAAATTGGCGTATTATCGATATGGTGATGATATATATATTGTGATGAAATGGTGACATTCTGATGACTGATACAATGTGTCCCATCGCAGATTCTACAGGGAATGAATCTGAAAGTGCCTCATGGAAAGACCATTGCTTTGGTTGGAGCCAGTGGCTGTGGGAAAAGCACAACAATTCAGCTTCTGCAGCGGTTCTATGACCCGGATTCAGGAGAGGTAACACTGATATGCCCAAAGAATCTTCTAATGAGCAACCATAAATCATTTCCTTCAATACTTCACGTCACTCAAAATATGTTGTCATTCAGTTTACTACCGATCTTTTTTGAGGAGTGAAGAACTGAGTAGTTTATGAAATGTGTGCGGTTGTGCAGGTGACTCTGGATGGTCATGATATCCGTTCTCTAAATGTGTGCTGGCTGAGGGAGAACATGGGTATCGTGAGTCAGGAGCCTGTTCTTTTCGGAACCACCATCGCAGAGAATATACGCTACGGCAGAGAAGACGCCACTGACGAGGATATTGAACGAGCCATTAGAGAGGCCAATGCCTACGATTTCATTTCCAAACTACCAGATGTGAGTAGTGTCAAATTTTATTTAAAAGGTTTTGACTCGGTTCTACCCCTAAAGTTATTGAATATTGCAGAACCAAAGATTTCATTATGATGTCAATAAATTACAGTGTCTAAGAAATGGAAATGCACAATATATCAGCACCATATTTGTTAATATAAAAAAATGATATGGATGTTTATTTTTGCATACACATTTCCCCTACTTTTACATTTAGATGACCTTTTCCATCATCTAATGCTCCCTCAAAGTTAATCTTTACTTATAATAATAAGTTAATAACACATATAATCTACAAATGTACATTTGTCATATGCCTACATTTAGTGTTTACTTTTTTAAAATTTAGACAAAATAGACTTATAGTATCGGCCATGTCAAGTTTAGACTTACAGTCAGCATTAGTTGCTTCTACATCAGTGTTATTCACCGGTCATTTCCCTCTGATTTATGGGTAGGGTTAGGTTTACAGGTAGGGATAGGGTTGGGACTACATTTTCCGACAGGAATGTTGTTCCAGGACACAACAAAATGTGTTGATCCAGGAACATGTCTTACTTGGCAAAATCACGGTGACCTCTTAGAGATGTAGACCAGAATTTTAAATGGGTGGATCTCTATTTACAAATGAGCATTTTTAGACTGTATGTGTACTACACTAGTTGTGTTTAGACTGAAAAGGGGTTAAATGTTTTAAAAAAAATTTTTCTCTGAGATAGAAGCTAAACACTATGGTTGGCGAGAGGGGGGCTCAACTCAGCGGGGGCCAAAAGCAGAGGATCGCTATTGCTCGAGCTCTCGTCAAAAACCCCAAAATCCTCCTGCTGGACGAAGCCACATCAGCCCTGGACACACAGAGCGAGTCCATCGTTCAGGCAGCTTTAGACAAGGTAATGCAAAACAGTTCTCTCTGTGACATGCAGGAAGGACATTTGCATGAGTACTAGAAAATATATAGTTACAGTTGCAGTTGCGAATATGAATATCTTTTATTACAGTTTTTGGTATTGGTAACACTTTATTTTACATTTTACATATGTTACATGTACTTACCATAGTAAAAAGAGTAAATTATGCATAATTACATGCAACTAACCCTAAACCAAATCCTAATCCTACCTTAAATCTATAGTAAGTACATGTAGTTAATTAATATTACTCAGTACTTAAATGCATCATTACACTGTCACCTTGAAATAAAGTGTAACCCAAAGTTATAACCAACAAAACTGCAACACTGCGGTAAACAAGCAATAAATAATTGTGTGTGTTGTTTCTTAGGCCAGAGCAGGACGCACTACCATTGTGATTGCACACCGCCTGTCAACTATTCGTTCAGCAGATATAATTGCAGGATTCAACGACGGCAAAGTGGTGGAACAGGGCAGTCACAGAGAACTCATGGCCAAAAAAGGAGTGTACTATTCTCTCGTAATGCAACAGGTACATGTACGTCTCTCTACATGGGAGCTATCTGATAGTGGGACAGGACAGAACTGACTTTATGAATTTCTCTGCAGTTGTTGCCTAAATCTTACTCTTTTATTTTGCTTGCTAAACTAGAAACCATGAAATTAATCACCTTTTTTATTCTATTGACAGCCGGTATTTTTAACAGTAATACCAGTAAGAAATAATACACTTTTTTATTATTTATATTACATGAAAGGTTTATACATCTTATAATATTCTTATAGTTAGTAGAAAAAAATTATTAACAAATATTAATTATATATTTATTTAATAATTATATATGATTATAATATAAAATGATATAAGATGTAACTACCTTTCAGAAGTTTGTGGTCAGTAATTTTTTTTAATGTTTTTTTTAAGTCTCTTCTGCTCACCGAGGCTGCATTTATTTGATCAAAAACACTGTCAAAACAGGAATATTGTGAAGTAATTTGGCAGTTTAAAAATTCAAAATTTTACATTTTCAGCAGCCATTACTCCAGTTTTAAGTGTCACATGATCCTTCAGAAAGCTGCTTAATATTTTGGAATAATTTTTTTCTTCAGGATTCTCTGATGAATAGACAGTTGTAAACCAGCAATTATTTGAAATAGAAACCTTTGGTAACATTATGAATGTCTTTACTTTCACTTTTGATCAATTTAATGCAACCTTTCTGAATACATTTTTACTTTCTTTAAAAAACATTTGTACAGATCCCAAACTTTTGAATAATATTGTGTGTGTGTGTGTGTGTGTGTGTATTGTTTGCAGTGCCATGACAGTATAAAAGTGTGTGTGTGTATTGTTTGCAGTGCCATGACAATATAAAAGACGATTATAATGGAAACAATATTCCCATTATAATATCACACTTAATATATAGCCTGTGCTACACAGTATACACAAGTCTTTATATGTAAAAAAAAATTGAAAGAAATTATCCCTGAAACCTCCCTGAATCCTTTACGGGAAGGTCTCTCACAAGAGAGCATCATATTTGGGTTTCTTTGGCATAAAGTTTTTTTTTCTATTCATTTACATTAACAGTCCTCAGATAGACCAAGTGATGATCTTGATGCCAATGAAGATGATATTCTGGATGTTTCTGAGGGAGACACCGGTGAGGAATTTTCTGACACAGAGACTCCCGAAGGAGGAGAGGAAATTAAAATGGAGAGTGGATCCCTTAGAAGAAGCTTAAGACGTGGCAGTCAGAGACGGTCCTCGAGAAAGAAGAAGAGCAAGAAATCCAAAAAAGACAAAAAGGTACATACTCCACAATCTCCACTGCTTTGATGCTATTGAGAGTTCATAAATGGAGTAATTGGATGAACCTAAAAATTCTCTTGTAGGAAACGGAAAACGTTCCAGAAATTCCTTTCACTAGAATTCTGGCTCTGAACAAGCCGGAATGGCCTTACCTGCTGGTGGGCATTCTGGCCAGCCTTGTGGGTGGAGCTGTTTATCCCTGTGTGGCCATTCTGTTTGCCAAAATTATTGGTGTGAGTGTCCTTTGTCTTTATTCATACATCTGAATAAAAATCTCTATTGTGTATATTTTTGCTTCCTTCTCATCTCCCCATGATTGTTTTAAAATAATTGACATAAAAATTGTGGATTGTACATTATATTAGTCCCGTAAGCACATAGCATTTATAATGATTTAACCATGATGTTCAATTCTAATATAACCTCGTCTTTTTTAGGTGTTTGCAGAGCTCGACCCTGACGTAAAGCGGCAGAAGACCATGATGTTCTCGCTCTTCTTTCTGCTAACAGGAGCAGTGGCCTTTATCACTTATTTCTTCCAGGTGAGGTTTTTGTTGGGTTATTAGTGGCGTTCGCTAGCATTTCCATTGCTTTATACTTGGGGTTAGTGGTTAGCTTAGTACTAAACTTAGGCATCCTTCATAATGGTATTAACCAACCAGAAAACCTAACAACCACCTAACCATTGTGAAGGCAATTTTTGCACAGGCACAAAATTTAGATCTAGTGTGTATATGGGTTCAGCAAGATTTTTTACAATGTTTTTGAAAGAAGTCTCTTATGCTCATCAAGGCTGCATTTATTGGATCTAAAATAGTTAAACAGTGTACACACACACACACCCACACACACACACACACACAGAGAGAGAGAGAGAGAGAGAGAGAGTAGTAGTCTGTGACAGAAAGTAGTCTTCGAGAATATATTCAAATGTAGTGTAGAATAAAAGCAAATTATTGTACTTTAAAACACTGTTGTCAAAATGATACTGTTTTACTATTTTAATATATATATATATATATATATATATATACACTTGTATGCATTTCTGTATGTAAGTTTCACATCTGTTGCTAGAGAGAGAGAGAGAGAGAGAGAGAGAGAGTAGTAGTCTGTGACAGAAAGTAGTCTTTGAGAATATATTCAAATGTAGTGTAGAATAAAAGCAAATTATTGTACTTTAAAACTCTGTTCTCAAAATGATACTGTTTTACTATTTTTATATATATATATATATATATATATATATATATATATATATATATATATATATATATATACACTTGTATGCATTTCTGTATGTAAGTTTCACATCTGTTGCTCTTTCCTCTTCTAGGGCTTCATGTTTGGTAAATCTGGGGAGCTTCTAACCATGAGGTTGAGAAGGCAGGCTTTCAACGCCATGATAAGACAGGTACGGCACATTTCCTGCATCTATCACTCATCACTATATAGTAGTAATGCAGTTGAGAGCTAATCTGGCAAAAAAACAAATGGCTATTGAAATGATGGGTGCTTCATCCTCAAGCCTGTTTCTCTTAACAGGAGATTGCCTGGTTTGATGACAACAACAATGCAGTGGGAGTCCTGACCACTAAATTAGCCACAGATGCGTCTCTGGTTAAAGGGGTGAGTGGAACACAGTCATTTGCCATCAGAACCAGTAATTAAGCTTTCACTGTGGATGCAGCCTGTGTTTTTGGCTCTGGTTCATTACATCCATCTCTTTAAACCGTTATAGGCCTGGCTGAATCTGTTTCTCAGTCGTATTTATGTGAGAGCTAATCCATTTGACTACAGCTTCTGGTATTAATAGTGCAACTTTATTTGAATCCACAGGTACACTGCCATTCTAAAGTTTAGGGTATTTATATATATATATATATATATATATATATATATATATATATAATTTTTTTTGTAATTTTTTTTAAAGAAGTCTTACCAAGGCTACATTTACTTGATCAAAGTTGTTTAAATATAATTTATTCCTGTGATGGAAAAGCTGAATTTTCAGCATCATTACTCCAGTCTTCAGTCTTCGGTGTCACATGATCCTTAATAAATCATTCTAATATGATGATTTGGTGCTCAAGAAGCATTTCTTTGGTTACACTTTATTTAATTGGTCCACTTTAGACATTCTACAAACTATAAGTAACTTGCTGTAAGAGTAAGAATGACAGTTAGTTGACATGTAGTTGCTTATAAGTTGATTGTAAGTTACTTCCAATCAACTTAAAAGCAACTACATGTCAACTAACTCTCACTAGAGTATTAGTAGGTTAGGTTTCGGGTTAGTAGAATAAGTTGAGTAGCTGCAAAGTTACTTATAGTCAGTAGAATGTGGACCATTGGAATAAAGTGTTACCATTTCTTCTTCTTATAAATGTTGAAAACAGATGTGCTGCTTTATATTTGCGTGGAAACCAGATTCTTTAATGAATAGAAAGAACATACGTTGTACAATAAGATCCAATATCCAAATAGCTTGTTTAGTTGTGTCTTTTTCTCATTTCTAGGCAGCAGGATCCAGATTAGGACTAGCCACAAACACTATCTGTGCTCTTGGCATCGCTGTCATTGTGGCGTTTATCCATAGCTGGCAGCTCACCTTGCTTATCCTTGCCTGTGTCCCCTTCCTCACGGGGGCAAATTTCATCCAGATGAGAGCCATGGCAGGACACACCAGCAAAGACCAGAGTGCACTGGAGATGTCTGGCAAGGTACGGTACTCTGGTCATTGACCCTTTTTTTGATTTTGTTTGAGAACAGTGTGATTCAGTTTATTCTGTAAATGATTACGTAAGATTAATTGGTTGCTGATGGTATCATTTCCAACTCTTCTGCTCAGATATCCACTGAAACCGTTGAGAACTTCAAGACGGTCGTCGCATTAACCCGTGAGGAGGTCTTCTTCCGAAAGTTTATTGGCAGCCTGCGCGAGCCATATAAGTAAATCATTTTTAAGACTAAAATACTAAGACCCCTTAATACAGGGGTTCCCTTTCGAGGGAACTCGCGATGCGTCAACGACGCTTTGGGAACGCCTCCGCGTGATTACGTCTGAAGCACGTATGTCAACTAGTCCAATAGGAAGAATGAGCGTCACGGGCGGGTGACGTCATGACCAGGAAAGGATAAAAGCACATCCGGTGCAACCAGTGTTAGCTTTTTTGCCTCAGCAAAGCGCTATATGTCAAAACTGTCTGTATATTTACTGTTTGTTTGTCACTATATATATATATATCACTATGGCGAAACAACTATTCAAGCAGTGTGTTCCTCCCTGCCCTCGTTTCCTTACGGGTGGGGATACACACGAGCTTTGTGTAGTTTGTTTGGGAGCGGAGCATGCTATGTCAGCCTTCGAGGGGGCTGACTGTCAGCATTGTGAGCTTCTCCCGCTCCGCATGCTCCGCTCCCGCTTGTCCATGTTTGACGAGAGTGGGCAGGCTCGCGAACCTCAGGGTGCTGGACCCGCCGCTGCCGAGGCAGCCCGGAGAAAGCAGACCTGGGGTTCGCAAATGGATCTCTCGGCGGGGTTGGAGACGGGCTCTGCCTTATCTCCTCCCTTACCCGGGGGATCCAGTGCTCTCTTGCCGGTGTCAGAAGCCCGCCCCGCGGTTTCTTCTGCCCAGGAAGAGAGCCCCATGCTTCAGTGCTCTAGCTCCGAGGAGGTAGATGTGCTGAGCATGGCCAGTGACACAAACACACGAGAAGAAAACACGCCATCTTCTTCTCCCGCACATGATGAGCTTGTAGAGGTGATTACACGCGCTGTTGAGAAATTACATATTGAATGGCCATCTGAGAAAAAAGACGCTCGCCCTAAAAGCAAACTTGACGAGCGTTTTTTTAATATCTAGTGTTTCATCTCCCTCGCGGGCACTTCCATTTTTTCCCGATCTGCATAGTGAGATAAGTAGATCGTGGAATAAACCATATTCGTCACGTCTCTTCAGTCCTCAAGTGCACACATATTCTGATATAAGGGGACTGAAGGAATATGGTTATGGGTCGATGCCGCCGGCAGAACAGACGCTCGCGAGCTATCTGTCTCCCGCGTCAGCATCGTCCCTGAAATCACCCGCGTTGCCCACTAAACCGTTAAAAAATACATCTGCATTAGTGGGCAAAGCTTATACAGCAGCTGGTCAAGCTGGAGCCTGCCTGCACACCATGGCAGTGCTTCAGGCTTATCAGGCGGATTTATTAGGGGATATTGACAAGAGTGAGGGGGTCAGTCCCGACGATATTCGAGAGCTTCGTCGGGCAACAGATCTTTCTCTCAGAGCTACGAAAGAGACCGCTCGTGCTATTGGGCGGTCTATGGCAGCCCTTGTAGCTACTGAGAGACATTTATGGCTTAATCTAGCTGAGATTAAAGACAAAGATCGTGCTTTTTTATTAGATGCACCACTCTCACCATCTGGTCTTTTTGGCGATGCTGTCAATACGGTTGTTGAACGTTTTCAAGAAACAAAGAAGCAATCTGAGGCATTTAAAAAATTCATCCCTCGTAAAGTCAAAGCCCCTGAGGATGCTGGGCGTGAGCTTCCTCAAACTAGCACTTCAAAATTTTCTCGTGCACAGCAAAAGGAGAGTGTCGCGTCTCGGGCTCCCCCTTTAAAACCTTGGGGGCCGAGCCGTCATTCTCAGCCGAAATCTTCTAAGTCTAAGCCGGATCTGAGGACCGTTCTTATGGCTAAGAAGGCTTCGGCTCAAAAGAGGTCCTGACGCCCTCAGTGTCAGACCATTGAGGACAGCCCCTACCGGGGTGGAACGGTGTTCACCTCTTTTTACGGTGCCCGTTCCATTTCGGGGTCCTCAGGAAGCCGTTCTGCCAACCCTGCCACCCTTGGTGCTTCAGGGCGCAGCGGTTTCCAGCGAGTTCCTGACCCGGCGTCAACTCGACATTGCGTCAGACTCGCGCCCTCTGAGGGGGGTTCAAAGACAGTCACTTCGGTTGTTTCCTGCCAGTATGCTTCAGGTCACCGAAGTAGCTGTTCCTTTAATACCAGAGGCCAGTCTCGAGAGACTGGTACCCTTAGTAGATTTTCTGACAGAGTGGAAGAATCTGACGAATATATCTCCTTGGGTCCTGCAAACAATAGAGAAAGGTTACCGAATTCAGTTTGGTTCTCCTCCGCCTCGCTTCAACGGGGTGCTACCTACGTTAGTACACCCCGAGCAGGCTCTGGTAATGGAGCAAGAAGTAGAATCTCTTTTAGCGAATGGAGCTATAGAGCAGGTGTACTCGCCCGACAGAGAATCGGGGTTTTACAGCCGATACTTCATTGTTCCGAAAAAGGATGGGGGGTTGCGTCCCATTTTAGATCTTCGTCTGTTGAATCGTGCAGTCATGAAACTCAAGTTCAAGATGCTCACACTCAAACAGATCGTGACTCAAATCAGATCCGAGGACTGGTTTGTCACGATAGATTTAAAGGACGCTTACTTCCATGTCTCCATCCTCCCTCAACACAGGAAGTTCCTGAGGTTTTCTTTCGGGGGCAAAGAATTCCAATATCGGGTGCTTCCATTTGGCCTGGCTCTATCACCCCGCACGTTCACGAAGTGCGTAGATGCAGCTCTGGCCCCGCTCAGGCTGCAGGGCATACGCATTCTGAACTACATCGACGACTGGCTTATTCTGGCGGAATCAGAGCAGTTAGCGGTTCGGCATCGAGATGTCGTCCTCGCTCACATGAAGAAATTGGGGTTGAGACTCAATACCAAGAAGAGTGTGCTATCTCCATTACAGAGAACCACTTTCCTTGGTGTGGTATGGGATTCAGTCACGATGCGGGCCACATTATCGCCCGTTCGTGTAGCTGCTATCCTCGTAGCCACGAAAGAGTTGAGGCTAGGCCAGTCACGCACTGTGAGACAGTTCGAGAGACTGTTGGGTCTCTTGGCAGCAGCGTCCAATGTGATCCCCTTTGGCCTGCTGTACATGAGACCTTTGCAGTGGTGGCTCAGGACCAGAGGGTTCTCCCCGAGGGGAAACCCACTTCGTATGATCAAGATCACGCGGCGGTGTCTCCGCGCCTTGGTTATATGGAGGAAACATTGGTTCCTGGCCCAGGGTCCGGTGTTGGGAGCTCTTTGCCATCGAGTTGCGATCTCGACAGATGCTTCCCTCACCGGCTGGGGAGCGGTAATGGAAGGCCGCTCAGCTCAGGGTCTGTGGAGGGGTCATCATCTTTTGTGGCACATAAATTGCCTGGAGATGATGGCTGTCTTCAATGCGTTGAAACATTTCCTTCCAGACCTGAGGGGCCATCATGTGCTTGTCCGCACAGACAACACATCGGTGGTCTCTTATATAAATCGTCAGGGGGGTCTGCGCTCGCGTCCACTCTGCAAACTGGCGCACCAGATCCTCCTGTGGTCTCTGGGCAAATTACGCTCTCTGAGGGCAGTGTATATACCAGGGGCTCAGAATATAGGAGCAGACTCCCTGTCGAGGCAGGGGCTGAGGCCAGGGGATTGGAGACTCCACCCCGAGGCGGTGGAGCTCATATGGGACTTTTACGGCCGTGCAGAAGTGGATCTTTTTGCGTCTCAGCATACGACGCATTGTCCACTTTGGTTCTCCCTCACTCAGCCAGCCCCCCTGGGGCTGGACGCTATGGTACAGACATGGCCGAGGCTACGTCTGTACGCCTTTCCCCCTGTTGCTCTGCTCCCAGGAGTTCTGGAGAGAGTCCGCCAGGACGGAATAAGTCTACTGCTTGTAGCGCCACGTTGGCCGAGCCGGTTTTGGTTTGCGGATCTAATTCATCTCCTCAACGGCCCTCCCTTGGAGATCCCGATCAGGAGAGACCTTCTGTCTCAGGCAGGGGGCACTATATTTCACCCCCGGCCAGAGGTTTGGAAACTATGGGTTTGGCCTCTGAGGGGGCCCAACTTATAGAGAGTGGTCTCTCAACCGAGGTTGTTGAGACCATTCTTAGCTCCAGAGCTCCAGCTACGAGGAAATTATACGCACTTAAGTGGAGAGTCTTCACTTCTTGGTGTCACCAGCATCAGTGGGATCCAGTTAACTGTTCAGTGAACACAGTACTTGAATTTCTCCAAGATCGCTTTGCATCAGGTTTATGTCCATCTACCTTAAAAGTCTACGTGGCGGCCATTGCAGCTTTCCACGCCCCGGTGGGTGGTACGTCATTGGGTCGAGACCCCCTGGTCATTCGTTTCCTTCGTGGCACCTTGAGGCTGAGGCCTGCATCTCGCACTAGGGTTCCGGCCTGGGACCTGGCTATTGTTCTAGAAGGTCTTTCAGGGGCGCCCTTTGAGCCCCTAGAGTTAGTTTCAGAGAAATTTCTGACATTTAAGACCATTTTTCTTCTAGCGATCTCGTCCCTAAAAAGAGTCGGAGACCTTCAGGCCCTTTCGGTTTCTCCCACTTGCCTTGAGTTTGCACCCGGGATGGTCAAGGCATTCTTATACCCTAAACAGGGATATGTCCCTAAGGTGCCAACCAATATTCCTAGGCCTATTGTGCTGCAGGCTTTCTGTCCTCCTCCTTTTACATCTTCGGACCAGGAAAAACTGAATCTTTTGTGTCCAGTGCGAGCACTCGACACTTATGTCCACAGGGCTTCCCCGTGGAGGAAATCTGATCAGTTATTTGTCTGCTTTGGGTCACCTAAGAAAGGTCTTCCGGCCTCTAAGCAAACAATTAGTAAGTGGATAGTTGAGGCTATTTCTCTTGCCTATGAGTCTTCTGGCCAGCCATGCCCTTTGGTGGTCAGAGCTCATTCTACTAGGGGTATGGCGGCTTCTAAAGCCTTATTATCTGGGGTTTCTCTTCAGGAGGTTTGTGATGCGGCAGGTTGGTCTTCTCCGCTCACATTCGTGAGGTTTTATAGCCTGGACCTGGATGCTGCCCCAGGTTCTCAGGTGCTTGGTACTTAAGTTGCCGACAGTTTTGATACAGGCAATTGTAAGTCTGGCGTGTTGGGTATTCTCGTTCCCAAAGCGTCGTTGACGCATCGCGAGTTCCCTCGAAAGGGAACGTCTCAGGTTACGACTGTAACCCTAGTTCCCTGAGAAGGGAACGAGACGATGCGTCGCCCGGCCATACTTCCTGCATCCCTGTTATCGACTTTGCTTCGGCTCTAGAAGCTAACACTGGTTGCACCGGATGTGCTTTTATCCTTTCCTGGTCATGACGTCACCCGCCCGTGACGCTCATTCTTCCTATTGGACTAGTTGACATACGTGCTTCAGACGTAATCACGCGGAGGCGTTCCCAAAGCGTCGTTGACGCATCGTCTCGTTCCCTTCTCAGGGAACTAGGGTTACAGTCGTAACCTGAGACGTTTTCAAACTGAAGTCCAGGGACCACAAGGCGGTGCTAGAGGGCAAAGATAAAATGTTTTACAAGCAGTGTTGTTTTACCCTAGTTTTATTCATATTTATAATTAATATTATTAATTTTAAGTTCTCATGTTAATTTTAGTTTCATTTTTAGTAATTTCGTTATGAGTTTTTATTTATTTCAAGTTAATAACTTTAGTGTTTCAACTTATTGCCAAGGCAACATTTCAAATAATCCCATTTTCAACTAATATTTATATTTTATTGTATTTCAGCTTTATTTCAATTAACAGAAATGCTTTAATAGATTTAGTTTTAGTTAACGATAATAATTGTGATAATAAGGTTAACTAAAAATTTTTAATTACATTTTTTTTTTGCAAATATTTGTGTGAAAATATACATGTATATTTAATAAATATTTACTTTATTTTAAAAATATTTTATATTTAATAAATATAAATAGATTTAATAGTTTGCTTTGACTTTATATCTGATTATTTAATTTTGAAAGTCTTAATATTTAACCCATGCATTATAAATTTGTATTTGTACATGAAAATATATAAATACACACACACACACATACATATATATAACAGGCTAGTAAAAATGACAAAAGCACAACAAAATTCCTGAAACATAAATACGGAAAATGGAAAACTGAAAATATAAAAATTTAAGCTGAAAATATGAAGATGATAGCTAATTCTAAATGTTAACAAATACAATAATTGACTAAAATAAATAAATGATACTAAAATAATACTGCTCACAAGAGTATCATTATTATATTTGTGGGTCATAGGCAAAAACAATTTTTTGAAATCTCAAAAATTACAAATGGCTAATTTTATGTGATGGCAAAACTTTGAAAATCCCTGCCTTAACAGACGCTCAGTTAACATCAAATCTGATTCAGCCAAATCTTACAGAAAGCAATATGTGATATTTCAGATCTAGCTTGTGTAAAGCGCCCATCTACGGAGTCACATTTGCCCTCGCACAAGCCATTCCTTACCTGGTCAATGCTGCAATCTTCCGCTTCGGAGCCTGGCTTATTGCACGCTGTTACACAGAATATGAAAATGTTTTCCTGTAAGTACAGTTTGTATGAAGGATTTATCAATGTTTTTTTGAAAATCTCATACACACTCTAGTCTATACCATGCTGATGTGTTGGTTCCTCTCCAGGGTATTTTCTGTGATTGTCTTTGCTGCAATGAACATTGGCCAGTCCTCATCATTCGCTCCTGACTTTGCCAAAGCCAAAGCAGCGGCTGGGCGGATCTTACTGCTGTTAGAGAAGAAACCAGCCATTGATATCTATGATGAGTCCGGAGACCGACCAGTGAGTGTGACATTTGGAGCTTGTAGCATGAAGCTCTCAGAAGAAATTAAATAAAAATGAAATAATATTCTTTGTCCTTTTTTCAGACAAATTTTTCAGGGCATGTTGAATTCCGAGATGTCCAATTCTCCTATCCAACCCGTCAGAATGTGAAAGTCCTGCAGGGCCTGAATGTATCAGTGTCTCAGGGACAGACTCTGGCCCTGGTGGGCAGCAGTGGCTGTGGGAAGAGCACCACCATTCAGCTTCTAGAACGTTTCTACGACCCTGCGGCAGGCCAAGTGGTGAGTTCACCGGGTGGTTTTTGTGTGCCTGAATGTCTAACCCATTATTTTGGGTCAAGTGATCAATTTACGCCTGATTTTGTTTTTGCATGTTGCACAGTTTGTAGACGGTAATGACACCAAAACTGTGAACCTGGCGTGGCTGCGCAATCAGATGGGGCTGGTGTCTCAGGAGCCCATCCTGTTTGACTGCACCATTGCTGAGAACATTCAGTATGGAGACAACAGCCGTGTCGTCACCCAGGAGGAGATCGAGGAAGCTGCGAAGAAGGCCAACATACATAATTTTATCCTTGGCCTTCCAGAGGTATGCATGATGTCTCCATTAATGTGTGTGTGTACACATTTAGCTTTACAAACAAGTACACTACAATTTATAGTAAAACGGTAATATTGAGAAATATTATTAATATTTAAAATAACTGTTTTATATTTTAATATATTTTAAAATGTAATTTATTCCTGTGATCAAAGCTGAATTTTCAGCATCATTACTCCAGTCTTCAGTGTCACATGATCCTTCAGAAATCATTCTAATATGATGATTTAGTGCTCAAGAAACATTAATTATCAATGTTGAAAACAGTTGTGCTGCTTAATATTTTTATGGACATTTTCTTTCAGGACTGTTTGAATAGAAATTTCAAAAGAACAGTATTTATAATATTATTATTACAACATTACGCATCTCTTTACTTTCACTTTTGATCAATTTAATGCATTCTTGCTGAACAAAAGTAATATATTTTTTTTTTTTAAATGAATGGTATATATTGATAACACTATTAAATAATTTTAGTTAACTTGAGCTTAAAATAAAAAAAAATACTTCTTAAGCATTTATTTATTTGAAATATTTCAACATTTACTAATACATTATTAAAAATCAAAGGTTGCATTTGTTAATATTGTTTAATAGACCCTAAACTAACATGAAATAACAATGAATGATTAATAAATTCTATAACAAATGTTTGTTAGTTAATTTTAGTTAATGCCAGTTAATGCAATGCTAGTTAATTTTACTGAATGCATTAACTAAAGTTAAATATTGGGACCTCATTGTAAAGTGTTACTATTATGTAAGGGATAAGGCTGAACGGGACCCCGACGCGAAGCGGAGCCTGAATGGGTTGTTATTCGCTATAACAACCGCCTCGCTATACATTATCCCGCTTATTACATGGCTACCTACAAAATAAATAAATAATTTGACACAAAATATTGATTTAAAAAGGAGTTTATTGATTTAAAAACGATTGTATTGCTTCCGCTAAAGAAAATAGTCCGTTCCGCGTCCATAGCAACGCTCTGTTTTTCATGGCAACGGTGTGTTATACTTCGCAGCGGTCAGTTATCAAGAAATAACAGACCGCATTCTACATTGAAATTCAACCAAGCCATGTAATAAATTATATTATATTATATTAAATTATGCTCAAGGCCATCAATAAAAACTGTTTTCATCATCTATATACATATGTAATATCCCTTCAGAAATACAACACTCGAGTTGGAGATAAAGGCGCTCAGCTGTCTGGAGGACAGAAGCAAAGGATAGCGATCGCTCGAGCTCTGGTGCGCAAGCCCAAAGTTCTGCTGCTGGACGAGGCCACATCAGCCCTCGACACAGAGAGCGAGAAGGTTTGTAACACATGAAAAGGCTGTCGCAAAAATATTTAAGAGTATGCCATCATCAAGTTCACTTGATTTGGTCAAAACTGTTCCCTTTTTGACGCTGTTCGGACAATATGAACTTCTGCCTTCAACCAGCAGATGGCACTTTTGCTAGTTTGAACTCGTGATTCTGTTGCTTTTAAGGAATGCCTTGAAAATCATAGATTTACACTTTACACAACCTGTCTTATCACATTTAGAAAAGGAAACAAAAGAAGATCAAACCTATGAATCAAGTCAAGAGATTTCATTTATAAAGTGCTGCTTTAAATATGCATTTACTATTATGTGCTCTTCATAGTAAATTTATGTGGACCAAAAAAAAAACTAAACAAACTTTAACGTTTTGTCCACTTCTTTCTTTCCTGCTATACAGATTGTGCAGAAGGCTCTCGATGACGCTCGGCTTGGCCGCACGTGTATCGTCATTGCCCACCGCTTGACCACCATTCAGAACGCTGACACGATTGTGGTGGTTCAGAACGGCAAGGTGACTGAGCAGGGAACACATGCCCAACTCATGAGCAAGCAAGGGGCCTACCATGCTCTGGTGAATGCACAAGTATCTGCTCACTAACTTCAACTCCCTTTGATTGAATCTAGTGTTTGTATAATCTAAAATGAAAGGCACAGATAAATAATTAAATGGTGCAGTTAATCTTGCATTTACATTTAAATTACAGTTAATGTCACAAAATGCTTCTGTTTTAGGATGTTGCGTGAGTTCATTTTAAGAAGCTTACTATCAATATCTGCACAATATTATTTGAAAAACAGCATTTAAATATTTAAACTCTTTGTTCTTTGTTGTTTGCTTTTTGTTACTTTGTTACAGCTCATTGAAAAGATACTATTCTTATATAAAACGAGAAAGATGTTGTATATCTATAGATTTATTTTTCTCAAATTTTATATACAGCTATTTTGTATTGTAAATGTTAAAAGTAGCCTAGTGTTCATTTATTGTACATAAAACAATGCACAGTAAAACTCCCTCGACACTTTTTCCCCAACGGGCAATTGCAACACTTTTACCCATGTTTTTTGCAGGTTGAATTGAGTTTGTACAGTAGGCATAAACCCTTTGAATGTGAATATTGGTTTTCTGCGCATTGCACAAGTGTTTTGTTCATGACCTCATCAGCGCGTGGGGGCGCTCGTGCTCGTGGTTTGAGCCTCCAGCATGTTGGACCTTTTCCCCACACCGGCTAACTTTATTATCTCTCGGAGTCGGACAGAAACGGCTACTTTATTCTTGTATTGTGTCTGATATGTACTGTTTATTGTTAAGATGATTTTTTTTCGATATTTTAATAAAAGGAATTATCAATAATTATCTACTGTCGTTCCTTCCTCTGATTTTTTTTTTCTTTTTCTTTTTTTTTTATGTAAGGAAATTATTTATAAAAAGTAAAACTATCTTGTTTAATGTAAACTCTTGTCTGGGTCAGACTGTTTTTACTTTTTGTGCATTTTTTCTTTTTCTTTGTACATTTTCATTTGTTCATACACAATTATGCGCTGATAATAAACTTTAGTTTATTTTCCAAAGACACTCAGAAAAACACAAAAATCCTACTGAATGGCTAGCCTACTAAATAACGCAATAATTTGTGTTATTTGGTTCTGAGATTTATAGAAAAAAACTCTAAGTAGGCTATATCTTCCGTGAAGTAACTAATAAAACAACCTAGGCTACACTGTAAAACAGTGATCAGCTGACTTAAAGAAATTGAGGAAACCCGTTGCCTTAAAACTATTTAGTAAATAAACTTCATGCTTAATAAAAAAAATAAGTAGGCTAATGTGGAATTGTCAAGTTCACATAACGTATTTTTTTTTCAATTAAGCATTAAATGTATTTATTTAATTTTAAGGCAACGGGTTTACTATACCCTATATTTTTACATGCCACAGACTTTAATATTAAATTATATCAGAAACACAGGTTTACGTTTATTGTATATTCTTAGGAAGGAATGTGTAAGTTACAATTAAATATGTGCTAAATAGTAAACGTCAATTTACTAAAGTTGCTTCATTTCGTGGGTTTCACAACAACTGCAGTTTTTAACATTTTAACACATTTTATTTATTTTTTCAATTGGTAATGAAAAGGCGTAACAGGTCCTGCACTTGATCACAGATTCATTTATAGAAGTTGGACAATGCAGTAATAATATCAACGGCAAATCGTTCACTGTGGCTGAATCCATGTTGACTTTATTGAGTGGCTTAAATTAGAAAGCCAATTTGTCAAATAAATGATGTGAAATAAACGCTCACCTTACATGTGCATGCTTACATAAATTAGAAAACGTGATTAAACACTGAATTCTGAATTGAAAATCTTACAAATCATTTCAAAAGTGCGTCTAAGACAGACCTCCAAAAAAAAAAGTCCAACTCGTGGATAAATATGACGTTTTTCTTCACAAAAAACACTCCCGTATACAGTTTTGGATATTTACTAGAGTCAATATATATGCAACTAAAAATACTATTCAAAATTTGCGTCTTGAACAAACACATACCCAACTTTTACACCAGTGTGGAATAACCTTCTAGTCTATTCTTTTTTATTTTCAATATGTACAGTTTTTTTTTTGCAGCAACAGGAAATAAGTACAATTCATACAACTTAGGATTTGTAGTCTGTAGTTTCGACAAAGACCAATGTGCGATATATAGACTATTTTTCCCCCCGAATATAAAAAAAAAAAAAAAAAAGAATTTGTAAATGACAGAACGAAGTCTATTCAACACTACGGCAATTTATCCTCACGAAATTGGATTTTAGTAGTGTTCATGAATAAAGTGCCACAGTTTGGTTTTGAGAAAAAAAAAGTTAGCAATGACAGGCCACTTCACTGATGGGTAAAATACATTTTTTTTGTTTTCTGTTTCATAACAACAGTAAGTAAAATAAGACTATTCGACAAAACCCTCATCAGAATGCACATATCAGATTATGTCCTTTTTAATATTCACCATTTTACCAAATTCATGTCACGTATCTGTGCAGACCAAAACAGGCTTACTTCATTGTAAATTACATTTTAATCGTAAATTAAATCACTTTACAACATCCAAGTGAAATGGCCACACGGTTATTTCTCACCAGTAACACTTTATAATAACTTTTACTGTTAACCTTAACAAATAGGAGCTATTAAGCTTAACAGAAAATTAGTTAATGTACATTCAACTAGCTAAAAAGAATGAAACTTTGGTTTATATTGTTTCATACATGATATTGATAATTGAATGTGTATTATTCATCGATCTGTTCACCGTTTTACCACGTTCGTTAACAACTTGAATTGTTGGAAGTTTTTATAAAGTGTTACCGACCGAACAGCACAACCTTTTGTGAGCCGTCAAATAAGTTTAGTCCATTTGAGAAATTGTGTCACGTGCATTTTGAATGGGATTAATCGATGGAGTTCGCTCGGCCGTTCATGCCCGTGGTCGGGACAGACTCGGAAGGTTGCAACAGGTCAGGTGAGTGGCACGAGGGGCTACCGGGCACACTGTGCTCGCTGTCGGTGTCACTCCCTCGTTTCCCTCCACTCGCCCCAGACCCCGACCCCGACGAGCCTCCGGCACTGTGCGTTTTGACATGTTTACTGAGGTGGTCGCTCCGCATGAACCTCTTGTTACACACGGGACAAGCGAAGCGCTTCTCTCCGGTGTGCGTGCGTAAATGTCGCTGGAGCTCGTCGGAGCGCGTGAACCTCTTCCCACAAAACAACCAGTTACACACAAACGGCCTTTCTCCGGTGTGCCACCTCAAATGAGCCTTGAGGTGCGACGTTTTGCCGTACACTTTCCCACAACCGGGAATGTGACAGCTGTGTAACCCCTTTCTGCGGAGGCTCGCGCCAGCTGGACCCAGCCGTTCCGCCTCTTGACAGTTCGGGCAGTCGCATGTCGCTCTGCCCGAGTAGCGCCGCGCTGAGGACCGCGGAGATCCCGCCAGCGAGGCCGTCGGACCCCCTGTCAACATTGAGCCTCCCGCTCCACCCAGGGGAGAGGGACTGGAGTCTGGGTATGAGGAGAGCACGGGTTTGAATCCGTCCATGAGGTGCTGACCGGTGGTCAGGAGATGCGGGGACGCACTGGTACTAAAGGCAGAGTGGCTTAAACTCGAGTAATCTGAGTTGTATCCGCCCAGAGGAGAGTGTAAAGAAGTCTGCAGCCCACCGGAGTGAAGGGACGTCTGGAGCGCGGCCCCGTTCGGGTTCTGCACGTCAATCCAGCCGGCTCCCACGTCCCACCACGCGGATGCGCCCGTGGTGCCCACATCCCCCGTGGGTATGCCAGGGTGCGAGGACTTGAACCACGACTCGTAGGGATGCGCCACGCTCATTCTCGGGTAAATGCTTTGCAAACTGTCCACGGACGTGTGCACCTTGGAAATAAACATGGGCTGGTGGCTGGGCTCTTGAGAGTTGTTGGAAACAGAAGCCTGGAAAACGGAGTAGTCGTTTCCGAAGTGAGAGTTGGGTGAAGTACCAGAAGTTAAGGAAAAGGCACTGGATCCCGTGGAAGAGTTCGTGCCAAAAGATTCGCTTAAACCACCACCATTCCGAGTGAAAGAGGATAAACTGGATCCTAAACTACAGCTGCTGGCTGCCGCTCGTTTCCACGGGTGGAATCCTTTTCCGAACGAAGAGGAGTTATCCGAAATAGAGGAAGGAGAAGGGCTCGGGCTCCCGATTTTGTTACACGTCGCAGCCAACATGGCTAAAGGAGTCGACCCCAATCTCGGCTCCTCCTGGAACAAAAACGAATTAGAAGGTAAGCAAACATGGTACATTTGGGAACTAAGTGCATTAAGAGAACAGTTTTGACTTGCTTTCTCATAGCTATCCAGTAACCTTAGCATACCTGAATGGTGGTAGGAAAGAAATGTCTAGCTACTGAAATACAACCAGTTGTAAGCATAAAACAAAAGCGAAACACAGCATATAAATACCAATGAATGTTATACATACAATGTCGTAGTTGAGAAATGGAACTCCTGCTCGTTTCTCTCGCTTAAAACATAATCAAGTGACTCTCTCCCCGGCTGACCCAAGAAATTTTAATCCCCACGGCAGGACAATAAAGGAAACTAATTAAACCAGCACGAAACTCCTTAGACTCACCCCTAGAAGTGAAGTTGCCATCACAAAAGTGCCCTCCTCAGAGGATCTTTTTATATTTATGAATCAGAGCACTGTTTTTTTAGAGGTGTGCAATACAATGATGTGGTCCGCCCATTCCAGCACAATTGTAGCTCCTCTCACGGCTTTGAAGTGCCGCTGTGACACGGGCGACCAATCAGGAAGAGCCGTACCTTCACGCGGCCACATTCATAGCGTGAGGTCATCGATAGAGCACTTCAGACAAGATCTCCACCCCTTCCAACACCCCCCTCATAATAAAACTGAAGTTAAATGAGAAGGACTGGAAGTTTTGGGGGAAACTTTTCTATTCTTTTGTAAAGAGGTTAATACGTTTACTGCCCCTGATCTATTTTGAATTATTATTAGTACTGTGTAATGTCTGCTACAATTTGATAATGGTAAAAGAGCAACTGCCATATCACTCTTACAGGTTGTTTTGTAGATTCACTGTAAAAAATTATATGATCAATAAGTTATTACAACATACGTTTTTTGCATTGCTTTAACTCATCAAAATAAGTTAAGCAATCTTCAACTTGTTTTATAAGTTCTACAAGATTCAACTCAGTTTAAAGCAATTTAAGTTAAAATGACAAACATCAAAGTTGATTGTACTTAAAAAGGCAGCAACTTTTTTTGTGTGTGTGTGTTTTCTTAAACTATTTTAAAGAAATTATGCACCATAAAAAACGAACAGGTTATAATTTTAACTGATCTTCAAATGTTTGACCACCTGATTTTGTTAGGAAACTACCACTTTTAATAAAACTTTAATTTAATAAACAAAAGTTTATTTAAAATTTTAACCAAAGTTACATTTAAAATGTATATGCATTGCAAGTTAAATAAATACAAACTCTCAAACTCTCACAACTTCATAGAATTATGACATGCCAACCCTTTCTCTCCCGCTCTCCATAAAACACACAATAACGACAAGTAACAAACAAGGCTTTTTCAGGACTGGTGTGTTTTCCGAAATATATTGTTGTTTTTATTACGAACGAATTCGGGCATTTATTTGGTAACTGTGAACTTGTTAACTCATGTTGGTCAGTAAAAAAAACAAAAAACAAAAAAACATTTTACATAATGCATGTAAGCGTCTTTACAAGCTGGAATATGGCTTTTGTGTTGTTAACTCTCAACAGCAATACAGTGGCGAGCTATTGATATCAGGACGATGAATGCAGAAATGCTCTCAGGATAATGATGCAGCCCTGGCTACTCTATTTACATGCGCCGTGGACCGGAGGCATAAATTTCATTTGAATTTCAAATTTAATAAAGCAGGAGGTTTTTAATCATGAGAAGTTTTATTTGTTTGATATTAACATTCTTATTGACCGGCTCCGTTGACCAACTTGGTCATTATAGGACAGCAAAAAAGTTAATTAAAACGACCGAAGATTATTCATCAAATCATCTGCCTCCGCCGTGTCGCCTCTTTTATTGCGAGAAGTGATAGATGGCTGATCAGATTCATTTCTCTGTTTCTTCGATTTGCACAACAGCTCTGTTGTTTCCTCTTACCCTTTCTAATTCAGAGAACAAGAAGCAGTTGAACTCAAAATGGAGATAATAAAATACGGGGGGAAAAAATGAACCAAGACGTCGGATTAAAAGGGAATCATTTGCGTCGATTTGAAATTTCAGTCGTGTTTCTGAAACACAATCTGGAAAGTTAGTAAAGGTAATTACAGACTGAATAAAACTGAGATAAAAATAAATAAAATAAACGTAACCTATAACTTTTGCTTCAGATTTCCAGAACATTAGGCTACAACAACATTTAATTTTTCTCTCAGATGATTTATTGACTCTTTTTTTTTTTTTTTTTTCAGAAGGTTTGTAATTACAAAAATAAGAAAACCCCTTAACATTTCTAACTATGGAATCTCTATCTCACACTAAAACATTTTCACCAAAGCATCAGACAAATAGGCTAAATGTAGTAAAACTTCACGACAATAATATACATCCATAACGTGCATGCGCAACCAAAATACAAATGTCACACACACACACATGCACACACAAATGTCCCATAAACTGCAGCATTGTTTGATTGCAACAGATGCATGATGCACATACCGTGTCTGTGTCCTCGGTTTATTGATTGACCCCGCGCGCATCTCCTCTCGCACAGCAGAAGGTAGTGGCGCTCGCGCACAGGGAACGCGCAGACCCTGGAAGATAAATGTTACTTTGGGAATTGAGTTTAATTACGAATAACGGAGGAGCCGCTCGGCCACCGGTGGTATAATCAAAACATGTGTTCATGTCCTCTGACAAGACAGCGCGAGAGATGCGCGAGAACTGTGTGATCTGCAGAGCATTAGATGGATGCGCAGCAATAGTGTGTGTGTATGTGTGTGTGTGTGTGTTTATATTAAAAACACTATAAACAATTTAATTAATTTATTAAAAATTAAAATTAAATTAATAAAAGGTTAGAACGTAAAGGGGCAAAATGTGCAAATAAATATAACGGCCTATATAAAATAAATAAGTTCATTCGTGGTGTAAAACATAATATCAGAGCAGAGGTTTAATACTGTAAATCATCAAACTAAAGAAAATAACGAACAAAACAAAACATAGCATATATATATATATATACATGTACCAGGAGTAAAAAGCAACAACAAAACGTTAGTGCATGTAATATCCTGTTGCTTTCTTTCCCAAGATGTCATATAGGCCACTGAGGTTCCCTTTGGCCTGCACTGAACAGATGTCCCCATCTCTGCCTTTCTTCTCCCATGCATGGGCTACATTACCGTCATGAAATCAAGCTGAAGAAACCTGTCCCATTCGTGGCCCTAATCATCGCGTTATTCTGGCCCAGTGCGCACGAACAAAATGGGTTTAATATTGCGTGCTCTCAATAATTTTGTGAAAAGAAAAGGGGGGAAGTCAGCGGCTGTGTCCCGGAGATGGTGGGAGCACTTTCCTCTTTAATCTTATGATTATCCAGGAAAACTGATAATCCAGTGGTCTACCTGTCCGAGTCCTGCCGAACATCAGATTAATTGCCGGAATTCGAAACTAGTAATAAAGATTTAGGACAACGTTGAAAGCATTTAAATTCGATTTAAAAAATAAATAAATTACTACTTTCATGAGAGACAATTATATATTGTTTAAACAAACAAAAAAATCTATCTATCTATCTATCGAAATTCAGATTTTCTTGTTAAATAAGACTAAACAAGTTGGCCTATAGTTTTGCTAAAGAGTTTATTTACTAAGAATCTGTGTTTTCTATCTAAAGGATTACAGGTTGAATGTTCTAGCAAAAAACTATAGAAAAGTCTATAGTTGTTTATAGCCATGAATTGTATATATATATGTGTGTGTGTGTGTGTGTGTACATAGGCTACATATATACATACATTATATATATATATATATATATATATATATATATATATATATATGTGTGTGTGTGTGTGTGTGTGTGTGTGTGTGTGTGTACATATAAACTTGCTTTACAAATTATTTCAAGCATTATGAATTGTTTCTATAGTTCAGTGTAATGCCTTTGTAAAATATCATAAATGTGGGGCCATGGCCGGACTCTTTCTTTTCAGCAGGAGGTGGGACAGAGAGACCAGATGTCCCTGTGTGTGCAGGGCTGCCAAGTGAGGCTAGAGCAGTGAAGCCCGAGACACAAGAGCCCAAATGGTGTGACAAAGGAGGAGCAGGAAGCCTGGCTCTGCCTGGATGAACCTCAGAGAGCGCTAGTCCACATCCACATCCCAGCCCCAACCCCTCGGCCCACGTCCCACAACCCCATTGAACTACTAGAGCAGGGCCACAGACCATGTGCTGACTTTTTGCTGGATCACACAACCATAGACATGATCACAGGAGTGTAAAAGCTGACATATGATCACTAGGACAAGTGTGCACACAGCGTACTCCCCCCAAAAACACATTTATAATGTCATTTTATGACGTTATTCTAGGCACTTGTGTATTTAAAATACCATGTTGGCAACGAAAATAAGCTGCATTTGGGTAATTAATGAATTCACACCAACCAGATAAGGTGGTATTTGTCATATGACATACATCAGCGTACATCGCTTCTATGTGTCCCGTGTCCAATAACTCATTCATCTTGATTTAATCAGTGTTGTGTGGACACTAGATGGGGGAGGAGGCATCCAGCGGCTAATCACCAAAGCTAAACACCTGGAAACATGGCATCATGGGCTATGTGGTCATTATCATTATCATAAGCCCTCTAATTAACCAACAAATCACATGCTAATGTAACACAGTATACAGGAGCCAATGCACTTAATAAATGACAGTTGTACATTTTCTTGGGTTTTAAATATGACAACAGGTCATATTTTGCTATGATCTTAAACGTTTTTTTAATTTTTTTTTATCAAAAACTTGAATTTGGGGATTGCATGGGGCGTTTTGATGTTTCAAAAGTTAATTCTTTGATTACAATATGATTTGGACCAGAAGTTGCATTGTTAAAGTTGCAACAGAAATAAGGAGACAAACAAAGTGACATGAATTTCTTGGATCTACAATATAATCACAAAGTTATATATATATCCCACAGACAATACAACTTGACAGATGTCAAAAAATATGGATCAATAATAAATAAAAACAATAAATAAATAATAGATACAATAATAAATAGACAGACAGATGAAAGGTTGATAGACAGACAGACAGAATAAAATGAATGAATAAATAAATAGACAGACAGACAGAGAGAAATAGAATGATAGAACGATAGATAGACAGATAGATAGATTGATTTATGGATAAATAAATAAATAAATATATAGAGAGAGCTAGAATGATAGAATACAAGATAAAATAGAACAATATTTATGGATAAATAAACAAAAACAAAAAATAGAAATAAAATAATAGATCAAATAAACAGACAGAGAGAGATAGAATGATAGATAGAAATTATACATTTATAATAAATGAGTTTTTAATAAACAAACAAACAATCAAATAAATAAATAAACAAATGTCACAGAACACATTTCCAATGCTTTTACATAAGTGCTTTTTTTCAAAAATAGGCAGTAGTCTATTGACAATATGGTAATGCGAATACAGTATCTATCACTTGTGTTCCTTCAGCCATGCATGGTTAAGTGTGATGCATTCTCAGGAGCAATGCTTTTGTGTGAGAGGGTTTGTCGGGCTATTTGCTGTCCAGTGAGGTCATCAGGAGTGGGTAAGCAGGCTTTGTAAAGGCCCCTGCACAGGTGTGGCAGCAGCCCTCGCTGAAGGAGTGCAGTGAAGCACGAAACAATCATCTAAATGTCTGTGAGATGAAATGGCTAGTTAACAATCTTTTGACTGCCCCAACCTCAGAGCTTTTGTCGGGTATCGATCGACCAGCTGCCACTGGGTTATTGTCAGCCTGGATGGAAGCCCCTTTGGCTGGGAGGGATGGGTAGCAGTTTATGTGTGTGTGTGTGTGTGTGTGTGTGTGGGTAGACTGGTGTTGCTTCTTTCTAAAAGGCTTTCTCATTCTTTAAGTTGTAGTTTAGTCTAGTTAATTGGGTAATAGTCTTTATTTGAAAGATTAAAAGCATGAGGACAAAAAGGGAAAAAAATGCCTCTGAGTCATGGTTTGCAAACAGTTAACTGAGCTGCTAATGTGGGCATGTTCTTATAAAAAGTATGCACCATGAATATGAAAGAAATATTCACTAAATATGTCAACCTAAAAAAATCAGTACAATAACATATAAATTAAAATGAGTTCATTTTAAGTCAAGAATTGTATTCATCAACTTTTAAATATAGATAGATAGATAGATAGATAGATAGATAGATAGATAGATAGATATAGATAGCTCACTTTTCTGTCTCCTACATTACTCCATTGGGTGTGTGCAAGTTTGTCAATGTGAGGGACAGCCATAGAGCCAGTGGCTCTGAGTAAAGTGCTGAGAGTCAGCCCTGACTCCTACAGTTTCAGTAATTATCCACAACTGCCCATTCTGTCCATCCACAGCCATAATGGAGACCAGAGCGTGTGCCTGTCACCACTACAGAAAGGGAGGGAAGGGACAGGGGAGAGACAGGGCGGAGAGACAAGTATTTGCCTACCTCATTATGTTGCGGTGACACAATAGCAACTTCTTTTTTCTTTTGCCATTGTGACAAAACATTTAACTTAGCAAACTCACTTCTAGAGGGGCCCTGCATTATTGGCGTTGGTTTGCTTCTATTAGTTTAACTTTGTGAAGTGTTTCATGGACTTTTTAGACAATGAAATGATCCAGAATTATATTTGTTTCCAGGTTCTGTTTAGAGAACATTTGAAATCACACAAAAGTCAGTTACATTACAACTTGTATTATTATGTACAATAATTAACATAATGTATGTGTATGGTAAGTTACTAAATGTACTTTAATAATGTTAATAATAACGTAATTTAAATGTTAATTTTGTTTTAAATAATAGTAATAATAAATCATTTATATAACAGTTGATAATTATACAACATTGATAATAATAATTGATAATGTTTCTTGCACCAAATGAGCATATTAGAATGATTTCTGAAGGATCATGTGACACTGAAGACTGGAGTAATGATGCTGAGAATTCAGCTTTGTTTTCACAAGAATAAGTTACATTTGAAAATAGATTAAAATAGAAAAAAAATATTTTAAATATTAAAAAGTACGTGAAAACTTCAACAACTTCTTCTTCTTTTTTTTTTTTTTAAAGGTATCCAATTTATTTTCACATATAAAAGTGTTTCAGATTTCATAATGTTACATTCAGTGTTCTTTGGGCTCCAATCAACACGCCTGATTCGCCGTGATTTTGTCAAGACATGTTCCTGCATCGACATATTTTGCTGATCCTGGAACAACATTCCTATCTGAAAAATAACCTTATCCGACTTACCGAAATGTATATGCCTCGGATCAATCAGTGTTTTTCAACCGGGGTAAGAGGTCAATAAAACAGCTGGAGAACAATGTCACATAACATGACATTTACCTCAGGAAAGCCATTTAATGACCATATATAGACTAGAAAAATTGTTTTGTTAAAATATGTCCACTATATTAGGCTACATATTATATATATTTTTTTACTTATATCATATTATAAAGTTGTTGTTATTATAATAAAAAATACATTTTATTTCATTTGTTGTTATTTTTAACCTTTAATAATAATACCAGCTGACAGGGCTCTCTGTAGGCTATGTTTACAGCATTAGTGAGATATTTTTTTTCTTGAGAAAAATGAACATGTATCTACTGTACCTAATAATTATCCAAATGAATTGATATTGAATCAAGATGTCAAGCAATAATAAAAACAGTAGCCTACCAGTCATTGTACCATGTAGCTAAACATTGTAACATGTTGTCACTAAACTTAATAGAATTCTGTTTAGTTACCAAATGTTTTGACAATCACAACTTGCAAGGTTTTTTTTTTTCTCACAAAAAGTCTAAACACTCTCAATAATCAGGCCATTTAGATTTTCTGAGCACTGATCTCAATGCTCATGCTCCGCCCACGACCACTGATGGACTGTCCCATATTAGCATATTTCTGCCCTCAGCCATTCAACACCCCCCATGGAAGAGAGGGGTGGGGTGAGCAGTTGCTCATTATCATTTAAAGAGACATGCACCGAAACAGGTCACTGTGAACAAAGCTGTTTTTGAGGAGATAAAAAGGGTGTTGTTTTACACAACCATTGAGGAATTATATATACGTTATACTTTTAATATTACAAACTTTACATGAACACCCTAAAGAATCATACCAACTTGTGGAAAATGGGCATCCGATGACCACTTTGAAAAATTGCGATTAAACAAACTTATGCAATCACTGACTGATCATCTCAATTATTACATTTATGTTTATTATATTTGTTGATGTTATAGTTGATGCCCTCCAAAGTATGGTCTTCTTCATACACTGCTCACTTGGGGAGGGAGGTGTATTGATTTTTTTTATTTATTCACAGACATTCCTTTTGTCCTTCTATAGCCTGACACTTGTTTTTAATCAGTCAGCTGATGTCTCTTGGCTTATAATTTGTGCTCGGTTGACACGAAGAGAATTTAGATGTCACAGACAGAAAGGCGCTGTAACTGTGCTGAGGTCAGCAGGCACCTGCAGAGCTAGACTCTAGAGATAGCTGGCGGCATGTCATTGCAACAAATAATGTTCCTGTACTCGAAGAAAAAAAAAAATCCTACAAGCCTTGTACTAAATAGCCCTAAAAACCAATAGTTATAGTTTGCTTCTGCTCCCTTTTATGATCTACCAAATGTCTGTCAAACACTTTTTTGTCTCAAATTATATATTTTTTATTTATTTATATTTTTCTCTAGGCACTTACCAGAAAACCCGCAGAAAGATGAAACGGAGACCTCAGGAATATCGCCGGTTCAAATCTTCTCGTACCGTCAGTCGCCAAGGTCTCAAATTTGGGCTCTCTACTTCTTTTGAAGGACCTGGATCTGATGTTCTCAGCACTGCTTCATCTGAAAAAGAAAGCTGAACAAAAGCCCTAAAGATGAATAATATGTATGAAATCACTTTTGGCAGTAGACACACGACCATGTTCTGCAAGTCTGAGACACTTTAGGGGAAATAAAGATGTAACTGATATGAGAAATGATGTCTTTAGTTTGATTGTGTGCCTTAGAACATGTGGATACATACAAGCTAATGAGCATTCAGATTATGCTTAGCTCTTTATTGGATTTTTTTACTGGCTCCAATTTTCTCTTTGCTTGACTCATCCCAGCACTTCAGTGCAAGCAGGGGTGAGCACCTTTTTTTTTTTTTTTTTTGAGGTGGCTTAGGCTAAATGAGATCTGCAATATATATGTGTAAGTGTTCGCTGTAGGCTAGTCTTAACACTATCAAAGTTCTCAGGAACCCTCCACCTCCCCAGCTCCACCTGCCTAGATCGGACACAGGATTTATATATGTCTATTCATGCAGCATATATGCTCACAGAAATGTGCCTGTGTATCTAACGGCAATAGCAAGTCCATACTTGCTCGGCAGCAGCAACAGCATGCGTAGCAGATCAAATCCTCAAAGACCAAATACATTAACATTGCTATTAACATGCCAAAACTACTCAGTGAATGGCCATGATATCATAATTTTTATTAAATTGTCCAACTTTGCATTCAAAAACCCATGTGCATTTCCCTCCTTAAGTAAAAATCTTGTTGAGGAAGTAAAAATGAGAGAATTGAGGAATGGAGAGATGAGGGAGGGGCTTGATAAAGGAAGTCAGGACAGTCTTCTCGCCATGCAATTTAATCACTGTATACCCAGGCAAGTATTGACAGTTGTCCTGTGGAAGCTATTAAAGTTGCTGTCCAAGGTTAAATGAAATTGCAGTTTATCAGGGGAGCATTGAGAAAATAAGGGAATCTGCTGGAGCCGGCTGATTAATGTGAAGCATGATCAACACAAGGGGGTTCATTAAACCATACATCACTAGGGTAATTTAACATGTCATCACGCCTGCTGTCTCCCCCTGCAACACGTGTATTTATGTGTGTGTGGGGGTGTGAGATTGTGTGTGCTTTTTGTCATGGTACATCAAAGAATTAGTGCAGGTTTGGGTGTTGGCGGAGCTTATTTTGTGAGGAATGATATGCAGCATTGTACCAAGCTTAAAATAAAATTATGGTAATTGCTATTATGCTCCTCCCCTTGTTTGGTGTTTGTAAAAGCAAGTAAGCGCATGATGGGTAAGAAGTGATTTGGAAGGGTAACCTTCACATATGGTTGTTTCTGTGGGCACTATGGCCTTGTGCACTTTTCAAAAATAAACTCTCATAAAACACATTTCAGATTCTCACTCATTTAATGTGTCTAGCAACGTCCAACGGTGTAGCTATAGAATACATCGCAGGAGAATTCTGTTATTTTTTATTTTTCTGAAAGCCAATAGATTTCTCTGGTGGAAATGTCATTTCCAACTTTTTTATTTTTGTAAATTGGCTAACATCTTAATGTTAATCAATACAACTTGATTGAAAATTACGTACAATAAAAAAAAATATGAAAACAAGTAATATTTATTGATTTTTTTTTTTCATAGTCGGCTACATAATTCTTTGTAGGCTACAGAATTGTCTTTTTGGTAATCTAGCATGTGATGTAATGTAACATTAACCTTGACCTCTCTATCGCCATCTGTCTTTGAAATTAAATGGCATGTTACTTGCGTAGTAGCTCTTTTACGTCGGTTGTGCTTCGGTACTGCGCGGATGAATCGTCACCTGTGATCGCCAGTCGGAGCGGGCCTGCTGTATCAAGCCTCTGACGGTAATTTTCAACAAAGCCTATTGAAGAAAAAAGTCATCAGAGCAAGTAAGGATCATGTCTTATCTACCTATATGGTTTGAATTTGGTTTTGGCACAGGCAAGCTTGGTCACTTTCACTTGTTAAAGTTCACTGTGTGTGCAGTTAGAGGTTTGTTTTGACAATGAATGGGTGATTCGATAGAGGTCAACTAGGGTTGGCGTTTAAAACATGTTAAATGCTAGCTATCTGACTAGTTCAAATCCTACGCAACACTATTTACTGTAGTTATAAGCCACACAAGACAGCAGCCGATATTCTGACGAATAACCCGCCAGCGCCTGTGTTACAATATATTCGGTTCGTGACCGTGAGATATTTGGTTCCAGTTGGTGGTGCATGCATGAATATTCATGAGTTTTCCATGTTGTGGGCGTGTCTTAAAAGTGTCATCATTAGGGATGAGTGTAGTTAAATAATGATTTTATCACTGATACTTATCAATAGTCTTATTGACACTCTTCTCTATAATTTGGCGCAAAAACAATAAAGACATTAAAAAAAGAAATAAAAAGATTCAGCAGTTTCTTTATTATTAATTTTATTTGCAGAAAATTCCATGTTTAATAAAAGGAAAGAAGCTACAGAAGAAGGTGAAATGCAGAAAAGAGAAAGAAGAATATACAGAAAATAATTTCTTAGGATTTAGGTTTACATATTCATTGAATATTGCTCATATAGCATAATTTACATTTGAATGTTAAAGCCTTCTTAAAATAAATTAAATGAATACAATTTTTAAATTTGAGGTAATAAAAAGAAGGAAAAAACATGGTTTTATAGGTAAAACATATTGCAGGGAAAAATGGATATGAAGTTATTTAATGAGCTTCCTCACTTAACCAGTGTTTCCTCTCTGGCAGCAGCTTTCTTCAGAAATGTTGAAATCGTGGAACTTTCCCTCTGTTGTAGAGGGGTTATTTTGTCGCTGCTAAAATAATAGAACATTTATCAATATTTGTTTACCGTGAAAGATCAAAACGTATTTGAACTAGTTTCAGACATTTTTTGCGCTCCGTGTAAGTGACGTCATCGATTAAACAGCACATACATTTGTTAAATATCAGTTTGTTAAATAAATTAGCCAACTTCCAATCACCCATTCAACTGCCAGCAAAACTAACAAAAAATCTCGTCTACACATAAAGACGTAATTAAATAAAAGCCCAAACTTTTATAAACAAGAGTTTAGGTTAGCCTAACGGGTGAGATGCTAAAGGATTTTTTCGAAGACACCCAGGGCTCGAAATTAACTTTTTTACTTGGTAGCACTGGTGCTCCCAACTTCAAAAAGTTAGGAGCACCAGCAAAAATTTAGGAGCATCCACCAAAAATTAAGGAGCACCACAACTACAAATTATATATTAACAGATTTCATTTCACTGGGGCTTTACACATCCTGTGGCAAAGATTTGAAATTTATGGTGCTTCTCATTTCTTATTTGTGCATCCTCGTTTCCTTTCCTCGCGTCTCAGCTCCACCCCCTGTAGGATGCGAGTGAAGGCTGCAAGGAAAGAAAATGAGGACGGAGTAATCAAATGTAACTTTTTTTATACATTGGAATACTTGATCACTCAAGCATCACTTCACTGCGTCATCAGCAGCGTTCGAAGGATCTGCCCTTATGTTGTTGAAGTTTGTTTATTTAAGAAATTCATAATAAGTAATAATAAAGCAAGATACCCTGTTGAAATATGTGAGATGTGTGGTTTATATAGACTGCAAAGGTAAAGTATAAATCAAAATTATTGTGACCGATGTGAAGGGGGAAGAGAATTTATACGTGCGTCACGTTTAAGTCGATAAACTCTTCCGCATAGGATACACCTGTGTATCCTCACTCATGACTCCTCAGGAAGCCTCCTCACTCCTCGGCTCCTCGTGGTGCAATTAGAGAATTGAGATGTCCTTCAAGATGGCTGAGCTCGATCGGTTTCCGGGTCATAGGATGGAGGATGGAGGAGCGAGGAGACGAGGATGGATATTGAGAAGCACCCTTAGTCTTCTGGCTCTATATCATCTCACCCCGATGCTATTGGCACATGATTCGTCATTTGCATACGTCACGTTAGTCGCAACTCCGTTCTTTTTCCATGAGCTGCAACATAGGTTTAAATTTAGTGAAGGCAAGCTCTTCTTTGGCGATGGTGTAGCGGTAGGGATGGGGCCGATCCGATCCAGTATCGGTATCGGGACCGATACCAGCGTAATTCAAGTATCGGATTTTCCCGATCCAACCTGTGGAGATATCCGATATCCATGAGTCATGTCTGCGCTTTAATGTTGTCTGCTGAAATGACTCCGAAAGTGATTCCCGCCGGTGAGCCTGCTAGCTGGCTGCAAACTGCGGAATGGATTTCCTGAACAGAGGCGCGGCTCAATGAGACACAGAGTTATGAGACACGCCCCCGCTCAGGAAATCCGTTCCGCAGTTTGCGGCTAGCCAACATGTCGCTTCACACTGGAAACGCAAAGACAGCAAAATGCAATGTTTGCAAAGCCGTAATTCAGAGCTCTTTAAAGCTCCCTCGCGTCGTACAACACAACGAACGCAATCAAACATTTTAAAAGCAACACATTACTGTGCGTTCTCACCAAACGCGAATAGCGCGTCAAATTCGCGTCTACCGCGTCTAGTTGGACGCTTGAATATTTTGAATCCATTCGCGCGCCCAGTACGAAATTGACGCGCGTCTGAGGCGAAATCCGCTTGTCTGTTTGCAAGATGCTGATGTTGATCGAGCATTCATCGAGAGTTAACGTTACCGCATCGGAGCGAGGATCACCCTTCAGATAGTGTGTGTGTAAGATGTTTACACTTGCACTTTTCTTATATTTCAAGACTCAAGTATTTGATTTTGACATTTTGGGAATGTAATAAATATTGACATGACAATCAATTTGAAACCCTTACAGTTGCATATTTGTTTTCAGAATGAGATTTTTCCTGTTAACAGGATTTTCTGTTTTTCTGACTTCCTTTTCTGACCTTATTCTTACCTCAAGTTGCCTTTTGGGGCATACATACATGCATACATACATATCATACTTGCCTGTTGAGAGAAGTTTATTTCAGCATCATATAAAATAAACAATAATGATAACAAAAATATTAAAGCAAACACGGCTCTGGTATCGGAATAGTATCGGTATCGGCCGATATCCAAATTTAGGTATCGGGATCGGATCGGAAGTGAAAAAATGTGGATCGGTGCATCCCTATGTAGCGGTGTTATATTTGACGTATAATTAGCTCTGGCAATAGAGTGGAACGACCAGCAGCATCCTGCCGATTAAAAGCCTTAATAATCGAACCTGATTTGTTTGCAACACACCTAGCCTGCATTTTTTGCTTGGCACTTGGCACTCTATTGCTATTAATATGCTGTATTAAAGGCAGGGTCGGCAGTTTTTTTCTAAAAAAAAATTATTATTTTTTTTAAACTTTATTTATATACCAATACATAATTAAAATGTAAGTACTCTGAAAAAGAGAGTATAGAAATCGAGTGTCTGTAGTCCTTGCAGGACTGCAATAAACACAGCTACTTATTCCATTCACTCCCACCCCCTCCCTTCTGGGCTCCTTCCAAAGCCACGCCCTCAAAACACATGAACGCGCGATGCCGACCACTCAGCTGCCAGCTGGAGGGCGCGTTTACGACGGTTTACCAGCGCCGAGCGGAGAGGAGCGCAGTGCATGTAGTGACATCATGTCAGAATCACATATAATAAAATACCTAACTTTATCATTATGAATATAAACAACTAACATGGCTGTTAGTACTCACTATCAAGCTAGCATATCGATACTGGTAAAGTTTAAAATATATTGAGTTTGATTCGGTAACGAGCTAGGCTAGCAACATAAGGCAAAGCTAAAAACAGGTTGCATTGATACACGTTTTCCCATTACCATCAGTTACACTGTGATGAAGGTGAATTTCGTGTAAGATTCATAACATATACAGTGTTTTGCATGTAAGAGCTTCCACGATGAAAGCACTGTTGGCTCTGATGAGGACTAACATTACACTCCGGTGACAAGTACCCTACCTTCCTTTCTACCTTACTAGTTCCTTTTTTTGCCTTGTTTGCCTTCGCTGACTGTATATGCAGGTACTGGGAATTTTGACTGCTCTTTCTCTGCCATTATTGTGATTCTTCCTAGCTTCCGTGCCTCTCTCTGTGCCTCTTCCCCTCCTCGAGTCAAACGGGTGCGCGCATGTGGGCAGCTCCTGTAGCAGCAGGGGTGGTAGCCATGGTAGCGAGGGAGAGTGACAGTCGCCCAGCCAATCATTTCATTCGTTCTGAATGGAAATAAGTAGCTGTGTTTATTGCAGCCCTGTGAGGACTACAGACACTCAATTTTTATACTTTCTTTTTCAGAGTACTTACATTTTAATTATGTATTGGTATAAAAAGAAAGTTAAAAATTTTTTTTTAGAAAAAAACTGCCGACCCTGCCTTTAATCTTTGTTAATCTTAGTTAATAAAAATACAGCTGTTCATTGTTCGTTCATGTTACTTCACAGTGAATGTTAACAAATAAAAAAAAAATCCAATAATGTAGGCTATTAGTAGCCTAAATGTTGAAATTAACATTAACAATGGTTAACAAATTAACAAAGTGCAGTTTATTAATAGTACATGTTAACTAATGTAGTTAACTAGAATTTATTAAATGGAACATTATTGTAAAGTGCTACCGATTTGTTATACACCTATTCAGACGTCTCGTGAGTTCAGTGTTGGACAGATCAGTTGTTTTAACCATTCATTAAAGTGAATCAGTTCAAATGAGTCATTAGTTCGCGAATCGGACGTGTCACTAGTGGACGTGTAGCTGCTAGCCTACGGCATGCGTTGTGTGAATGTGATTATCCCGGCAGTTTATTTTTTTAGCACAATTCACACTCCGCGGTAATTCAGGAGAAAAAAAATCTCCGAATGCTCCACGTCAGAGTGCGAATTACCCCACCATAATTGGGGGGTACTGCTCCTTCACTTCTTCTATGACCATCATGGTTCACTACCATATCAATCCCCACCGTGATCGTCAAGTGCAACATGTGTTGTGCACCACACATACAAGGTCTAAACATGCGACAAACTGATAATCAGTAGGCTACAGAATATCTCATTGTTATTATATATCCAAAATATAACTGTTTTGATAGAAGTTAAGTGCACTGAAATACCATTCTAATTACTAGTAAAAGTAATACCTTTACAAGAAGCCTATTGCCTATTTCAGGGTTTTTTCAGGGAAGAAAATTTTGTAAATTTTAAAAATAAATTCATTAATCTGGTGCACTTTGAGTCACCCGAATCCACTATTAAAAATAAATAATCCACCCACAAACCGCCTATATTCTTTGATTTAGCTATCTGCATCTGATCATCACATTACAATTATTCAAATTCTTAGTGTTAAGTATGATAATATGGTAACATATCACACTGAAGTAGGCTGATTTAAAATGAACATTTATTTAAAATAATAGTTCTTCTTTTGGCAAAATTACATTTCCTTAATAGCCTAAACAGAGGCTTTACTCCCTTCAAGCTTAAATTGACAATGTTTCATTACATCACTGTTTGAAAACACTTAGAATAATTTTTTGTACCTTTATAAAGGGCATTTTCCCCTAATTTTATTAAATGTATGCTCCATCTTTAATTTCAAATTCTTAAATTTGAAAAATATATTCAATTAAAATAATTAGACACTAGGCTGTTACCAATAAAATTAAATAATTTACATTGAAAAATTATAACTGTATTAAATTCGATTATTTTAAATATTTTTGAATATAAAAATAAGAAATGTTGAAAAGAATGATACTTTATGAAACTAGCGTTTTGTCATTCAACATTGACACTTGCTTGAGAAGTTGAAGTCGTTCTCTATCTCCGTTGCTTCTAGCCAAGGTGGTTAAAAATGGTACGGTCCACAATAGGGGTGTCTGAAATTGCTTTACATTAAAATGTTCCTACAGTGAAAATAGGAGTTGACTTGTATTGTAACTGTAATTATATTTTTTTCACAATATCAGAAAAATTATCTGACCCCCCCAAAACTGATATTTCTGTCCCTTTGGGGGACGAAACTATGCTCCACGTGAAACTTTGGTCTTCCGCCCTTTTTCTATCGTGTCAAATGATTTTGATAATATGCGCGAGGGAGAGAGAGCAGGACAGGTCTCGTGTTGTTTGAAGACGTGAGAGTGCGCGCGCGCGGCCGGGGCTCTCTCTCGTACTTATATGCGCCCTGTCAAGCGCAGCAGTCATTCTATTCTACATTACTCACCGATCAAATAAGGCTTTGGCGGCCGCCAAAAAAAAATCAATGCAGGAAAACCCCTGGATTGATTATATAACGTTGAATAGAATGACGGTCCGGCCATCGCGTATCAGCGCACACAAGGTAAGTTAGGCCTACACACTGTGAAGTAATTTGCAAACGTTTTTTAGAGAAATGAAAACAGGTCGCACCACAAACATTATTTGCACTCGCACAAATGCTCCCAAATATATTTTTAGGTCGCACAGATTAAATTTCAGGAGCATATGCGACCAAAATGGTCGCAATTTTAGAGCCTTTCGAGTTTACTATTTCTATTAAGTAAATATTCAACAGATGTGTGTCAATAACACGTAAGAAAAGTGTCAGGAACAGTTGTGTGTATTATTTGTGTGATTTTAGAGACTAAACTCACCTGAAAGCAGTGAAAACAACAGCGAGAGAGGGAGTTTGTTGCTTATCAGTTGTGTTTGCTGCGCCGTTTCCATGGCAACTCTGCGCCGCTCCAGGTTTTGAAAGCTGCATCACGCGCACGCGATGAATATATATAATTAATTATTTATTTTTGCCTAGCCTATAAATAAACGTTGTATAGGCCTATATAATGTTTATATTTATGAGGACGTTGTGGTAAAGTTCCATTTTTATAATCTTGGCTAACATTCCAGAAACGTAGTGGGCACGTCCTCAAAAGACGTCGCTAGTTTATCACAAGGAGAACGTCGTAGAGACGTGGTCCACTCACCAGATAACTTAATACAATCTTTGATGAATTAAGTAAATTATCTATATAATATCCAAATGGCATATATCACTAGGAGGATAATACTTGTAATGCAATTTTCTTAAAAGTTATCTGGTGACCAGTGGATCACGTCTCAACAACGTTCTCCATGGGATAAACTAGCGACGTCTTTTGAGGACGTTCCCACGTGCCCCCTTTTCATTTGAAAGTGAACTACTCCTTTAAGGACATGGCTTAAACACACAAGAGCAAATCACGAAATCCAAAATACATTTTCCCACGAAATCCGACCCGACAGCTCAAAATATAAATAATTATTGTAGGCTTACCCCAGTGAAACAAGGATAAGAATTAGTTTTGGGGTTTTTTTTGTACTAGCATAATAATAGTCTAGTGTTTTGTTATGAAAACATCTAGGCTACACATAAGACATTATCTAAAAATGATGAAGACATGGTAAAAAAAACAACAATATGGAATTCATATTAAAAAAATTAATTGATAATTTTAATAAAAATCTTTTGAAAAAACTTTCAAAAATTATCCACCTGTATAGGCTGCGTTTAACTCCACTTGACACACTCGCAAACTTCATAGGCACTTCCTCTCGGGTGAATCCCCGCGGCCATTTTGAAGTGCATTCAACTTCGTCAAGAGGGAAAGGGTAGTTTATTTGGACAGACACTCGACCCCTCGATTTTGTGTAAAGGTCAGAGTCTACTCAATATGCACACTTCAGGCAAATCCATAGACCACAATGCAACATGATTGTGACATCACAGCAGATCACGCTTAATTTACCCCCACACAACTCTAGTGTATGATATTGGAGTTCATTTGACATTTAACTGCATAATACTTGTAGCTACCTTAAGCTGACTGTTTTTTTTACACAGTTATAGTTTATTGTATTCTTGTAATTTTCATTTATGTAACAGCTCAAGCATACATACAGGCCCTATATAATGGTGCGTAAAACAAATTTATAAGGAAAAATGCTGTGAATAATAAATTGTCTCCCCTGCGGATTCCAAGTGACCAAGGGCTTAGGGTTCCATTTAAACGCATTTCAAGGGTTCTGCCAGTAGTGGGCACTCATACAACGTAAGCAATGGCATACATCCGAGTGAACAAGATGGAGGGAACTTAGCGAGGGAAGGGCATAAAAATGGACTTAAACGCAGCCATAGAATTATTTTGAAATCTTTAATATTGTGAACAACTTTATCACTTTGATAGGTGAACAGAAAAAAAAACAGTGACACACACGTGCACTACATCATTTCTGCCCGGGATGTCTGGTGTTTCTATTAACATCCTCATCGTTTCCCAGTTTCCCCCAGTGTCCGGCCCTCTCTAATCAGGAGGGCCTCATGATCACTTGCAGTTTTGCAGTGGGACTAGCGAGCAGGCATAAATAAGGCTATGCTAATAGAGCTCGGCAAGACATGTCATTTATTATCAAGGATTTGTTTACAGGAGGATAATTGATGGTGCCTGCGGGACAGTGGAGAGTCGGACATGAATCACGGGCCAGACGAGGCTCTTGATAAGGCGCTGAGAGTCGCTCGTAATTAAGCGGGGCACTAGAGACCAATTGTTTGTGGAATGATTTGGCCGGGGCTAATTGACACTAATTGTTTAATCTGATTTTCTTGCCTTCCACTGTGATTCTAAGTCAGGCCCTGTAGAGCAGTCATCCACAACACTGTATTAATGAGGTCTGGGAGGACATTAGTGCGTGTATGGATGTGTGTGTGTGTGTGTGTGTGGTCGAGGTTCATGCATATGGAAGGGAATTAGTTCTTGGAATGTCTGATGGTTCTCGAGGGAATTCGCATTTATGAAGGAGAATTGGGAGAATAATGTTGTACAATATTTTACGCTGTCTTTTACTGCAAACAATTGGGTATAGTGATCTTAAAGGGTAACTTTCTCCGCTAATGTGTGGCATGTGGATACAAACTTCCAGCCCCGGTTAGCCCGCACACCTTCAGTCAGGTTATCACACAGTGAGAACAGCAAGGCTGCTTCAGTCGATCTGATTTACCAGTGCACTTCAAACCTCTCTGAGAACAGTTCAACCCCACTCTGTTCCAGCTGACTGACACATAATGGCTTTTAATAGCCATATTACTTAAAATTACTAGGTCAACAGTAGCAAATGTGTTTCATGGCTCATTAGACAAAAATGTTAGACAAACAGTGCCTCTATATTTAACATTAGCGAAGATGCAGGAGAAATGTTTTCATGCTGTTAATACGGAGTCCAACCGAGTCTTATACTGGGGCTTTTCGGCAAACGCATCGAGTTCCTGGAAAATTGGCAGGTTTAATTTCTTGTCAGGGATTTTTATAATGTTATGACTGTATATTAATTTAAATCACAAATCATGTAAGAACCTTTGCAACAGTGGAGATTTAACTCTAATAATAAGACATGGTACCAATAGGAAAGGGGAAAAAATTATACACGATTTTATTTTAGTTGATAAATGGAATAAATACACAGTTTTTTGTTTTTATGCTCTCCTCAATAATTATTGACCAATATTCAATATATCAAAAATAATAATGACTTACAAGGTAAATTATTGATTTCTTTTCTTTAAATAATCAACATTCAACATTTACTCATAAGTGGACAAAATGAAATATTCCACCTGTGCATGCTCAGTATTTTTCTTTGTATCATTCGTGTTTTAATGATTAAATAATTGTGCCGCCTTATTCCATCTGCTTTTTAGTAGGTAATATAATTAAACTCTGGATATGACTTTTATATTTTAAATTTGAGGAAGATATTAGGACTGCAGTGCAGGTTAAAAAGTGTATATGATGATGATTTTGTCATATCTGAACTGTTGTTTTTATTCTTCAGGGTAGCTTAATGGTTCTGTGAAAAAAAAGAAGAAAGTTGCCAGACAAAGTTGTCTTGCTTTATCTGATTACGTTTGACACATTTATAAAATTACTTAAAGATGGGATGAGCCAAACCAATGAATATAACATCCAGCCACATCACATTTAACACTCATCAGCCTTGTAGCTTTTTTAATTAACACAAACCGTGATGAGATATTAATGATGATTAGAATGTGTTATCAAGATCACTCGTGGTGAAGGGTGGAATTTCGCTGCGCACCTGCCAGAATCACAGCTTGGTAATAGTTGGCACGCAGACAATAGTTCGAGAAGGATATTTTCATTATTTTAGTCTTGAAAGATAGAAGAATTTTAATGTCTAATAATGTAATTGATGTTCTTGAAATAGATCAACGAAACTCCACCAGATCCTCATTTCATATTTGAACATTTCTTTTGACTTTCACTGTTCGCAGTGCAGCTTGTTTATAGGCTGAACATTATTTGCATTTCAATTAACATTTATCTTGTCAGTGTCTTCTCAATGAAGTATTTGTGATTTATCAGGGATGGCTGCCTTTACTTTGTGCTAATAATTGGATGCTATTGAAAGGATGAGTTTCATTGATTTTGTCGATGACTGCGGACATTACTGGCGCAAACCCTAGATTGTCAGCAGGGTCTGTGTTGAGCCGCGATCAATGACGGTGAATCTTCCCCCCTGCTTTTTTATTTACTCCAGCCTGCATTTTCTGAAACATGCAATAGTTCAGGGAGATATTGTCACGACTAAACCCCCCAAATCTCCATTTAGATTAACATCTATCAGATTTATATAAAACATTATGTCTGCCCTCCGATCCTGACAGTGTGAAATGTTGAATACAGGCTAAAATGCATAGGAATATAGAAATAGCATGAATATATAATTTCATTTAAAATTATTCAGAACATAGATAGGCAAAAAGTTTGGGGTCAGTAAGATTTTATTCGAAAGAAATAAATTCTGTTATTTAGCAAGGATGTACTGAACTGATCAAAGTGACAGCGCAGACTGTGACAAGAATCCTGAAAAAAAAAAAAATGCATTGGTTTCCATGATAATATTAAATAGCACAACTGTTTATTTCAATAATGTAAAGAAAATTGAGCACCAAATCAGCATATTAGAATGATTTCTGAAGGATCATGTGCTGTAATGGCTGATAAAAATGTGGCTTTGCCGAACAAATAATTGCAGAATCTGTGTTCTGTGAGTCTTTTCATGTATATAATCCATGATAAGCAGGATATTTAATTTGTATATACATTTCAATCACATATATCAACAGTTTCATTCAAACTTTGAGCATGTTTATCAAATGACGGTGAGAAAATTAATAAGAAAACAGGTTCCTACTCAGTTGTCTTCCAAGGTGAACAGAGACAATAACTTCACTACCTTGGATTTATCTCTGTCTAAACATCAGACAAACTCAACACAACAAAAAAAGAGTAGGAAAACGGGTGTTTTCTGTGAAAAAACGAAATCTTTTTTCTTCTCGTTTCTTTCCCAAAAAATAAAACGGTCTAACACCGACAAATGGACGATCCTGACAATCTACCTTGTAGTTCTTGCCTTTCCCTATTACTCTACCCATAAACACCGGCTCGCATGCACTGTTGGTGCGTTGACGTTTGCATATCCCATTTTCTAGGAGCTTAGAGAAAGGTCACTTGTTGTAACCCATCTGGGACTCACCGGGTTGAATGTAATCAGTATGCACTTGTTATTCCGGGTGCCTGTGCATTCTCTTTTTATCTGCTTGTTGGGGAGAAGTTAATTTCCCTTGTGACCTTTGTGTAATAAAACAGCATTATCTGTTGCACTGGGGAAGAAGCAAATTAGCTTTCTCAGTAGTGTTTTGTCACAGAGGTGATCACTTATAAAGTTATTTACTTAATTAGATTAAGAGCGCTGTAAAGGCCCTGTCTAGAGTGAGGAGGCGTATCTTGTCTGTCCGTATTCTCTCGCGGCCCGAGAGAGCACAATGTCTGGGCATCTCCGCTACGTTCCTCATGTTTCTGAGGAGGATTATGATGATACCGATGGCAGGCACTTCCTAGTGACCGAGTCTAATTTTGATGGGTCGCACTCACTGTGAAACGGTTATCTGAAGTAGGCCGACGAGGGTGGTTAGATGACAACCATTTTAACACCCGGCTCCTATGTGGCTGCTCAGTGCTCGTCTGGAATCACCTGAACTGAACTGAATGACAAAAGCTCCATACTAAAAGCATTATAAGCGCCAATTCCCCTGTCTAAAGCTCTTAATGTGGCTATTTTGCACAGCGCTGCACGAACATGTGCTATTTGATAGCCTTGAGTTTCTTTCAGCCATTCAGTTTGGCTAATCCTCCCCCTTATGCTTAGACTGAGGCCTGATTTGTCGGTTAAACTGGATCTGCCACACTTTGTCCTAAACAGCATGATGGCAATCTGTCAGTGCGGAAAAGCAGGCCAAAATTTTGTTTTTCCTTTCGCTGATTGCAGGTACAAGTCGTGTCGGCTTGTCCTGCAAGTCTCTACTTGTTTTTATTGCGTTTGGTTACGATGCAGCGAGTTTGTTCAGATAAACGTGCATCTTCACTTTAAAAAAAATAAAGCTTCCAAAAGGGGGTTTTGCAGCGATGCCATAGAAGAACCATTTTTAGATTCCCCAGTGGACTTTTCAGAACATTTCAGAACCACCATGAAGAACCTTTTGTGCAATGGGAAATTTCCATGAGTGTTAAAGGTTCTTCATGGAACCATTGATGCCAATAAAGAACTTTTAATTATGACTGGAAAACAAGCCAAGGAGGTGCCACAATACATGCAGGCCGACTCGTTTTGGGGGGAAACTTTCTCACACACCTCATGGCTGATTTTTGTGAATGGAGAGCGGGCGGCAAGAGTCCCACAGGTATCTGTGTGTGTGTGAACCTCTGAAGGTGAATGCAATGCTTTGCTGACCCGTGGAATCTACCTCATTATCTGGCCCATTGTGCTATTCTTCTTCCTTGGCCCCTTTCACACCCTGTCACCCAGCCACCTCCACTGCCACCGGCCTGGCCAGCTCATTCATGTCCCTTCAGCCCATTGTGAGGCCCCTGGAACCCAGGGCCCTGTAGCGAGCAGGGGGAAAGGGCGGCCCCTGCTTTGTGTTTCCCTTGCCGCTCTTCACACGCACGGCGGGGAACTTCCTTTCTCATGTCACCGAAACCGGCATGGCCTAATCCGCCTGGCCACACCACCCGCCGAGCATGCTGGGAAGGGGCATTTATAAAGCAGTCCCTAATGGTTCGTTAATAAATCGCTTCCATTTTACGCTCGACTCTTCACGTCAGCGCAGAGGAGGAATAACGCGGGGCTGGAGGATCTGTCGTTACGCATGTAGGCGAACAAGCCCGCCGGCAAGCAGGCGCTTTGATACGAGGGTCTCGGATGGAATCGCGAATGTCAGAAGAAGAACGGATGAGTTTTTTGACCCGAAATAGCTCGTAACAAGCTCTGATTGTGTGGAGGTGTGAGTTTCGCTCAAGGGTTAATGGTTAGAGCACTGCCCCGCTGACCGTTTGCAGCCCCTCACAGGTCTCTAGAGAATCTATTACCCATCATCCTCTCTCTTTAAAGAGGTGACTTTGGTTAAAGCACTCTGGCTAAGAGGTTAGACAGGAGCTCCATATTGACTTCGACGGTAACCAAGATGCGTACGGTCTGTGATCTGAAAGGCCCCCGTGTGAGGCGCAGAGGGGGCTGCTTGTGTGAATGGGACCATGGGTGATTGGCTCAGCGGGAGCGGTCAGGGGTGTTAGGGGTGTCGGGAGCCCACAGGGATAATCTTGTTAAGTGTGACACACAGCCAGGGGGAGTGGAGGGGTGGTCCCAGTAAGACAAACACACACACACACACACACACACATGCATACACTAACAAGTGCGTTATGGACAAAGAAGAATATGAGGGCAAAAGTGCATATTTTGTTTGAATATGTTAAGAGCCTATAATTGAGCGTTTATGTTTGATTTTAGGCTCAGTGATGTGATGCTCTTTTTTTTTTTTTTTGGGTGGTCAGTGAAGTTAAGTTTTGTTAAAATATTATAAACATGTGAAAAACTAGCCAAATCCCTGTCATGTGGTGCAACAAACATGCTGAAAAATGTAAAACTGGAAATTACATCATAGAGAAGATCCCTTTAGACCCTTATAACTGTGTTTCAAGGTCAACAAGTCTCCAAATTTTTTTTTGAATTTGACCAATTTATAACAAGGCATAATTACTTCAGGTTGTAGTTCATGTGGTGCAACTCCCCCAAAGATTATTATTATTAATAATATTGAATTAATTATTAGTGATGATATATATTTATAAAATATATTTAAAAAACTTTTTTAAAATAATGATTAAGATGTGTACACTCTCATCTGTTCAAGGTTTAAGGAAAATGTATTATTACTTTTTACATGTTTAGAGGGATTAAACTGAAACCTTTCTTGAAATTGTGAAATGTGAAACCAACATGAACACAGACTACATTTCTAAGAACTTAATTGGCATGAGTTAAGCTTTTTGTTTTTTGAAAGATTTTACCTTTTCTTTACTGTGGACCCACTCATTGACCCTTTAACCTAATGCCATTCAGCAATATAGATTACATTGATTTGCAATCAAGAACAAAAATATTGACCATTAAAAATGAGTTAATGATTCTGAACACTCGCTTTTTTTTAACTGTTGTTGCCAAACTAATCCTGGCAACTTTTTTTGTGTCAATGAAATTAAAGTCAAACTTCATGAGCATGCCATAAGCGGGTTAAAGTAGCAATTAGTTCTTTTTTTAGGTTTCACAGTCAAAGTAGTAATTTCAGAGGCCATGGGGTCATGTTGTTTGTCACGAGAAACTGAGATTGGGTCAATTAGAGTGTAGGAGGATGTGTTCAGTTCATCTGACAGCTGCATGCAGTGCTACAAAACTTAACGATTAGTGAACATTTAGAAGAGAGAAAGAAACAAAACCGAAAGAGTGAACGGTGTACTATAATCTGCCCACAACATCGGGCTGAGAGCCGAGACATAATGAACCTTTTTCATTTTGGGGCGAAAACAAATGCAATTATTATACCATCGATTCCTCATAGTATAGGCAGAGCACTTAATAATGTGTGATTTGAGATTCGAAGTGATTTGGATGATGTGTTGCTGTTTTTAATGCATGGAGGAGCAGAACCATTACAGGCACTCCTCACCTCCAGCAATCTGCATTGAACCCTCTGTCAGTCAATCAATGCTCTCGGTTATCCGGAGAGGCATAAATTGGGTGGTTATAACAAACAAAAAGCTATCAGTGGCTATGAATAGAGAGCAAAAACTGAGCAGGGTCAAGCGTCAAAAGCTCTTGACTAACCGTGTGCTCGCTGCTGTCATCAATAATGTGGAAAGAGAAAGAGAAACAGCCTGGAGAGTATGAGTAACTCGAGATAATGGTGGAGCAGGTCTAAATCTATAGGTTATGAAACACACTCTACCTGGATTGCATTTCCTGTGATACTTTAGATAATTCCTACACAGGAAAAGCAAAGCAAAAAAAACACTGATCTTTCCTGTCATGGTATGCGCAACGGGTTTGATGCTCTGTATATTGCATGCATTATCGTGTATGTCTCAGCGGGGCGCTGAGAGAGGTTAAGGTCATGCTGGTTTACGTGGCTGGTCCTGGTAGCAAGCATAATTGGCAGCATGTTTTTTCAGGTATAAACACCTCATCTTGTCAGACTGCAGCATAGCATGTAATTACCGCTCTTCCTCTTGCTAAATGGGATCTGTATTCGTGTTGTGGGGATTTCCAATGTCTTTCCATAACATCTCCAGTCAGAGAAGAAAGTGAGGGATATTTAGTTCTTCTCTAGAAACGATTTGCAAATCTGCCTTGTAACGTTAGACACGAAAGTGCTTAGTTCGTTTCAAGGTATTAGGATAACGTTTTTTTATAATTATTATTATTTTTTATTTAAGCTTACAGGCAAGGACGTTATAAATGGCCCTGAAAGAGCATTTGTATTGGAAATCTATTCACCTGGCACATGTGCAAAACGGTTGTAAAAAGTTTTCATGGAAGTTTAAGAGGGGAAATTCAGGCTAGATTATACTGCTAGAAAAAGCCTCTGGGAATAGACCACATTTGTGCACAAGAATAATAAATAATATATATTTTTTAATATTAAATGATATTGATAATAAGTATTTGGATTATTTTAACAGCAGAAGTAAAAAATAGAACCATATTTATATTAACTGTATATCTTCAGGTCTCAAATAAGGAGACACTATATGGACTGTTTCCATTGAAAAATGTACTACAAATTTAAGATGTTAATTTTTTAATTAAAAATGTAAGATCCATATTTCCCTGTCATCAGTGAAATTCAAATCTTGAAGTAGCAAAATGGTAAATTTTAGGTTTAACTGTTATTAATAATAAATATTAATAGATCAAACAATAAATTAATATATTCACTTTTTATTTTGTCTGTTTAATGATTTACTTGTGTTTGTGTAATTTTTCATTTGAGAGCTTTTTTCCTGATGTGATTAATTTGATTTCAAGAATTAATGATTTAACTAGTAGTTTTATTTGATTAATAGCCCTTCTGCAAATACACAGCGATACTTTTATATGACTTTTTCTTTTTATGAGTGAATTTTCTTTCAGTTCAGGATTCAGTACAAAGACTAAAAGCATCCAGAATAAGCACTTCATCTGAAATAAGTACTCTCTTTTCTGTCATTTGTGTGTCTATGTGGTCAAGAGGTCTTCCCAGCTCTCACTTGCTCTAAACATTCCATCAAAAAGTAAAAGACAAAGAAAAATACAAGGCCATTGTCATTGTTTATCTGGCTGCCTTTTCTCTTCTTGCCCTTGGTTTCTTCTTCAGAAATTGATGCCCTTTTAAATTGAAGCAGAGGAACCGACAGGTAATGGTTAGCATGATGACTACTAACTGATTTCATCAGTCAGAGTTTTCCCCCAGCCTTTTTTTTTACACTCTACAAGTGTGATTGTTGGAAGTTGGAGAGAGATTAGCTGTCAGACGCATCAGATAAACAAGCAAGAAAACACCAGTGGGTTCTGATGGTGGCAGTTAAGGAAGTGGAGAGTGGTCAGAGAGACACATTTGTCATATCCGATGTGCCTTGCATGTCTTCTGCTCTAAGGTGCGCTCAGTATTTTTTTTATATGTTTCGCTAGCTGATATGATCTTCATCTTGGGCGTTATACTGACACCTAGTGGTGTGGATGTACTTCTTAAAAGCAAAAGCTTTCAGGTGCAGATGCTGTTGTTGAAATATATTCCCAATGAGACTTGATTAATTTTTTCCAATTACAGGATATATAAAGCCAGTAATACCAAATACTTTATATACAGAAAGACGGTGCACTTACTGAGAAAGTGTAATGCACATTATAGCAGAATAAGTCCCGGCTTCTAAATAAGAGCCAATTGCCAATTGACCGTTCGCAAAGACCCGTCCCCTTTAGTTACTGTTGCTATGTCCGACAAGCCGTGAACCGATCATCTCTTTCTTCTAGTTTATTTATAGCATCAAATAAACATGAATGAACATAAGAAGGAATGTTGTTTTAACCGTGGAAAGACGTCAGTACACACCGTTTTTCAAGTTCAAATCCTCCAACGTTAATCTACTAACTCTCCTGACTGCTTTGTCGGACAAAAATGACGGATTCGGCGGATGGCGGATTATGATTGGTCAGATCGTCTGTCAATCAAACTCCCTGCGAAGGGTTAATTGGTAAAGTCAACGTGTCACTGCAGCTGATGTTAGAAGCTCCGGTTAACAGTCAGTGTTCTGAGACATGCGCTTAGGACTTGCGCATTTGCTTGGTCCAGTTTGAAAAATGCTGTTTTTTTGTCATGTATCGAGCGTTTAGAAACAAATTTTATCAGACAGCTGTTGTCAGATTTCATTGATGATTTCAAATACGAAATTTAATCAGAAGCTTGGCAAACACTTTTGGTGAATTTGATGTTTCCCTATTCAAAGAGATAGGAGCTGCACTTGCATGCAGCGAGAGGTGTTTCAAAGATGGCCGAGTGAAATGACTTGTCTTAAAGGGACTTTGGTTGGTGATACTCAAGGGGCTTTTTCATGTGATCTCAAAATGGCTGCCTCCATTATGTGATCCGTTTTATGTAAAGTGAAATAGCTTTTATTAGGACTGTAGTCTTTATCTCATGTGTGTACACCATTTTAAACATTTTTCAATTTTCACTTTTCTTTATGTATAAGATATTGATTAGGGACGTTACTTTTTTTTTTTTACGCATATTACGTTTGTTGCATGTAATCAATATGGAGGCTATGGAGTTTGAATTATCTGTCGTAAATCCAGTAATTTGTCCAAAATGCCACAGATTTATTTTTTTTCCCAGAAATAAACAGAACTGTGTTCAACAGCTCTATTATTCTGTGTTCGGTAAGAGTGAGCAACGTAGCTGAAATCTTTGGCACCTGCAGTGCTGTTATTACCGCACTATAGCATTATGACATTATAAACACTCTGTTTGAATTAAATAAAGCACACTTTGCTTTAGACAATGAGTTTCTCTCTTTTTCTCCCTCTCTCTCACTGTCTTTCTCTCTCTCTCTGTGTCTCTGCTAAGCAAAACAGCTGTGCTGGCCTTACAATGCATTAAGTCTCTCGTTCCTTTTAGATAGTTAAATTGTGCATGAAATGTAGCTGGCGCGGGGGGCTCCGAAGCTGGACTGATTAGGCAACATCTGTTACATTGGGGAGAAATCTGTGTCTGTCCTAATTAGCTGTCAGACGGGGATACGGTGTACCGGATGGCGCAGGGGGCTGCCACAGGTTCCTCTCCTCCATCCCGTCACCTGCCCGATTGCCCGGGTCCTCCCTCCTCCTGCTACCACCACTCATCAGATGTAATTATGGAGAACGCTGACACAAAAGAGCAGAATGGAGGGGAACAAGCTATGTCCATCTGTACACATGCACACAGGCACATACTAACCCTGAACCATGGGAACTGTGGGTACCATGTTGGCCTATCACAACTCTTGCATCATTTCCTAAGTTGAGTTGTATCTTGAGTATATATAAATCACTCTTATTTATTAAAAATGGCATATTCGAATATTTTTAATTTTTTTTGCATCCATTTATTTAAAAAATATATTAAGGGCCAGATTTACTAAACAGGACAAATTAGCGTGAGAGCGCAATTATAAAAAAGTGCCGGTGGGAGTGGAAAGTTCTGCGCGTGATCTACTGACAACACGCAGATCATTTCCATAATGACCAACGAAATTTACCAAAAGCAGCGCAAATTAAGCGTCTGGTTTAAGACATGCTTTTTTGGGTGGTAAATAATAGCACAAATTCCAGTAAATTGACGAGTAAAACCTTAGTAAATCACCTTGCATGATTCATTTAAATAGCCTACTCTCTCCCACAAATTTTGCGTCTGAAAGGGAAACTCCTACAAATGCAATAAGGGTTAATACGCAAAAATAACCCTATCCACGTATTTTCAGCGCTATTTTTTTCACTGTGTGTCTTTAGTAAATCCCGGCAGTAGGTTTTAAACTCCAAAAGAGAGTTTGCGCTAACACCAACTGTTAGTAAATCTGGCTAAATATTAAAAATAGAATATTTTTTATAGTTTAACAAATACGCTTTACTACTATTTTTTATATTTTGTAGGCAAAGTCATGTGGTGCAACCAACAACATTCACATGCTTAACATTACCTTCAGGAAAAAAAAAAAACCCAGTACAACAGGAAATTATATCATAAGATGACCCCTGCAGACTCCGAGGACTGTGGTCATCAAGTCTCTTAAAAATATATGATAATTTGACCTTTTTAATGACAAGGCTTATAATAGATAGTTGTTTGTAGTTCATGTGGTGCGACTTCCCAAAAATGTATAGCCTATATATATAATAATGATTAGGATGTGTACTGACATGCACTCAAGATTTAAGGAAAATATATTTTTTACTTTTTTACTTCTTGGTTACAACACATGACATTAGAGTCTCTAAAGTGAAACTTTTCTTGAAAGGAAATGTTTTACAGAACCATATGAAACCAACGTGAACACAAAAAGTTCATTGCTAAGAATGTGGCACGTTTTAAACAAGATTTTTCCTTTCCTTTACTGTGGACACTCTTATGCGTCATTGACCGTTAACATAGCAGGTTTGTAGCTTCTGCCATAATTCATTACTTTAAACACACAAACATACCTCCTCCTGTCGATGACTCTTGATTCTTACTGTAAATCCATATTTTAATCAAGGACCCTTCGTAGGCAGATTTGTCTACCAGGGGGCAAGACCACTAGCCCCTGCAAGCTACACATACTGATAATCCTCAACTAGCTGTTAGATTGGGGGGGGGGTTCTTGATGAAGAGAACTGTTGTTCTGTAATTGTAGCACTGCCCACGCTTGCTTTTAAACTCACCATGATATGAGTCAAGACCTCCTACTTGGCTCACGCTAGGTTTGAATCTCTAACCGCTGAAACATAATTACAGCAAAGCTATTAGGGCCATCTTAGGTATTTATGCTCTGTGCTGGCACTGTGGAGAATGTCAATAAGAACGCATTTGAAGCTTTAAGGTTCGTGTCACACAGACCTGACACACACATGGATGAGGAAATGCACATGAGCGTAAATACTAAGTTTATGTCACAATATTGTGTACATCTTCACCCTAATAATTTTTAACAGGTTTTAAACTTTGGCTACGCTGCTGGCGTGATGGACAGGTTTCCGTGGCACCTCTGCACACTGATTGACAGACCATAATCAGTCCATGGAGATATGTTAAAGATGTTACCTAAACTCATAAAAAACTGAGATGATGCCACCTCTGGCATCTGAAATAATGTACTTTACAGTTTGTACAATGTCTCTTTCTTAATTGTTCTAGAGGTTATGGTACATGGACTGTAACAAATTAGGTGTTTTACAGCGCAGCCATTTGAATGTCTCTTTTTTTTCTTTTAGATAAATCTTCCACAAATAAAATTATTAGGTTGCCATGACTAAAATATTTCAATTGCAAATTAGTTTAATGTTCATGTGCTTATTCTCACAAATCCAGTAGGTTTATTTGAACTTGAAAAGAAAAATGCATTAATCCAACCTATCATATTTGTTGGTTTGACTTTAAAAATCGAAGGGAAAGAAAAGCTGAATCGTGCATAATACTGATTGTAAAAGTTGCATGTTATATAAAATTTAGAAATATAAAGTAACTAAAAACTACAATAATCAAGTAAATCATATTTTTTTTCAGTATTATTAAGTAGATCCAAGTATATTTGCTTTGATAATGTCAAAATGCTGTGTCAGAGCTGATAGCCTTGTGTTTCCTCCAGTCTAACTGGAGGGTTTGTTGCTAACAACAATTTCTGGGACGTTTCCGTACAACGACGTAACTCGCTGCTTAAACACCAAAGTACGATGCATCGTTGGAGAAACGAACTAGTTAGTCATGACTGTTTCCCGAAAACATAGTACCTTTGACTGTGTCCGAAATCGCCCCATACCCTCATTTACTGTTCCCTAAATTAGTCCACTAATATAGTTCACTTGAAGGAGTGAATGAAAATGAGTGAGTGAATTCGGACAGAGTGCTCCTGAAGGGCTGCTGCTTTTGCATAGTTTGTGCTTGCTGTTTAATAATTATTTAAAACTTAGATAACGTCTGATAAAACACCTGATAACGTCCAATATGGTTTCGGACACCACTATAAATAGTTGTCCCCTCAAATAGTGCCCTATTTAAGGGTATAGGGGCGATTTCGGACACAGCCCATGTCGCACATCCGTCGTTATTGTTAATGACGTCACTCAAGTGGTGGAGTAATAATGTCTACTAATTATGTCAGATTATTGCTGTAAATAACGAACATGGCATCTGAAGACTACTCCGCTATTATTTTTGTTTTGCTTTATTTCCAGTTGTTTCATTCAATCGCAAGTTCCCTCTTACGTCACTCCGGGGGAACTAGAGCATGCGCATTCTTCAAAACCAGCGTTTTATTTCTCTTGACAAACTAAAAGACATATAATGGAATTTGTATAATTTGGAATAAAAGACAATGTACAGTGGGTTGTTTGCTTATTTTGCTCAAGAGCATGATCTATGTAAGTCCACATGTCATACTAACAAAAAAACGATGCTTCTAACCACAGGTTGAGAGCTATAGTTCCAACTTTTCAATGCTGTTTGCAAATGTTCGTTGGAACTATGGTTTCGGCAAACACAGAATCTTTGAATTATGCTGGTAACGATGGAACCATATCAGTGGTTCTCAACCCAGGTCTTGTTCCAAAGATTGTAAACCCTAAAAAGAGCTGAAGATATCAGATATTATTGACCTTCATGAGCCTTGACACAGTTGTCGTTACATAATTAAGTTATTTCATACAGAACAGCAGAATAAAATGGATCAAACGGAAAACTCTTTTCACAAAATAGAACTTTGTATAGAATTAATTGGAGTGTATAAGGATCAAATAAATTAATTATAAAACAAGTGCATATTTATTTTCTGGAAGCTGGGCTAAGTAAACCCATTAAAAATGAGTAAACCTTATATTCCTGACATGGTTCAGAGTCACTTCTCAGATATCAAATACAGACATTCCTTTAACATTAAAGAGACAATAGAAGATTCCCTATTCATTAGATAATGTAAGAGGATGGGATTGTAAATTATAAAAGGAGGGGATTGTAAAAAGCTACGATTACTCATAGTAGGGAATAAAATAAACATTTTAGAAACTTAACAATACAATTAGTTTAAATGCTTAATTGTAGACAGCTCACCAATAACCCAGTGTTACTGCTGTGATCTCTAAAAACTTTAGATTCTGCACTGATTCTGAATTCTGATTCTGCCACACATTGCAGGTGAAGTTTTGGACATTTATAGTAAAAAAAAAATGTTTTTTTTGAAAAGGCTTCTGAAGCATCCGTGCATTCACAATTATGTGGGGTAATTCTGCAGCAAAGGAAAACAGACAAGCGTCAGGTAGAAAGACAGTGAGAGAAAAAAAAGTGAGTGGCAGAGAATGACAGCCAGCGATGAGTAGAATGTCACGGCAATTGCGGGCCCATCAAGGCTGCTGCATGATGGGTGATTGCCTCATGTGTTTCCTGCGAGTCCATCGGAGAGGACACGGCGCTCTCTCGTCTGTCCCTGGCCCAAACCTCCGCCACTGCCTCAGTGGCTGACATTTAAAATGTTGCTTCCTAACCACTTATGCTAATTGTTGTAATTTTCCTGATGAAGCGGCGTCCTGATACCTTGATGCAGCCAAGATAGTTTTACATTTTCTCTGTGAGCGCCGCTCGGCCATTTGGTCCGTGTAGTGTCAGCTTGGAGTGCTACTGAAAGCCGGCAAAATTGCAAGCAAATTGCATCAGATTGCCAACATTGTGAAAAGGTAAATTGCTTGCAAATCTATTTAAACCACTGGCCTATTTTCATCAGCCACAGTACTTGGTATTCATGATTGCTTAATTGGTGACCTTTTCTATTGTGTAGTGCTTTATGGTGTAATGGAAAGCGATCTTTACCAAACCAATTATGCCTTTTTTTCTCGCCCCACACCCATACATTATAGTTGTGATTGCGATGGCTAGTCCTTTGTAAATGAACTTTCAGATTCCAATTATTTCTTTATATAACTGATGGAGGATAAAGAGTCATTTGTTTGCTATGATGTTGCATTTGAAAGCTCTTTGAGGCTGAGACTGTCAAAGCAAATGGAGGCGCAAAAGCCACAAAGTCATGCCCTGCTTTTGACTGACCCCTCATTTAGCGCCGCTTTCCCGCGCCGGAGCCCAATTACGGCCTCAGCTGGTGAAATATTTTGTCAGATTCTTGAAAACAAGTATATTAGCTCAGGATTCAAATGAACGCTTTGTCTATGGTAAAACGTACGTTTAATCTACTCTCAGCATTCTGACCGCTTTGTGTCTCATATTTGCGTATGTTGTAAAAAAGCACTTACTGTAAATAAAGACCCCTAATTATTTAGATTTTAAAAGTGCAAATATTATCGTCACACCAAAAATACACTTTTTTTGTGGTAAGAAACACAATGACCCATAACATTTATATGAACTTAAATGCAATAAAGATATAAATCTAAATACGGTTTGCTAAAGTAATGGTTTGTTGGCAGCCTGATGAGATGCTTCTGTCCAGTCAACTCAGAATGGACGTTTATGACTATAATTATGTTTTATAAAATGAATAGTTCTGGTCCTTGTTGCTGTTGGTCAATACAAGGTATAGTAACACCTCTGACATTTTCATTATATCATTGCGCAGCTTCCATAGAAGACTATTATTTTTCAGGAACTGTATCGTCAAGTAGAAGGGAGAAGTTCAACTAAGAATTCTTTACTTTTCATGTCGTCCCAAACATTTATGTACAATTTTTTTGAAAAATGTTTCAATGTGTTTTTCTCTATAACAATGAGACATATGAAGTCATTGGGGTTCAAAACAATGTCATACAGGTTTGGAAAAACATGAGGGTTATGATAATAATGGTAGAGCCTTGAACTAACAAAACGATTCAAAAAGAAGGAAAATTTGCATTCTTCATTTTTATGACAGCAATAAGACACTCAAGGGCCAAAGCATATTGTGAATGTAGTTTACTTGACTGTAACTTTGGGGTTTCCTTTTCAGCTTACATAAAGTTTGATAACACTTTACTACAAGGTCTCATTTGTTAACATTAGTTAATGCATTAACTAACATGAACTAACAACGATCTATACATTTGTTACAGTATTTATTCATCTTTGTTAATATTAGTTAATACAAATCCAGCTGTTCATTGTTTGTTAATGTTAGTTTACAGTGCATTAACTAATGTTAACAAATACAAACATTTACTAATACATTTTAATAATGTATTGATAAATGTTGAAATGAACATTAAGATTTTAAAATGCTGTAGAAGTATTGTTAATTCTTAGTTAGTTAACTAATGTTATTTAATGAAACCTTATTGTAAAGTGTTAGCAAAAGTTCTTCTAACAAATGTAAAGTAGCCTGAAGGGAGGAGTCAGTTTATCATTTTGTGTGGACTGAACAGAAATACTCTAAACATGTTTCTAACAAAAATTGTTTTGTTGACCTTACTCGAGTAGTTGTTATAAACTCCACATGCTGTCCCAACTCTCTGAACTGAGTCCACTGTACCAACAATTTTACCTTGCACAATATTGTGCAAGTTCCCAACATGAATTGCAGCTATTATTAAGAAATGATCATTGCATTGCATTTTACTGGCTTAATTTAGGCTGCTGCTTCTGTTGTCAATATTAGTTAGCCGTCATATGGTCCAGAATTTGTGTTTTTGCTGAATTAACATTTGTTGATCATTACCGTATTTGTAGTTTGTGTGTTGAGGCATATGTGCATCTCATTGCAACGGCTGGATTTAATATATTTGTCTAAAATATTTTTGCCTCTAGTTTTAAGAAGCAAATAATTCCCATATTGTGTAGTGGGCTTTGAAAATCAAATGTAAAGGTTTATAGCTCCTTGGATTACTAAATCTTTAGTTGCCTTTTAAATGTAGAAATTTAGAGCACAGTCTATTACTCATTAGATGAATATAAGGAGGTTCTTAGTTGAGTTAACTTAAAAAATTGAGTGTTACAGGTTACCTAATTTTTTTAAGTTAGGTCAACTTAATTAATTTCCATGTTGTCCAAACTAGAATTACATCTTGCACTTAAGCACAGAAAGAAAAAAAAAAGAAAAAAAAATGCCACTGCACTTGTTAAAAAAAGCTTATTTTATCTTGCATTGTGTCATCTTGCAATGTCTATTCATAAAGCGATTTTTGTTTATGTTGCAGAAGGCTGAAGCTGAGCCTTGAAGACATGATAAATAAAAGGAAGAGATGAGCGTTTCAATAACTATTCTGCAGCGGCACGAACAATATGCTGTGTGTGTATCTATTTGTGAGTTTGTGTGATTGATGGAGGGGCTGGCTGCGCATGTGTGTTTTCCTGCAGGCTGAACCCCAGAGCAACAGATTCGTTCGCTCAGATTAGCTAATTTTGATTTGTTTTCAGACTGTGTGTGTGTGTGTGTATGTGTATGTGTCTGAGCTTCAGGGCCTAGACTGTAAATTTTGCCTGCTGCGGGGTAGAAGCTGATTGATCTCTCAGTGTAAAATCGATAAGAAGACACTGTCATTTTTGTAACGAATGAGCCGCTCTGAAGAGATAGATTAAGACTCCACAGATCTCACCCTGCCTCTCTTTCATCAGTCCCGCCCTGCCCGGGTTTGGCTAGCAGAACCTGCAGCCGGCTTCAATCTCTCGCGCGCTGTATTAGCCCGGATCTGTGCAGAGTTAGCAGAGGCCTCTTCATTATGCCATGTATATTTCATCCGTATCAGCCGACATCCTAAAATCAAATATTTGCCCCCTTCCCCTCTCGTGTCTGATCCACCTTGATTGATCCGTTTTATCATTTTCCGAAATACATCACACAGAGGGGTTGATTAAATCAAAAATTGAGGGCCATTGTCTTTCCCGTGGGTGCTTTATCAGAACTAATGTAACAAGCATGCTCATTTGTCTCCAGTTGTTACAAGGAATGAAGTCAGCGGTGCTTTTCGGCTGTCGGCGCGGCCGAGATTAGGAGAAGATTAATATAGTGCCTCTCATCTCTCTCCTCTTCCGCTCTCTGTCTGTTCTGTCGCCTCTTGTATTGTTGCATCGGAGATGTGCCGCGCTCCCTCGCGGGCTCCTGTTTAACCTTCATCGGCTCATCTATTACAGCTCACCTCCACCCGGTATGCGCGCGCGCTAAACGCACTCGTCATGCCTTCGCTTTATTGATGGTGGGAGAAAACCATTGCATAATCTCAACTTTTTCCAAGCCATTTTTCACCCATTGCCTTTGCTGGTTCTTCTGATGTGGACTCATCTTGGGAGTGTGTTTGTGTGGGAGTGTGTTTGGAAGGGCATCGCTCATTTATCAAATATTAATACAAGTATGCTTATGCAATATACAATGACAAGTGTATGAGTAAATCTCACTGACGTTCCACATGGATGGGCCTTCACTTATCCTAGTTTAGGAAACTTTTTTTATTATATGGTAATTTTTTGTAACAATTGGATTGGAATTTTTTCGACAAAATAATTTATCATGAATACATATACAAATATATATATTTTAACTAAATTGTATGTGTGGCCTTTAATTTTTCTTTTCATTGATATTTTCCATTTGTTTTTATAAATACAGAGCTACACTTGTGCACTTATTACAGAGTGACGCTTATTATGCTTTGAATCATGAGAGCCTCAGGGCAGCTTAACAATGTAGGACCCCCAAGAAATAGCTAAACTACTGATCAATAGTAGTTGATATAGATCAACTAATGCTACGAATGCATCTTATTATTATTATTATTATTATTATTATATAACATCTAAATGAAAGTTTTTCAGCTTCAGGTACTTTTATTTCCCAGGGGTTGATTTTCTTTTTCAACTTAAATAGTTAAATTTATTAACTAAACAAAACTAACTTCTTAAAATTACTTTTATGACATTGGTGGAAATTGACAGACAATGACTGACATAATTCTCCAGTGTTGTTATTAGATAAATTAGACACACTCGTGACAGTGTAAAAAATGTGCTTCAGAACTGATTCACATTTGATGTTCAATACCTGGTATATACACTGCAAAAATGATCTACTTTGAAAGGACGAAAAGTTTGTGCTTTTGTACTTTTAACATTGAGTCTCCAGGGAGTGCAGATCAAATACAAATGTAATTCCCTCTTGTACTCTCTCATAATCTTATAACAATTGGTGCTTGTGTTCAGTAGATTATTTATGACTATCACCAGCATGTGTTAATCACAAGGACAATCCCCCTTAAGAGTTTGTGAAGAGAGAGAGAGAGAGAGAGAGAGAGAGGGATGTGGATAAACGGCGAGTGAGCGAAAGCTGCGGCGTGTAATACTTGTTTAATTCCCATTGGGTGTGCTTCTTATCAAATTAAAGTGGTGTGGTGTGTGTGTGTGTGTGTGTGTGTGTGTGTGTGTGTGCGTGGGTGGGGTGTGGGGGGGGGGTGGTCTGTCAAGACTGACGTCTGTTCCTTTTGGACGGGGCAGCATGTGTAAAATCGGCCAACAAGAGATTTGGGGTGGTGCTGGTTAGGGATAGGGAGCACCACACGGCATCGCACGCCCTTGTCACTTCACTCCCCCTCTCCCGACTTACCGTTCCCGCCCCGGGGTCAGCTATCCCAGAGCGCCAGCTACAAGGACTGGCGCGGGGAGACGGGGGCCCACTACATCACCTCCAGCTGGGAGACTTATTACTCCCACCCCTCCTTACCTGGCCCAGGCCATTCATTACATCATCAGCCTATTAAATATTCATGAGGTTAAGAAAGGAGGGAGGGGGATTGGCTGGTGGGGTACAAGGGGTTTTGATTCTGCAGGTGGCTGTTAGGTCTGTAATTGGTCCCCACTTGCCTCAGCAGCGTAAAATTGTTTTCATTATGTGTTCACACGCGGGCCATGCAAGAGCTTCCCACAGGATCCGAAAGGAGAAATTTAACTTAAACAGCTCCCAGCCCGCAGAATGAGAGAAAAACGAGAGGGAGAAATGGTTTAGAGAGAGAGAAAACATGATGGGAAGGCTAATAATTAACTAGCTTTGTGCAAACAATAGCAGAGAGTGGGATGAAGAGAGAGAAAGACACAGGAAAATAGTGAGATTACTCCAATATAGAAAAAAAATCAATCCAACAGTGGAGGGGGGTGTTACCCCCTCACCCGTGTGGCCCTTGAGAACATCCATAGTCACTAGGGGAGGAGGGGAGGGATGAAGGGGGGAGAGAAAGAGCGAGAAAGAGAGAAAAGTTTCCACCTGACTGGAGTTCCCATGGTTTGCCATGCAGGAGGGTAAGCAGGTTTCTGCAATAAACTCAGTCCATTGTCCGCCTAGAAAGGCCAGTCAGGTCCCTCCATTTGGATTCAAGAGTGTCTCTTTCTGTGCTCCTTGCGCTGAACTAATCACCACCGTACTTTGTTTAATTGCAGCCAAAGGGAGAGATGCGTTCAAGAAGTCATTCTGATCCCACACACCCCCTCGAGTCCATTTCCTACACCTCCGTCCCTCTCTCGCTTACCCTCTTTTCCTTTTATTGAGTTGCACAGTTATGCAAAGACAACAAACAGGGTTGTAGGTTCAATGCAGATTTGGTTGAGGAGGTGGAGTAGGTAAGTGCCGGGGGCCACGCTTGGAGAAACGCTTCCATCCTGGGAGAACCCAACAGATCTGGCTGGAAACGACGGCCAGAGTGGCGAGTGGTCGTAAGCTTACCATAATCAGGTGCATGTCAAAGCCATTATAATGGACTCAAATTCACTGCTCCTCATTTTAAAATGGACATTCAGAGGAAGAAGGTGCAGGGCTTTGTGTGCAATGAATCGGGGTCAATCACTTTGTGGAGGATGGGGGTGTAGGGTATTCGGATTTATAGGACAGGACCTCCACTTTAGCACACACAATTATATATAGAACTAGTGCATGAAAAACCAAGCAGACATCTTTTTCTGGTCTGGATTTTCATTATCCTTTTTAGATCCACATTTGTCTTCTTCTCCCATTGTTCCCTCTCAGAGGAAGTGAGCACACCTGAACCAAACCAAATCCATGTAGTCGAATTTGCAAGACCAAATATTATAAGTTGCAGACTTCAGGACTGGCATTTAAATAAATGTTAGGACCTCACATGGGAATAAGACTAATAAAGATCAGTGATAATTTACAATTACCCATAAGGTGTCTTAAGTTTCCTCGCATGGCATCTCTCACGACTTAACATCGCCCATCACAGCGGGAGTTTACCGCACAAGCTTGTCTGCAGCAGTGCTGATGGGGAATAACCCTCCTCATCATCCCAGCGTGAAGGAGACCTTTGCGGGGCGAGGTGCTCAAATCCTGTCTCGCTAAAAGACTCCCCGAGTGACCCCGGGCCACTCATTTAACCTCTCACTGTGCCTGCAAACCCTGGTAACACAGGGGATTTCAACGTTTGATGCACTTTTGGGGTCCCACTCAAACCAGTTCATTGAGCTCTGTAGGTGGGAAGAGCTCAAATATCTGAGCTTGGAAATCCCTCATGAATGGGATCTCTGTGGAATTACAAATTAGGGATTTATATAGCTGTGGTTTGTGTATGTTTTAGGGAAATTCTGAGTTGAGAGAATTTTTTTTATTTTTTTATTGATTACACCATATGAATTTTTTTTTATCACTTTTCTTGAAAATGGTATTTTCTTTTCTTCCCCAAAACAATGTGAAACCAACAAAGAGTGCACTGGCACATTTGTTTTATACGAGATTTACGTTTTTTACATGGACACTCTCAAGGAACACCCACATGTTCTAAAGACTAGACTTTACAAAACATCACAGTTTTTTTGTAGTTCAACAACTTTTCGTAAATGTTGTCATTCAGCGATTCTAGATAAGATATGAAACATTTCCTCTCATTGTTGAGAGGTTTTCAAAAACAAGGGATTAATGGGACACAATTGCCATTCATGATGCTCTCTCTCTTAAAAGATGGGGGGATTTTGCTCTCTCTCTAAAGAGATAGGGGGATTTGGTATTGTGTGGGCAATTGGGCTGTCCCTCCCTCACTCTCTTGACTTCTGTGGGGGCTGACCGGAGGTCGGAACCGGCCAATGAGGGCTCTCTGCTGGCCTGTGAAATATTGCATTCTGGTCCCATCACTCTCTCTCCCTCTCTCAGGCTCAAAGACTGTTTAAATGGTTGTGGTTTATTATTGCCCACTGAGGGCTAAAGTGATCCTCTGTGAGGCCTGTGAGAGAGGAGGGGCCGCAGGGTCTGGCTTTCTCTGCAGGCGCTTTTGCTGGACAGCTGTTCAGGCCTTGCCTGACTTTTCATATGGATATGTATGGTAATGGAAGGCAATGGAGTGGGGATGAAGAGGAGGCAGCGTTAGAGCCCTCACTCTCTTCAGCACGCCTCTAAAAGCTCCACAAAAGGAGCAGTAAAAGGGGGCTGCGCCGGTGAAGCTCCCACTTTTTGTGGGCCTGAATTAGTTCTGCAAAAGCAATGAAAGTGATCTTTAGCCGCGAGACAGGGGAAGTCTGCCCACGGGACCCGGCGAGCTCATTAGCACAAAAACGTCTAGCACCGACAGATAATTGACTGAGGCAGATTCAACTATCACTCCCCCAGAGTCTGTCACAACAGTTCCTTGAGCGCGGCAAACACACGGTACACCCCATCTCCACCCCTCCACCTTCAATGACATGATACAAACACATCCCATCACATTCCATTAACAGTTTGCGCTTTTTCCTCCATTCGCTCGCAGCTTTTCCTCCCACATCCTGATCTGAGTGCTTCGTCACCATGGACGTTTTACCCAGTGCCGTTGACGTTGGTAGATTGAGATGAAACCGTATAGTGGCTAGTTTGCGAGCGTCTCTCCGACATTTATTTTTCAAAATCCTTGCATGTCCGTTCCGTCTGTGATATGAAAGCATCACCGAATGTGAATTCTCTGACCATGTGGAAGTGCGTCTATGAAGTTTCATCACCGTCCTTCTCCCGATCTCAGAATTAGGTAATTAAAAAGGAAAAAGTGGGAAAATTTCCCGTCTAATGATTTTCTGAAAGTGTTGAGAGCTTGTTTTTTGTTCTGCTGAGCACAAATGACTGTGGCACACATGTTCAAACCCTGCAGAGGCCTCTGCCTGTGCTCATCATAATGGCAGCCTAACTGCTTCGAGGTTAAATTGACTGGAAAATGCTGTTTTAATTTTCATGTTAATTGAAATGGACTAATTGTTAATATATTCACAAGGCGAAAGTACCAAACTAAAATGGGATTTTGATTTCTGTCGAAATCATAATGGCTCTACATGGCAAATAACAATCAGTAAATTACAAAAAAGCCAGTTTTATTAGTTTTATTTTTATGCAGATTATAATTTGAATATTAGCACTGCCCAGCTGTTGAGGTGACTGAACTACATATTCCACAATTTCTGATAAATTAAATTTTTTATTTTCTGCCAGATATCTGAAACATTAAAAGATCTCTGGATTCATGATCTTTTTTAGCTCCAATAAAGTCTTTTGATAACGGAAAAAACACCTTTTAATACATTTAATCTAATTCAATTGCCAAAAGTCCCTAAAAGGAATTACGAGATACGGACGGTGGGGGGTGAATCCGCATCCAACAATCACACTGCATTTGCAAGAGAGAGAGAGAGAGAGAGAGGGAGAAAGAAAGAAAAAAGAAAAAGAATTTTGTCAAGCAGCTAAACAGGCCTATTCTCCATGGCAGCCCCCTTCCTTCACGGGCAACTATAGAAATTAGCCCTTGCCTTCTCTGCGCTCTCACACTTGGCTACACACGCTTGCATGGACACAAGGAAAAGTAGAAAAAAACTCTTTTCTTTCTGTCAGCATTCCTAGCCAACAATGGCTAGATTAGGCAACGTGAGGGCCCCCCTTGGGGGGGCGTATTGAGCGGCCAATGGCCCCAGCAGGAACAGCTGGTGGGGGTTAATGGCGACTGAACTCCGCAGTCGGGACCCATTCTCCATTGTGTGGGCCACTCATGGGAAGGGAAGGGGGCCGCTGACAGATTCTGGGTTGAGAGGGACCTTCGGTACAGTGTGCAGGGGTCATCTGAGTCATGCGTGTGTGTGGTGCGTCTCTGGCAAGTGACAAAAAGGGGTATGTGGACTAGGGAATCAAAACTGGTTTCCGGGGACATTAGCATCAGTTTAGATTCAGCATAGAGAGGCGAGAAGGAGACAGAGGGGAAACACTGCACATGTTAGTGAACATTAGTTGGAGGGAGGTGAAAGGGAAAGTGAAGACCGAATGGAAGGAATTCCCTGTGAAAAGAAAATGTTCACTTCCTCTTTCTTCACTTTTTTTTTTTACCCTCCAATCGAGTCAACACAGGTGAGGTACTTCAGGATGAGTCAATTAAATTAAATTACTTTTACTCATTTCATTAATTAAATATCAATTATATTACTCATTGATCTCAAGTACACATTAATTTTTACCCACTGTAATCTTTTCTAATTTGAGTTTTGTGTCTTCTGGGAGGAATCTGGATTCCTGTGTCTACTGGCACATTAGATCCACACGTCAGTGATTAACAATAAATACAATTATATATACAGTATGTAATTTAATTAAATTGCAATTAAGTTTAATTTAAATCCAGGTCCACAGGTACTAAATCACCACCACTACACCAGTATGGCATACCTTCATGAACAGCTACATTTTTAACTTACTTTTTTCATTTTCATATTATGACTGTGACGTCACTGCTTCCACCAATACTGTAGTAAACATGTTTGATTTAATACACACACAAATTGGTAAACAAGACTGGCTCTCACAGCTTAGTGACCAGGAATCTTAGCATTTTGTAGTTTGTGAATATTACGCCTCAAGATCATCATCTTGACAGGACATGGTTCCTTGTCAAACAAAGAGCTTTCTGCCGAGAGCTGACAAGGTTTAATCCCAAACTCTAGCATGCAGAATTCCCTCCATTTGATGTCAAGCCACCGTGCTTCATGTCACTCATTAGTTGCCTGATTATGATAGCACACCGGTGTAACATTTAATCGAGGCTGACACCAGATTTGCCCCTGCTACAAATCCCCCTCTGCCATGCAAATTGAGTTGTTTGAGTGAGTGTGTGTGTGTGTGTGTAAGGGGGGTGTTTGATATGGTGTAGCAAGCTCGGAAATGAAAGATTAGTGTGGAGATGAGACACAGGGGACGTCTGGCCTCTGCTCTCAGTACTGTGATTACAAAGACGCCTTCAGAGCACTTGGTGTTTTCCACGCAGAGCACTGGCACTGTGCTCCGGGCAGAGGGAGATGAAATTAACTATGTTTTTTCATCTCCAGTGAACATTCAAGAGAGCCTTTAGAAAATAACGCAATTCCCTTGACAGTCATACTTAGTCTGGCAACCCAGAAATGTTCTGTTACTGTAAACCGTCAAAAAGATGGTTTTACTGAATATGTTCCATCTATATTTCTGCAAAATTTGGAAAAAAAAACCCCTCACTTTACAGTTTAAGGATTACGCCAGAAGTTACATTTCTTCAAGGACATTGAATGCAGGACGTTTCTTTTCCTTCGGTATAGTCTACCCTTTTTGTCCTGTGAGATTAATGGATAGGATCAAATATTATGGGTTGTCTGTCTGTACAAGATGTGATATGCAGTGCTGTCAACCAACTTTTTCTTGATATTTGGAGGATTTCAACTGTACTTTTTCCCGTCAAGACACATTCTTCGATTTGCATACATATTTGCATATAGAACTGAGCAAGAGTTTGCACAAACTGGCTTAGCGATAAACCACAAGAACTGATTTATCTGCCAGTCAGTCATTAAAGCTACCAGCCTTTATGATCTATTGCAGTACTACAGCATCACCTGCTTCTGTGTCAATCATTATGAAAGATATATGCACATGGACTCTTATTGACGCCATCACAAACAGTAGTTTATGCAGCTTTTATGTCTCACACACTGTGTAAGCACTTCACCACCATTTAAAGGTAAAGGAGAAATCTTACACAAGACTCCAGTCATATTAGCCTTATAAACAACATTTTATTCAACATGGAATTAGTCGCCTCATGAGGGCAGCCATTTTGAGGTTACATGGCCAACTGAATACTGTTCACAGTTCCTATGTCTATTTATGCCTGTAAAGAGTAGTATACCCAAATTCATTGTACAGTAGGCAAAAAGTATCCGAAAAACTGAAACAGATTCCAATGTCCCCATAAACTTTGTCTTTGCTTGCAAAACTAAACTTTTAGGTCCCCTTTCAAAACTCAATTTTTTTGCAAGCAAATGAAGAGTTTCTAAGGCAACTCAAAACATTTGCGCAAGAACGCAAAGCATTGACATATAATTTCTCCTCCCATGTCGTTTTTTTCATCGCCATGTCTCTTTTGAGGTCCATACTTCTCAGTACACTTGGCTGTCCACTTTATTTCAAAGACATTAAAACTTTAAACTATAATACATTTTCATTTAATCGCAATTAGCATGTATGTTCTAAGTATACACTCTTAAAGTATATTCTTTACGTAATAACATGCACTCTTTTTAAAAGTATGCTGCAGTATATTTTTTTCCACTAGGGCAATTCGGGTTCTTTTTTTCTGTTACAATTCTGTTTACCTCTTATTTACTTCACTCTTCTTCTGGCTGAGATTTGAAGTCATTAAATGGGTAAATTTCAGGAATCTTCTACTTAAAACAGCCCCCTACTCTTCCTGTAACACCTGTTTTCATCACTCCCGCCCCCCTCTTCTCCACTCTTTCTCATTCTGTAATGATACCAGAGAGCTTCGGCACAGCCAGAGCCGGGACGTGTGTCGTCCTCACCCCCCTCCCATCAGTAAACATTTCATTTCCTTGTCCTGTCAGTAGTGTCTTTGCACTGTGCTTGTTGGCAGGGCCCCTAATCTGAAACACAAACTCACTTTTGTAGATTAGCCACTTCATCTTCCTCTTCTCATTGAGGACACTGTTGTCCCCCCCGCCTCTGCATCCCGGCAAGTTATGCTGTGCCTATTCGCCAAGCTCTGCTGAGCCACTCAAGTCCAGCCCTGCTGTGTTTGTCGTCCTCCCAGTGCGTTTGCCCAAGTCATTGTCTTTTAAAATGGCTCTTAAGAAAACATCTCATTGGAAGTGGCATATGATTCCCTGGTGACGATCGGTTGCCTTCCTGCCAATGTTTATCACTTAAGCTTGAGCTAACTGCTTCAGTCTCCACTGTCCCCCTGTGCTGATGATGGAGGGAAATTGCATTTGCATACTGTAACTCAACATAGCTCGGCAGAACTAAATTACAATCCCTTACAACTGCAATTACCCTGGGAAAACAGCCAGCGCCGAGCTCTCTTGGAAGAGCTGTTTTTGTTCTCCCCCCCCCCTCTCTCTTTTATGAGAGACAATGAATCCTGGTGCGGATACGCAGCTACCTGTTTTTACACGTCCCCTCCTTCCTCGAAACACCTGTGCTCAGTGGTTGTCTCATTGTTTTTCTCATCCTTCGCTCATAAAGATTGAGAGACCAAAGAAACGACAGCAGGAGGCTCTCCCTGACTCATTCCTCCTTTCTGGCGCCAGCTCACTGACGGTATGCTTCCTGCCACCACTTAAAAAAGCTGGTCATGTGATGCAAATGACTTGAGTTTCCAGATGCTAATCGTACCTGTCACCATAAATCCAACAGGTTTGGCTTGGGGCAACCGCAAATATGTGAACTGCACTTCAGTTACACAGACCGACAGGTTTCTGACATTAAAGCATCATCTCAAGCATTACAATTTGCAAGTCGTTTAGTTTTAGTATACAGTTTTCTTTTTTCTTGTTAAGGATGTCTGGCTCATGGCAGATGTTGGGTTTTGGTTTCAAGAATTTACATTTTTAATGCCTGACATTTTTTAATTTTATATATATTAGTGCGGTCAAATTGATAAATCGCGATTAATCACATCTAAAATGAAAGTTTTTGTTTAATATGTGCGCATATATATAATAACATTTATATATATCATATGTATGTTTGTGTGCATGTCTGTGTGTGTATATATATATATATATATATACACACACACATTTTATATAAACAAAAACTTTTATGTTAGATGTGATTAATCGATTTGACAGCACTAATATAATAATAAATGTTTATAATTATGGAAAATATATTTGGAATATATGTTTATATTTATGTACATTTTTATATACATATATTTAAAAATTATATTTTTAATATTAAATTATACATTATATTTAATATAATGGAAAATGTATTTCTTACATTTGTTATATACGTTAAACTCGTCATATATGCATACATACATGCGTACATGTGTATATATAAACAATATTTATTATATACTGTATATATTAGGCTATAATATAAACAATTTAACATTGTTTTTTATATTAAAATATTGTTTTGTCTGTACAAGGAAACTCCACAAAAAAACATGTTAAATTGTTTTCTCAACTAATATGAAGAATGTTACAAACAATATCTTACTGTGTATGATTTCAGCTTTAAATCAGACATCTATCTAGATCCATACGCACCGAATCCTTGCAGGAGAAATATAAATGTTACTGTTTTCCTAAAGTGCCAGGAATATTGTAGCATTATGGATTAGTTGTCATGTCCAGAGTCCTCTTATTGATGGCAGAAGAATGTGAAAGTAGCTAGCGACCTGGACGTAAAAGATCAGGATTTATAGCCTGGAATCTCTTGAACAATTTTATCAAAAGCCCATTCCAGCGTGGCATTTTTCTTTGGCTCATAAATCAGTGTTGTGAAGCCCCTTTGGTGGACAGTAAGAGGAGATAGATGAGCCGGGGGAGAGGTCAGCGCTGATTTTTCACCTCAGCATCCTGTCATGGGCCTTAGGCAGCTGCTGTGCCTTTATGAATTGGTCTTTTACTGACTTGTTGTGTTTTTAATTTGTTTTACTCTGTTTGAGCAAAAGGAAAGGAGGGGGAAAAAAACAAGGGTATTAGGACCTTGCTTATCAAAGCCTGGCTGGAGATAATGTATTGATCGTTGAAGGACTTGTGCAAGCCGGCAGTGTAAAAAATTGAGCAAACTTTTGACAAATGAGAAAGCAAGACTACAATTTGCCCATCACTGAATTGATAAGCAACACAAGATGGTCTCATTTTTCTATCCATATACATATCGCTTTGAAAGTTATGCTGCAGATTATATTAGACAGTTGCCAGGTGCATGTATACGAGAATCGGAATATCACTTTTAATAAATGTTATGGCTGCAATATGTTAAGTACTGTATGCAACAGACTTCACACGGCGAGTGTGAATGTGACAGTTAAAGCTTAACTGATTTATCCCTTCATCCGTCATGGCGGGCCTGTTTGTGGTCAGGCGCACACTCTCCCCACTGATTGAAAGGCTTTCATTTGCTATGCGGTTATGTAAAGCAGAGGACTCTCGCTGACCTTGGCTCTTTGAATGATGGGCGGTGAGTGAAGCATCCACAGAAGTGACAGTGGAGTCGAGGCCTAAACCATCACGACAACCTGCGTTTGAGTGAGTTCAAGTGTTCAAGAGGCGCTGGTCATGTTGTCGCATCTTTTATCCATGGCAGACTGCTCTTTAGAAACATCAATACGGTCTATAATGATGCCTCCACTATTACAGTGAGGAAAATAAGTATTTGAACACCCTGCTATTTTGCAAGTTCTCCCACTTAGAAATCATGGAGGGGTCTGAAATTGTCATCGTAGGTGCATGTCCACTGTGAGAGACATAATCTAAAAAAAAAAATCCAGAAATCACAATGTATGATTTTTTAACTATTTATTTGTATGATACAGCTGCAAATAAATATTTGAACACCTGAGAAAATCAATGTTAATATTTGGTACAGTAGCCTTTTTTTGCAATTACAGAGGTCAAACGTTTCCTGTAGTTTTTCACCAGGTTTGCACACACTGCAGGAGGGATTTTGGCCCACTCCTCCACACAGATCTTCTCTAGATCAGTCAGGTTTCTGGGCTGTCACTGAGAAACACGGAGTTTGAGCTCCCTCCAAAGATTCTCTATTGGGTTTAGGTCTGGAGACTGGCTAGGCCACGCCAGAACCTTGATATGCTTCTTACAGAGCCACTCCTTGGTTATCCTGGCTGTGTGCTTCGGGTCATTGTCATGTTGGAAGACCCAGCCTCGACCCATCTTCAATGCTCTAACTGAGGGAAGGAGGTTGTTCCCCAAAATCTCGCAATACATGGCCCCGGTCATCCTCTCCTTAATACAGTGCAGTCGCCCTGTCCCATGTGCAGAAAAACACCCCCAAAGCATGATGCTACCACCCCCATGCTTCACAGTAGGGATGGTGTTCTTGGGATGGTACTCATCATTCTTCTTCCTCCAAACACGTTTAGTGGAATTATGACCAAAAAGTTCTATTTTGGTCTCATCTGACCACATGACTTTCTCCCATGACTCCTCTGGATCATCCAAATGGTCATTGGCAAACTTAAGACGGGCCTTGACATGTGCTGGTTTAAGCAGGGGAACCTTCCGTGCCATGCATGATTTCAAACCATGACGTCTTAGTGCATTACCAACAGTAACCTTGGAAACGGTGGTCCCAGCTCTTTTCAGGTCATTGACCAGCTCCTCCCGTGTAGTTCTGGGCTGATTTCTCACCTTTCTTAGGATCATTGAGACCCCACGAGGTGAGATCTTGCATGGAGCCCCAGTCCGAGGGAGATTGACAGTCATGTTTAGCTTCTTCCATTTTCTAATGATTGCTCCGACAGTGGACCTTTTTTCACCAAGCTGCTTGGCAATTTCCCCGTAGCCCTTTCCAGCCTTGTGGAGGTGTACAATTTTGTCTCTAGTGTCTTTGGACAGCTCTTTGGTCTTGGCCATGTTAGTAGTTGGATTCTTACTGATTGTATGGGGTGGACAGGTGTCTTTATGCAGCTAACGACCTCAAACAGGTGCATCTAATTTAGGATAATAAATGGAGTGGAGGTGGACATTTTAAAGGCAGACTAACAGGTCTTTGAGGGTCAGAATTCTAGCTGATAGACAGGTGTTCAAATACTTATTTGCAGCTGTATCATACAAATAAATAGTTAAAAAATCATATATTGTGATTTCTGTTTTTTTTTTGTTTTTTTTAGATTATGTCTCTCACAGTGGACATGCACCTACGATGACAATTTCAGACCCCTCCATGATTTCCAAGTGGGAGAACTTGCAAAATAGCAGGGTGTTCAAATACTTATTTTCCTCACTGTAGGTAGAAGAGCTTATTTCCTCTGAAATTATCAAAGAAGAAAACCGTGCACTATAAACAAATGCGAACACACAGTGCAGTGCGCTGTTGAAAAATGCAAAGATTTAACAGTAATTTATTATAGTCAAATATTCAGAATGTAATCACTGTAGGCTAGCTCATTTTCAGTGAAAACAACTTACTATATGGGATAATAGACCCTTTGCAGATTTTGCAGAGTTAGACGCATTCCTGGGTCAACATATTTTGTTGATCCTGGAACAACATTCCTGTCTGCAAATTTAATCATAACCCTATCACTACCCCTAAACCTAACCCTACCCATAAGTTACCCCTAAAATCAGAGGGAAATAACACTGATATAGAAGCACCTAGTGCTGGTTTTAAGCGGTAAACGGTAAACATGTCCCTCAAATCTGATTGGTTGATTGGAATGTTGTTCAAGGTTCAGCAAAGATGTTGATCCAGGAACATGTTGTGCTTGGTGAAATCAGGTTCAGCTAAAATCAGCTAAAGAGAACTTAAAGGATTGGTTCTCTTCAAAAATTTCCTGATAATTTACGCACACCCACGTCATCCAAGATATTCATGCCTTTCTTTCTTCAGTCGAAAAGAAATTAAGGTTTTTGAGGAAAACATTCCAGGATTTTTCTCCATATAGTGGACTTCAACGGTTATCAACGGGTGAACTACTCCTTTAATGGACGGTTATATTACAGACAGGAAACACTGAGTTTAAGCTTATAGATTAAGCTACATTTCCATTTATAGATCATAATAGGTTATGTTAAGACATTTATAATGAAAAAAAGTCTGTTTTTGGAGTATAACTGTTTTCAACATTGATAATTATAAGAAATGTTGAATCTTGAGCACCAAATCAGCATATTAGATGATTTCTGAAGGATCTTGTGACATTATCGTACTCATTTTCTACTGTATTTTTGATCAAATAAATGCAGAAATTCTATTGTAGTCAGCTGAATGTTTGTTAGATATGAACTTTTAGTATGAGTTGTCAACCAGGCTCTCACCAAATATAATTTCAGGTAAAAAAAATAAAAATAAAAATAAACCTGAAGTGCCTTGAATCATGTTGTGCACCTCACACTAATACAGTTAATCTGTTAACATTATTACAGAGATTACTGCATAAGGCAGACACAGATAATAATTATGATTCTGTGACACCAGTCATTTCCTGCTCCTGTTCAATGTGAAATCATTTATTTTCAATAAATTGTAGAACTACTGTAAACATGACTGTTAAAATATAGCAACTAATAGACTATAATGCAGTCTAAAATGTGTAGATTTCTCTCTGGTCTCTCACCTCAGGCTCTGTTGAAGTAGTTGGTTGACATTCCTGTAAGCTTGGCCCGAGGGGAGTTGGCTGCTTAATGGGAATATTTAAGGGCATCTGCCGCGGCATGATTTACTGTCGTTCTCCGTTTGAAGCCGGGGTCAGAGGTCTGTTTGTACCGGCGGCCCCTGTGATCATCACTACAGGTTATGACCAAAGTCAAAGAGTCTGAGAGAGAGAGAGAGAGAGAGATGCATCACCTGTAGGAAGTACCTGTCTGATCACCGATTTTTCATGCAAGACCTTTATTTTTTAGTTATGTTCATTTTACTCATCTTAGTCTTCCAACTAGTTGTCATTGTGCTCTGTGGCTATCAACTGCAAAGCGAGGTTGGCGTCAAAGATCCGTCTCTCCCAGATGTAGCATACCCATACCGCATCCCCACACGCCGCCCAGACACATGCCAAAACACGCTCCTCTGCTTCATTTGTCTTTTTTCCTTTCCTGTAATTTTTCATGCTAGCTACCCACCACTTACAGCTCAGTAAACTTCCTTCTGATGAAACAGTGACTCAGAATAAGGCCTTCAAAAAGGAACTTTTAAAAGTGGCACACCTATGAAAACATGTTAAACGTCAAAGTGCTATTACTCTGTGTACAGACTTAATGCAAGGATGTCATGCATCTATATTTTATTAGTGCAGTCCTGGTGCACTTGGTGCTATTAATGAAATAGGCTAATACAACCAAAGAAAAGAAAAATGCTACATATATATTCCAGCTAACAAAAATGTTCTGAGAATGTTTTGCTAATGTTCCCATTACGTTATAAAAACGTTGTTTCTGAATGTTCTCTGAACATTCAAAATGTCCATATTTTTAAATGTTTTTAGAATTATTATTTTTTCTTGGTTATGCAAACGATAAGGAAACATTCCATTTTAAGATTCTTCAAACATTATGGGAATGTTACTTTTGAATGTTCTCTGAAAATTCTGAAACAAGTGGTAACATTTATAAAATGTTAGACAAACGTCCGATACATTTAAATTTAATTTAATTAAAAAAAGTTCCATGATCGATGTATAAAGAACATTTTTGTGCTAATGTTTTGAGAACATTAAAGACCAGATGACTTTGGATGAACATTCTTATGGCAAAAAAAAAAAGAATCCTAGGTCTATGACAGTTTTTAGCTATGATGTCTGAGAAGTATTTAGCTTGAGCCACTTTCACAGCTTTTTGATAGCTTTGAGAGAAGTACATACAAATTCAAGAGACACATGCAGCTTGTCTTTTTTCCACTTTCGCTCTGCAAAGTGGAAAAGCAATGGCTTGGCCATAGGTTTTTGTTGTTTTTTACGCAAAGGGGCTAAAGAGTCTAAAATGTCAGTGTAGATGGAGTTAAACCTGAAAGTTAATTTTCAGCATTTAAATTGTTGGAGGAACAGTCAGGAGAAAGCAGCTGAAAAGCCTCCTTAAAATGTACAGAGAAATCCTCACTAAATATAGGGCTAAACATACGGGACCAGAGTACAGGCTTTTTCGCTTTGGAAAATTGACCTGAGAAAAGAACAGGTAAACATTACAGGCTTATGATCAGAAAAACTTCAATCACATAGAAAGGCCATGTACCAAAACCAGATCAAGTGTATGGCCCGATGCATGTGTAAGTCCTTTAACCATTTGGACTAAATCAAAAGAGTCAATAAGACTGATAAAATCCTTTGCTAGGGGATCAGTATCACAGCAGACATGAATGTTAAAATCCCAAACAATCAAGAGTGTCAAACTGTGTAACTATTCCTCCTAAATTGCAAAATCATTGATAAAATCCTTATTTAGTTTCGGTGGACGGTATACCACAGCAATCGCCAGATTTTTGTCCTTTTCCAGATTAAACATTTGCACTCAAAACTGGGGAACATCTCCGTTTTTAATGTTCGACAGCAAAAGCTGCTTTTAAGGACGGATGCTAAACCGCCACCCTTTCCAGTAGATCTTGGACTGTTTATAAAAGTACAGTCTGAAGGTGAAATGCTTTGGAGCAGGGATGGGCAACTTCGGTCCTGGAGGCGATATTTTTTTTCCCAGGATGGTAGGGGAAGACTCATGAATATTCATTAGGGAAGTCATCCCTGATTGGTCTGATGACCTACCCCTAACCCCACCCCTAAACCTAACCGTCACTGGGGGTCTGATGACCTACCCCTAACCCCGCCCCTAAACCTACCCGTCACTGGGGTTAAGACCAATCAGGGATGACTTCCCTAATGAATATTCATGAGTCTTCCCCTACCATCCTGGAAAAAAAAAATCGCGTCCTGGAGGGCCACTGTCCTACAGAGTTTAGCTTCAACCCTAATCAAACACACCTGAACAAGCTAATCAGGGTCCTCAGGACTACTAGAAAATTATAGGCAGGTGATTTTTCAGGGTTGGAGCTAAACTCTGTAGGACAGTGGCCCTCCAGGACCGAAGTTGCCCATCCCTGCTTTGGAGAATCAAAGAGAAAGGAGCTGTATTTCCATGACTGAAATAGCTGCCCGAGAGGTGTTTCAAAGATGGCCGCCGAGTGAAATGACTTGCCTTAAAAAGACTGCTAGAAAATAGCCTACCGTTATAATTTTTTAATATAAATTAATACTTTTATTCAGCAAGGGTGCAGCTAAATTAATCACAAGTGACAGTAAAAACATTTAGCCTACGATGTTACAAAAGATTTCTGTTTCAGTTAAATGCTGTTCTATTGAACTTTCTATTCAGTTATCTAAGACTGGAGTGGGAAAGATCATCTTTAAGATTGGAGTAAATTATTCAATTTAGCTATGTAAATGAGTGATTTCAGTCACAATGTTTTAGACATGCATGCTCTACATGCAATAAAAGCATTGTGTATTCATTTGGCTTAAAAATCTGAGAAGGCACAACACGTCTGCTCAACAGAAGACAATATGTGTTCTCTCAAAGTTCTGGTCTATTGTAAAACGTTTTGTAAAAGCACAGCCAGTTGCGTTAAGGTGTTTCTGTCAAAGAGCAGCCCATAAAATATGCTGTAAATGTCTGTGTATCATCAACTCACTCAGACCACTTCAGTGAATCACAAGATTTCCTTCTCTGCTTTGAATGTCCTAATGATTTCTTTCTCCCATCAAATCAATCAATAGCAAACAAGTCCCACCAGACAGCTAGATAACTGTTGGGATTTGATGAGTCAATCAACAGGGGGAAAGAAAAGCTCTCCAGTGTACCTCCACACGTGTCTGCCCAGTCTGGTTTAGCAGGCTGGTCACTACAAAAACTGAATTTTCATAAGGCGAGTAAAAGGCTGTGATTGCGGCAAACATCTTCGTCCCAGCCGGAGCTCAGGGCCTCATCTACCATCATCAGACAGGACAGACGTAAATACTGAGCGCAATCAACAAACAATCTTCATCTGGGCAGCAGGAGAATAATCACCAAGCTGAACTTTACAAAAAATTAGGATATCATGGAACAAATGATCACATGATTTGCGAGAGATGCAAATTAGGATTTGCATCCGAACAGAAACATTTTATACTATGCAAATGACAATGCATTTGTTGTTTGTTTTGTATAGACCTTATGCGCCAGAGAAACAAGTGTGCAGCCATCTTCATAATTTTGTGTTCTGCAGTAGCTTTGGATATTTCTATGGCATCGCTGTCGAAGAGTAATTAGCTGGTGAAGTGGATTTACTTATTTTTGAGTTAATGACAGTTATCATGATCATTGTAATGTTTGAAGTGGATGTCATAACAATTGTCAATATACCGGGAAGATTTTAAAACAAGTGGTTCATTCATAAATCCGTAAGATCTTACCTTCGTGCTGTGGAAATACAAACCAGAAGACAGAATACAAAGAGTGTGGCGCTGAAAAGGCTCCCCTTTTTCAGCGGCGTTGGTTCCGGAAGTATTTTTTCCATTCATTTCTCCCATTGGGATTTCAAAAAAGTCTTGGTTAATGTGTTATACGCATAAATTAAGCCAACCAGCTACGAGGTGAATCATAACATTACAAACTTTGATTTGGAGCAAAAAAGTATTTAAAAATCAAGCAAAAATACAAAGGTACTGTATACTTAACGGCTTTTGTAAGGGAAATAACTACAATCCCATGAAGCATTGTGAATGACAATCGAAATAAAAACAGAGAAATATGAAATACTCAAAAAATATAACTATGCATATTTATACAAATATTTAAGTGTTTTGAGAGCGTAGGGAGGCCGACTCAATTACCTAATTCGCAGTGCTTCATGGGAGTGAGCGGAGCTAAAAAAAGAGCTATTTTGGCATGTTTTGCTTATTTCAACTGTGATTGGTGGAATTTTCTGTACAGCATCATGAGCAATGTTGGTTTTCACAATAAATTTGGATGTTAAACAGGATTATTTTAAAACTAATTTGAAATAATGCATGCTAACGGCTTTAACAGAAGCAAATATCGATTAACAACCTCATAGCTCAACGTAAGGATGTATATAAAGGTTTATAATTTATCGTTAAAAATCTATTTCCCTATGGAGAGTTTCTACTTCCGGAACCGGCTGTTGCACTCTATACACACTTAGAAGAAAAGGTTCTATATAGAACCTTAAAGGGTTCCGTCAGGTGCTTCATACATAGAACCTTTCCCATCATGGGATCATTTTATGGATTTAGTTTGAATTAATTCATGTAGATTAATTTTTTATTTTAATTACATTTAATGAATTAAACGGCTTGTAAATTTTTTTAAATAACACATTAAACATGAAAGTATATGCAATCATTTAAGACATTTCTCCTTATATAGAACCATTCTATATAGAAACCCAATTAACCTTTTTCATTGAAGAGTTTAGGATAATTAGGCTACCATGCAATTGATTCTGAGGAGCTGTTTACATGACACCGTTTTCAACTAAAAATGGAAAACATTTTAATGCGTCTTGGCCGTACATTTACATGACAATGGCGATTTGAAAACGCAAGCTTTTCAAAACGGGTTTCAAAGTGCAAGTTTTTCGTCTCTGTGTAAACAACAAAAATTTGTGAAAACGGCAACGTCATGCGCATACATATTACATGTTCAGCGCGTAATGTTTCTTTACAAAGTGACATCGCCAACTACTGGCCGGACAGCACAATACAGCGTTTTTGAATTGTTTTTGCGGATCTGTGTGATCGGGATCGTTTTGACAGCGTTGTCGTCTGTACACAGAAAAAAAACTATGATTTTTAGTACAGCGTTGTCGTGTAAACGTACCCTAAGAAATGACAGACAATGAATCCAAGACACATATCCCTGATATATATTAGATCGTTTATCGTAACGTGTAAAAAATGACACAAAAAATGAATGAAAAGGAATCAGATAGGTAAATGTGACCACCAGTACTTTTCTTTCTGTTATTCAGTGCATGAAACGCTTTCAGCCTGAGCACCTACAGAACACTTTCTATAGTCAGCGCTAGTAAATTGGGGTGCAGGATGGTCTAATTGCGGAAAACTCTGGCTAGCTGATTGTGATTTCAGTGTGCCCACAAAGTGTTAAATTACAGGCATCCTCAACCCAAAGCAATGGACCTTTTGATGCTGGTTGCTTGGCAACAACTAATTTAAGCTGGCTTTGTGTGATATGGTACTTTTTTTATTTGGCTGGAAAAAAGGAAAATTGTTTTGCACATCCTCCTGGGGAGAACTCACAGAGGATTTGGAAAGCCGGAGGGGTTAGAAATGAGCCAGTCTTTAGATTTTAAGAGTGTTAAAAAGAACAAGAATGAACAAACTATCTTATAAGGCTCTGTAAAAATAGGAAGTGTAATTGTAAAGCACAAAGTTGCTTTAAAAACAACTTTTTTCGAGTGCCTTTGACTTGCTAATGTAATTGAGAAGATACTGAGTTAATGGTTGAGATGAATGACTTCATTCATGACAGAGTGCCTAACACTCATTAGATAATCAAGACAAACACTGACACATTTTTGGGTTGATTTTTTTACAATATCAAAACAGAAACTGCCTAAGAATCCAGAACTCTTTGGTTAACATTTCTAGACTGTTAAATGAGAGATGTTCATAAAATGACAGCAGATGAGAAGAAAGAGAAGTGCGAAACGTTCCACCATTTCTCCCAGCGTAGCTGTGAAGACTGTCATTAAGACCGGTTCCCTATTGAAATCTAAATTCACTGGAATCATTAGAGGCTTGAACCTCCTTCTTCCTCTCTTGTCATTCATTGGGCAGGAAACCAGATGACTGCTGGGAAATAAACAGCACATCAGTGACTCGGCATTAATGTAAGACAGATAAGAGACTTTCAAGCGTCTTAGAACTATATAATTAGCCATTGCTTTCTTAGCATTTGAATGGGCACTTAAACTTTGAAAGCTCTCATTGTCTTCAGTTACTGCCCTATACTCTTAGCATCAGTTAAGCCTTCCATTCAAGAGGAAATCAAAGGTCCCAACATTAAAATTAAGGACAAGAAGTCTTGCTTTTGTAAATCAAAGACATTTGGCTCTTTTTTGTTTTGTTTTTGCATACGTTTATTGTTATTTTAATGGATTACTTTCAAAGGTGTCAAAGTGAAGATAACGGAGATGCTGTCTCGCTGACTAGCGGGCTCGCTATGTGTAGCCAAATGACAGGAAGAGCTCCATACATAGTGCGTGAGAACAATTACTGTTCTTAAAAAGTATTTAGTCATTTATTCATTTGGGAAATCGCTTTTATTAGAGTCAATTTAAAGTATAAATTGTATCATGCATATCATACACTTTATGTATTGAAGCTTTCTTCCATGGCGGAATAAAAAAGAAAATTTAAAAAGGTAATTGCGACTTTTTATCTCACAATTAAAAAAAAAAATTCCTCTTAGAATTGCAAGAAATAAAGTCAGAATTGTATGATATAAACTTAAATTTCTGACTTTATTTTCAATTGAAAATTATAATCTCGTAATTTTGAGAAATAAAGTCAAAATTGTAAGATACAAACTCGCAATTGTTTAAAAAAAGTTTGAACTGTGAGATAGAGTCCTTTATAAATTACCTTTTTTATTTTTTAATCCATTGCGTAAACAAGCTTCCATATGTGCTCAATAATGGAAATACTTGTTATTATTTTTAATTGCTTAAACATATGTGCCAAGTTCTTGAAACACACTCTTTCTATTCATGTTGGTTTTATATGGTTTTGAAAAACGTTTATACAATTTGCAAGAAAAGTTTCAATTTATTGACTCTAAAAAAGCCATGTTATGCAACCAATAAAGTAAAAAAAATTAATTATATTTTCTTTATTCTTTGAATACATGTGAGTGCACAAATCATTTTAAAAAGTATTTCCTATAAATATCATGAATTATTCATTCATGCATATTGAATTTTTGGGGGAGCGTTTTATATAAACTGAACTAACCTTGCCTTGCCATAAAGATTTTGAATTATCTGATATGTTAAAAGAGTTATTGACCTTGACACACAGTCATGAGGCTCTGCATCTTCTCAATGACATAATTTCCTGCTTTTTTTCAGCATTTTGGTCAAACCACATGATCGAGACAGTATTCAGTATTCACAGTATTTATGCCAAACTACTAAGGCTTTCCCCTTTTAATAGGCTACAGGAATGAGTAATTCTATGTAGAAGAGGTCATTGTATTTATGAATTGCAGTTTTTAAAATGAATATAATGAAAAAACACGTGTTTTTGTTTGAAAGAACGTGATAGCTGTATAGAAGAGATTTTGGATTATCAATGCTTGACCATAATGGCACATTATAGTACATCCCATCTTCTAGCGAACACATGTGATCAGGTGTTCAGGGCTGATGAGCTACAACACACGGCAACAGAGTCCTCTCACTGCCATTCCTACAGTACCATCTGCGTGCCCGGCTCCCTGGCTCTGCACCTACCGGCACCCACACGGCACTAATGATAGAGGACAACTTGTCATTGTGTCCCGAATATGACTCCCGTCGCTATTTATCACGACCTCCCGCAGCCCTGCTGTCGTCAAGACACGGCTGGGAGCTGCTTTTCCCAGACTCTGCCGTGGTTTAGCGAACTCAGCTGCAGGTCTCAGGGAAGGACTAGATTATTAGGGCCTAATGATGAGGTCAGCTACAGGACAAAATCTGCTTAGGAAAGCTGGTGCTCCTGTTTCAGACCTGCCGCTGATGGCAGAACTAATCATGTGTGAAAAGCCATCATGTTGTGGTGGCACCGTTGTGATCCCATATTGCTTTAGAAGCCCACAGGACAGATGAGCACGAGTCAGCGGTGGAATGCGGATGTCGAAAGGTGAAAGAGGCTGAAGCTAGTTACAAAAATTCATGTTTAGAGCAATCCTGCTCCTGAGGGCTGCTGTCCTGCAGATTTCAGCTCCAACCCCAATTCAACATACCTGAACCAGCTGAATCCGAAATCACCCCCTATACCCTCAAATAGGGCGTTATTTGAGGGGACAGCCATTTGTAGTGGTGCCCGAAACCATAGTGGACGTTATCGAGTGCACTCATTCAATCCCACATTGCACTGCAATAACGAGTGTACAGCCGATTGCAGCTAAACTCTGCAGGACAGTGGACCTTCAGGATTGAGTTTGGACACCCCTGGTTTAGAGTGTTTATTCTTGTATTAGGTTTCAAAATATGATCATATGGTCGGGTCAAATTGACCCTAACGCTGCATTCACATGGGGTGTCGGCGTTAACACTTCTTATTTACTTTGCATTGGTGACGTCATGCGTTGCCGAACTGAATTGTAGGATCCGTTGCGTCACGTTACTGGCAAGTGGCAATGCTTGCGGCAGAAGTTGAAAAATGTTCAACTTTTCAAGCGCCAACGCAGGCGTCAGCCAATCAGATCGCCTTATGCAAATACCCTTGCGCAGACGCTAGCCAATTGCGTTCATGCAGCAAGCTGGAAGTAATGTGATTGGCTGTTGTCACTATGACGGTCGCGTCAGCACACACCCTCCGTCAAGGGTCGACGCCGATGCCCCGTGTAAATGCACCATAACTGGATTCAGTCCAATTCACCAAAAATCATACTATCACAAAACAAATCTTTAGCAAAACTTTAACATTAATTCTCACATATTACAAAAAAAATCATGTGAACTATTTTTAAAAGTTTTTTTTTTTTTTTCACAAAATGTGAAATTTTCAAACAATATTGTAATTCTTTTTATAACATTTAAATAGAAGAAGAGTAGAAAAACATTCTATGTTTGTTTTTCTGAAGCTCAAACAGTACAGAATGGCGTTTTGCAACACCAAGATCAAGGGTTCGATTTCCAGCAAACTGAACATGCATGAACTGATTCATATACGTTTCTTCAGATAAAAGAATCTGTCAAATGTAAATACCCTCAGAGGGTAGTTGAAAAACCTATATAATGAAATACATTAGCACAATTTTTTTTTATTTCAAGTCTGTGCAGCCTTTAACCATGTAACATGTGGGTCAAATTGACCCGCAAACATCATAATCGTAATAGGAATCGCACTTCCACAACATCAGAGTGTAGTCACTTTGAAGGCATGCTCATGACCCTAAATGGAATAAAAAGTCATCATATGTTAACATCATAGGACAACCAGTATTTCTCAAAAAATGAAATGGGTGAAATTGATCGCTATACTAAAAGGTATAAAGGCATAGTTCATTGTTATTGCGTACCTTTTCAAAGCCCACATGCTTTTTTTCCCCACATGGAACAAATAAAAACATCCATGACAGGTCATAGTGACCAGGGGCCTCATGTATAAAGACTTGCGTTGAATTCATACTAAAACATTGCGTACGGACAAAGCTGTAAATGTGCGTACGCACAAAAACCCCCAGATGTATGAATCTCTGCGTACGAAGGATCCCACGCATATTCTCTTTGTACATCCCAGTTAACGTAAAATTGAGCGCACATGCACGAGCACAATGCCCCACCCAGTCTCCTCCCTTAATTAAACTAATTTAAATATGGTAATGAGTCCACTTTGGCAAAAGAAAGCAGTAAGAAAATAGCGGCAAGAAACGAAACTTTACAGAAAGTGAATTGGAGGTGCTACTATCGGAGGTAGAAACGGAAAAAAAAAATTTTTATTTGGAACTTTGTCCTCCGGAATTAATAACAAAAGGAAAAAATATGAGTGGGAGAGTTTGGCTGATGCCGTCAATGCGGTGGGATCTGAAAGTCGCACTGTAGAGTAGACTGAGTACAGTTGAGACACTTTTTGCGTTTTGATTTTTCACACAAAAATAGACATTGAAAAGAAGTGAATTTCCACATGACACGTCACATGACATTACATTAGCTTGTAGACTAAGATATTAAATATCAATAATACCCACAAGTAGTTTATATTTTCCACAATCAGCTCATAAAAATAAGGTGCTTTTTTGTCTCAACTTTGTCTCAACTGTACCAATATGTGGTACAGTTGAGACAGTGCATGGTACAGTTGAGACACCCATTTCTAATGATGTGAAGGTAACTAACCAGTCATTGTAAATATAAAAAATAAAGACAAATAAAGAAAATAACAATTGGGCAACATTTTTGTTTATTCATCCATTTATATTCATTCATTTTATTTAAATTAGCACTGATTAAAATGTATAAAGCAGGAACAAGATATGTAACAATATTTATTAATAATACAGTTTAAATATCACAAATATCAAATTTTATTTTCATTTGCGTCCTATGCTGGCTTATTACGGCGTTTAAACTGTTATCATAACGCTGAACAACTAAACAATGTGTTTCCTAATAGAACTCTATCGGGGGAACAGTAGATATGGGTCTCAACTATCCCCCGCTGGCCACCTCGCACATTTCTCTAGATTTTGCAATTACCTTGCATGACACAATACCATGAAATATGCCAGTTTTTAGGGCACAGAATAACGTTTGTGGTGATACCAGTTACGTTTAACAGTCACATAAGGATAATAAGCTATTCATTGTGGAGAGTGCATTTTGAAGTGGACGTCATATCTTTTCCCGATATCTTCGGATCGGAGATGCGTCCGTTGTTCAAATTTCCCACGATCAAAGAGGACACTAATACGCACGTGCACAGCAAAAATCACAACTTGTGCTTGCTGCGAACGCAAGTTATTTAAGGTGTCTCAACTGTACACAGCCTACCCCAATTGACCTTAAAAAGAAATAGTCTGATATAAAGGTGGACATTAAACCAAAGCTGTCATTTCCATAGACTAAGGGTTGTATCAATTTGCATATGCTTTTATATGTTCTTATTTAATTGCATAATTGATAGAATATTCCCATAAGGCTCGTGTGACAATATATGTCAATTATTTTATAAATTGCAAATTAATAGCAATGCTTTCCACGGTTGGTGGTGCGATAGACTTGTAGAACAATTCGTTGTGTAATGTTTGCAACTTCACTTCATTGCCTGTAAGAGTCGCCAACGGACAAAAACAATGAGAAATGTACGTACGCCAGACATGAAATTGGCGTGGAGGAACGCACATTCTCGCGTTAATTTCACTGTTAGTACATACGACCGTGAGCGTGAAAGCTGGCGTACGCAAAGTTTTTGTGCGTACGCAAGATTGATACATGAGGCCCCAGGACCTTTCAAGTAAAAAAAACAAAAAAACACCCAAAATGTTTTATAAACATTTCTATACGTCTCGATTTCATTCTACATGAAAAATCGAATTTTGTGTCCCACAGGAAAATGAACACCATGAAAGTTTGAGACATTTTTATTTTATTTTTTACTTTTGGGGAAGAATGCATTGAAGGTACCAACCATAGGCAAATGTCTCTGCAACAAGGTACTGAAATACACAGTGATAAAACGTGTTGAACACTTCACTCTCCATTTGATTTGCAGTGTTCCTTAATGACATGACACTCGACAATCTGATTTCATCAGCACTTAAGGTCCCACTGAGCATGAGATTACAGCACATTGACAAACATGCAGGGTGGATGCCGAGAGTGACCGGGGGGCTTCAAATTAAATTACATGCACATTTCAAACTCTCAATGGGAGGCCATCGCGAATTAGAGCATGTGATGGATGACACTGCCTCCCAAAATCTGACGAAATACACGGGTGTATCTCCTCTTGCTCTGTGGAAAATGTTCACCTAGCTTTTGATGCTAATGAAAATAGAGTTAAATGAACCATTTTGCTGTTATTGTAGTTATTTTTTGTTATGTTTGTTAAGGTATCATAGGAATTCCATGAGTACTGCACTAATAATTTCCCACTGCTCCAGAAACACCTTCACAATCCACAGATCTCATTCAGATGGAGTGAAATTAATGACTTTAATGTGTGATGCTGACATGCATTACAAACAATTGATTCAAGTTCCAATTACCCTGAGCTGAGAGGAGCTTTTGACCCATTTAAAAACATACTATCAAAGCAACCTTTCATAAGCTCTATGGGTAATCACTGTATAATGCCTCGAGAACTTACCAAATGGCACACGTTTTTTCTTTTTATCTCGCTCTCACACGCAAGTGTTATTTTAGACAATAGAAAACACAGTTATTCCCAAGTAATTAGCACTGTAATGTTCGGGAGTAAATGACATGATATGCTACTAATTTTATTATATTTTACAACAGCTACTTTCAAAACACTAGCTTTTTAAGTAAATCATGTTTTTTGTCATATTGTAGGCCTGCTATGTAGATTGTAATCAATCATTCTCTTAATATTTAGCTATTCAATTCAATAAAGCTTTATTGGCATGGCAACTGAAGTAGTATTGGTAAAGCAAAGTATCTTTCGCTATCTCTAGTAGTGAAGTCTGATTCAGCAAATCATTTGAAACTAGGGAAATGCTATATACAAAAAAAAAAAAAAAATACAGGTACTGCGTTCAATTACTGCGTTAGATTAAACTGGGAAGGGTCATAGCACTTGCATATTGTCCTATTGTTAGTTTAACTGCTTCTATTGTTCTATTTGTAAGTCGCTTTGGATAAAAACGTCTGCTAATTGAATAAATGTAAATATTCTAAACTATCTGTGTGTCAATTTACATATTCAATTTTTGTAGCAAAATAAATGTATAGTAAAATACTGATGTTTCTCGCTGTCTTTGATTCAGTGGTTTTAGTTTTATAGTGTAAATTTGAAGCTGTCACCCCAAATGAGATACGGTAGGCTACTTAGTTTTGTGCCTGAAAAATACTTTAAAATACTTTAAAAATGATATTCTCACAATTATTTAAAAGACCGTGTGCCTTTTTATAGGTTCAGTAAAGTTTTAAGCAGGTTATCTTAATTGTAGCTTAACTGCTTTAAATTACTAATTATGAGTAGCTCAATCCGATCTCCGTTTACTATTTTACGTACTGTAGGAGCGATTTATATTGTGATTTGTACGAACGTGATTCGTATAAAAACATGCCCTTTTTTGTTGAAAATAGTGAGCATGAAGGTCCACCCCTAAACCTGTCCGTGGGGCGCAATCAGATCTTAAGAAAACATATGAATGAGATTGTCCAAATTCATACAAACTAGACTCAAATTTGCCAAAACGTAAAATAGCTATACCTATAATACCTTGTAGCCCAGCACTTTTTAGAAGCATAGAATATCAATAAACATCAGAATATCACATGAATATCATTCTGAATTCATAAGATCGACGAAGGAATATGGATGTAGGGCAGGAATGACACCAGACTTTGCGACCAGCAGTAGCAGGTTCAAAAGGCATTGTGTGATTCTTTGGCAGCTTAGCTAATTAGCATTAGCATTGCATCACAATGGAAGGACAAACTTTTGTGTCAGCACTGAATGCTTTTCTCTATTGATCTTTTTTCATGGGACATTCAGAGACCTTCCACTCTGTGATATTATTCTTGAAACTACATACAAAGAAGCTAAAGTAGAGATGTTTGTTTGTGGTAGGCTATAATGTTTGCATCAAATGAATAAAATGCCTATAAAATATCTAAGAGCTCTAACTGTCTTTCTCTGTCGCTCATTGAATGAAACACCGTAAGTTATTAAACTCCATCCCAGCCACGTTAAACTGCCACCTGATACATTTCATGATCTGGGAAGGTCCAGTATACCTCTGGTCACAGCAGCTGCCCGGGACTGGGGCAATTTGCCCATTTTAGCTCCCCGCGAGTTTGTGCCTGTCAGTGGGTTAGTTTTGTTCCCGAGGTCAATTAGCGAGCCCTACCTTAGCCTGCAGCTAAAAGGCTGCTAATGGGAGGATGTAGGGCACTGAGGGAATTCACCTGAGAGGTGTAGAGAGATCCCCGCAGAGCTTTAATTTGAGAGGAAAGGGGAGGTGGGGATGGTGGACGGAGGGGGGGGATGGAAGACCTCAGAAGCTTTTGCACTGGGCTTCATTGTTACTGCTGGCCGTTTGATCTTAAAATAATTTACTTAATAATCTCACAGCGGGAGCAATAGGTGCTGCTCGATTAGGCTGCCAAGTTTGTGAGAGAGTGTTTAAAGGGGGAGCAGGGGAGAGATACACAGGGACAGGGAGGATTAAAACGATTCGGCCTGGTTCCTATGGGAACAAAAATTTCCCAGCATCAGGGTTTTTAGGGTTTTCAGCGCCTCTCACCCAAAAACACACTCCGCAAGTCTAATTTTAGGAGCAAAATATTTCAAGGCTTTCAAAAGGAAGTTACCACCATCATCTAGTGGTTCTCAACCTTTTTCACTTGAATATTTGAAAGCCCCCTTATATTGGCTAAGATATTTCTTCTGGTATTTAATTAACCGAAACAATGAGTGTTGATATATTAAATCATTTAACCATGATTCATTTTGTGTGTTATACATTCTGTATGTTCCTCAATAAAAACAGCATTATTGAGGGGGAAAATGAAGTATATAATTCCAGTTTACATCTGTTTTTTAAAGAATTTGAATGAAGCTTTTTCAAATAATTAAATAAGTCTCATGCATGACCCTCTTGGAAGTTTGCTGAGGCCCCCCAGTGGGCCCCGGTCCCCTTGTTGAGAACCACTGATGTAGTGGCAAAAATGTTTAGTTCAGTTATTGTTCAGAAATGTAAATCTGATCTTATCATAAAAATATTATATTATTACATTAAAACATTAAAATATTTGTATTACTGCTGTCAAAACAATTGATTGCGATTAATCGCGTCTAACATAAAACTTTGTAAACGTGTGTGTGTGTATATGTGTGTGTGTGTGTGTGTATGTATGTGTATATATATATATATATATATATATATATATATATATATATATATATATATATATTATACACACACATTGGTGGCCAAAATTATTAGAACACCTGACAGATCTGAAAATATTGACCTTTTTTGCCTCCAAAACATGATTTCATTTCATAATGTTCATGAAACATGCAGATAGTTGCTCTGAGCACAACAAATATAAGATGAAGTGAGTCGTTGACAGTGAAAGCTTGTTTTTTGTAAGGAAAATGACCTAAATCTCCTAATGATGGCTCTATTCTATATAGAGCATAATCATGACTTTGTAGATATCTCATTCGTGTTATGGGTATTGTAATTGCAACAAAAACAACTGAAACCTCTTAAACATGCCAAGTATTCTAATAATTTTGGCCACTACTGTATATATATATATATATATATATATATATATATATATATATATATATATATATATATACACAGTGGTGGCCAAAATTATTAGAACACTTGGCATGTTTAAGAGGTTTCAGTAGGTTTAGTAGGTTCAGTAGGTTAGATGCGATTTATCGATTTTACAGCACTAATTTATATTACATTAAAAAAATGTAACCAAATTTGTAATATATTATACTAAAAATGTAATTTATTTAATTTATATTGTATGTTTAGTAATAACAAATTAGTGAGAAAAAAACAGACAAAAAAGTGTCATGTTTTCCTCACCCAAACTGACTCGATGAAATATCAGTACTATGGCGCTTCAGTAGTCTGCGGCTTCTGTCCTGCAAACAGAGGCTAATCACAGTAATGATGGGGCCCTATAAGCAAACCCCTGCCCCATCATTTACTTCAACCCAAATCTTAACCACAGGCCTCTTTTCATCATTAGTTTTTATGAAACTACATGAACTGCAATTATATTTAATGGAAAACGTTAAAAACTCATTTTAATTTCATAGAGGAAATTGAATAAAATGCAGGATATTGATTGACTCATGCTCGCTGTGTTTTGTGGTTTTAGTTTTGGTGTCATCTGTATATGTGCAGTGCGCCTGTCAGACAGCTGTTTGAAAAAAAAAAACGATTGTCCTGTTTCTTTAGGTTAGTTTAACCGTTACAAATATATAGAAATGCACATATTTGAGTATTCAGATGCTCAGCTTCATCAGAATGGGAGATTGTAATTGTTGCAAACAATGTCAGGCAACACAATTACATACATATCCATGATGAATATGCATAACAAAGACCAGCTGTGTGTATTGCATTGGAATACAGAAAAATGCAAATGTGTCTCAATTCAGTGGACCCAAAAGGGAGAGAGGACCCATAAAGAGACGGTGACCTTAGGCAGTTTGGTCACCAAGGCCAACTAGGAGAAAAAGTCCAAGGTTGCTGGGGTCATTAGCCTAGAAAGGCTGTTTCCCATAATTGGCATAAATGCCTTCAATCAGGAGCACAGAGTAGAGAGCTGACCTCTGTCGCTTATGTTAGGCACTGGATGGGGGGCTGGAGCAGTAATGCGCCCATTACAAGCTAGTGAAGTCCAGGTGAATTGGTGTTGCCATTTACTGCACACCCCCTGGCATACAGATAGAAATAGAGAGAAAAAAAGAGGGAGGATTGAGGGGAGGGAGAGGAGAAGACGAGCTCTGATATCACTGTTACTAAATCAGAGCGAGGGGCTGTGAATGCAAATCAGACTGTTTGTATCACGTCATGACAGTGTGTTGAAAACATTCATTTGGCAGTCTTTCAATGGTGTAAAACTATGCAAAACCAGCAAGTGGCAGAATCTGTATATGTATTATGGAATCTGAAACATTTTTGTATGTATTCGGATGCAATCCTGCAGAGGCAGAGCCTAAACTGGAAGTGTGTAATGCTAAATTAAATGCACATTTTTAGAAGTAACTTTTTACATTCATAGTTTCCATATAACAAATATGCATTGTGTAATTCATAAAATTACTTATTCTCTTTTATTACAACCTTTATGTACAATACAACTAGTAGCCCATAGGTGGTGACGTGACTTTTTTTTTTTTGCCATTCTGAGTAAGTGAGTAATAGATCATTTTTAATGAAAAAAACTAACAAAAAACAAACAGTGAATGAGTGTTGGTCTATCAGTTGAGTAAATGGATTTACTTGCGACACAAAAAAAAGTTTGTATCCAACATATTGGTTAGAAAGTGTAACTTTAACATGGACCCTTCAAAAAAAAAAAAAAAACGTAGATTTTTTAAAACGTAAGATTTCTGATTTAAAAAGGATATGCAAAACATGGCCATCTGATTTTAAATTGAAATTACACTGAACAATTTTCATTCATAAAGTTCACACTGTAGTGATACAGATTCACCATTGTGCTGTAATTTTAAACATTAAAAATCGCTGTTGGTTGGATAATCAGTCTAACAAAAAGTTGTTATTTGTGTCTTTCTGACATCCTCTCGATCCGTAATATAGTATAGGCCTATATTATGTATATAATACATATGTATAAATTCAAGTAATTAACTCTATTCAGATATAAAAATAAATATAAATCGATGTGTCTTTGAGAAAACATTCTACTGATTCTCTGCCTGTGGCAATACAAAAGTACAATGTTGTTTTTTAAAGTTGGGCAGGAGGTTTCAAGATTAGTTTATGTTAAGATGAGATTTATGTATTTTCATGTTGGGACACAACTTAGAATGCAGTCATCGATGCCAAAGTGTGTTCATTCACAACCCTGCTGGTAAATCTTACACGACTATGTGGCTACGGCTTTAAACACAATGACATCTTCACTTCACAATCCTCAGGCAGAATTTAATATGCTGCTGGCAAAGTCTGGCTTTACACTCACAAAAGATGTGCACTTGAGACTTCAGCCCCCTTGTAAAGTGGACACCGTGGCGGGAAGTGCACACTGAAGAGGAAAGCAAACAGTCAACGGCATTATATTACCATTCTGATGAACTCATACTCTTAAACATAATTTAGTGGCTTTGTAGATATGACAATAATAAATAGCTATGCTACCTTAATAAAATAGTTTTAATGCTTGTTTGAGAAAGACATACAAAAATAAATGCCTAAAATGATTTAACTATTCGTTTTTTTTAGAGCTTTTGGTTACTAGTATTATATTAACAGTATGTGTTCCATTGCAGTGATATTCTCTTAATAATGTTGGCACATATGTGTGCGCTAATTCTTACTAATAGTTAGCTGATATTTGTAGTGGATTCAAATCAAATTAGTCCACATTACTTACATAAATATTGGCTTACTCAAATCTTTGAGTTACTTAAACTTGTTGGATCTACTCAGTATTTGTCATGGTACCAAATAGTTATTCAGATCTTAAGTTCTTAATTTGTTTGCTTACATTTACTTAACTCATAAGGTTTATTTGATTTAATTGAATTAATTTGATGTAAAAATGATTCACCAACTAAAGTCTTTTTCGTCCAGTTTTTACTCCCTTATATTAATGTCTGTAAATGAAATAAAAAGTATTTATTGTTGAGTATTTCCTTTCCTTCCGTTTAAAATAATCAGAAACCTGTTATTGTACCTGAGAACTTGAAACAGCTTATCATAATAATGATTCAAATTACACATTGGAAAAACATGTCAGAGCCAGAAGGGTTATTTGAGTAGCCTATAGATGTTTTTAATTCAGCAAACACTTTAAGCAATTTAGAGTAAGAATTCTTTATAATTTGAAAACTTTTCAGCTGCGGTTGGATAGCCTAGAGTCTACTTTGCAGTCTTGGATGAATTTTTTAAGCATTTATTGACCCATCCTCTTTGGGCAGTGAAGCCAGTGTGCAGAATGTGTCGGGATCACAGGGTGTGCATATTAAAACTTTTATTCTGGCCTCAGAAGCACCTGTGATCTCTCTGTACTAAGTGCCGGGCTGCAAGGTCGTAAATCACGGGCTGTGAGAGGAATATCTCATCGGCTGCCAGTGTTGGGCCGCCTGTGCTGGGATTAAGGAATCAAAAGGCCACGTATAGACTAATGCCACACAGGCCCCTGAGAAATCTCAGACAAAACGGTTCAACGCCACAGACCCTGCACCCCACACTCTGTCATCCGGGAAGCTGGCAGAGGGGTCTATGGGGCATCTGCATATAAAATAACTAAATATAGCCTCCCTCTCTCTCTCTCTCTCTCTCTCTCTCTCTCTCTCTCTATATATATATATATATACACACACACACACACACACATATATATATATATATATATATATATATATATATATATATATCAAATACTACTACTAGGCTACTAAACTGTTTCATCAGTGTTAAAGGTGAGAATAAATTTAAAGTTTGGATACGGTCACATTACACTGTATGATAATGCACTTGGTTTATGAGAAATAGTATGCTGTTTTAATCTTCTTTAAGGTCAATAGGGTATAGGCCTACCTCCAGTCTTTTCAGGGGTTTATTAAAAAGGATAAAGCTTCCCACTGGACACATGTGGGTAACGCATTTCCTGTGGGAATGCTCAAAATCTGTCTTTCCTCCCTCTCCCTACATAAACAAACGCTACTTTTTGCCCTATGGGGTTAATAATAAGATTATGTGTCATGTTAGCATGTTCTAATAAAATGCTCCCGCAGTTTTATTTATTCAAATTCGAAACTCCTGGAATTCCTTCCCCGCCTCAAGGGAATGTTCCAGAAGTGATCATACAGTTTATCAGCCTAACCTGAAGAGCAGCCAGTTTGTTCAGGAAGGAATCCGTGGCTACTCGCCATCAAAAATAAAATAAAAAAGGCGTTTATTACCTTCCAAGTGGAGCACTTCAGTCTGTCCTATCTTAAGTGAGGAACACTTAAAACAAGTAGGCTAAAGCAAGATAAGCAGCGGCTGTTGAATGGTTACTTCCTCTCGACCCCTGGAGGACGTATCCATCAACAGATGCCCTCGGGTGGAGGATAACAAATTTGTTCTTTTATGAAGCTTGCATAACACCGCGGGGCCACTCATAGGAAGGCCGCATGTGGCCGGATATCGCATTCTGTTCAGTTCAAACGACATTCCCATGGTTTCCAAGAGTGTTAACGCCAGGAGGAGCGAGTGACTTCCATTGGAAGTATGTGACGTGCTTCGGCACGAAGTCTCAGAGAATTTGCCACAAACAGTGACTGTGTCTGAAATCATTTGAAATCGCGCACTGGTTCATTGCATTCGGAATGTTACTCTAGGGAACAACGAGTGAGCGAATATAAACAGATAAATAGTCTAAAATAGTGTATATTTGAAAATAAAACTCCAATCCGATTATATATTTTTTCAGGCTAGCCTATACAATAAGAGACGCAAAAGGCTACTAATTATCTCCGCTAGTTTTTAATGACTCCTCATGCTTAAATATGTTCCTTAGATTTAGTTAGAAACTACCAATTATGTGGCAAACAGTTCCCAAAAGGAGGGCAGAATTGTAAGGAGCTTCCAGCGCTCATCAGGCAGTGTGATCAGGCACAGCACGTCTGTTCGTCGACAGCACTGCAGTCAGCGCTCATTAGTGTGTTTCAATGGTCCAGGCCCCTAGAGGGCATTATTGGTGCACTCACGTGAAAGTCAGCAGAGGCCTTCTGAAGAATTCATTTAACACTCCTCAGTTACACAACTTGTGAACAGGGAATCTTCCGTTGTGCAACAATGGACGTGTGTGAGAGACATACAGTAGCCTAGAACATCACATGTGCATTGTAATCATCAGTTTTGTAGGTCTGTTTTTTAAATGCTAATTGAAATAATTTAGCCCAAGCTTGACAATGGGCTATATCAGTTAGAGAAGTATTAAGAGTGATATATTTTTACTTCTTAAGAATATACATTTATTTTTAAGAATGTTAAAATTTGAATATGCAAGAAGAATGACACAATAAACATGCATCAGTAGATTTTTTCAATAGGGGTGTATTTTAAATATTTTTAGGTTTGAGTAGGTGTTACCACTTTTCCATGCCATTAAGAATTAAATGAAAAAACGACAATTTGTTAAGAAGTATTAGGCATTTATTCTTTTTTTTCTTTCTTTCTGCGGATATTTCAAACTAATTTCCTTGGAACTTGGTATTGTTTTACTTGGGAAAAACAATATTACAAACATGAATAAGTGTTTGCAGTGGATTTTCTGACATCTGAGATGTCTTGTCTCTCATTCCAAATCTTTGGCCTATATTATAAAAATATCATAGGGAAAAAAAGGAGTTGACACAATTATGTAAACTCACTCTCATTCTCTCACTTTTTTGTCCTGATGGTTTCCATCCTGTTTGTTCCTTCCTTCCATCCTTCATCCCTTCTTTCACTGTAAAAAGTGATCAGTTGACTTGAAAAAAATAATAATAAAAAAATAAAGTAAATAAACTTCATGTGTAATTGAAAAAAGTTGAAGTTAAAAAAAAAAAAAAAAAGTTTATTTACTTAATTATTTTAAGGCAACGGATTTCCTCAGTTTTTAAAAGTTAAGAAAACTGATCACTTTTTACAGTGTTCCTTTCTTCTGTCAAATGAGACCAACTTTTTGGTTTGAATGTCGTGTGGCCTGGGTGGGGGTGCATGTTAGAAGGTAACCAAGGAAACTGGACGCTGTACCGCCTCTTTTTTGCACTGTTTCCGAATTAAATCTCTTCAGCGTACATGAAACGCAATATGTAAACACGTGACACTGCTCGCGTTCCTCATGCTTTAGTTAGAAAACACGCGTCAACTTTTAAAAAATAGTTTTTTGGACTGTTTGCGTCCGTTCCACAAGGACAACAAACATGTCAGAAGAGGAAGAAACCGCTTTTTCGGAAGACCTCAGGGTGCAGTATTTAGGCGAGACAATTTGCCGGATGCTCAGACTCGAAACTGATACGTGGGAAAAATGTGTCAACGCTGAAAAAAACAAAATACTTTTTACAACGTTTTTCGAAACGCCTATTAAACTGTTATTTTTCAGCGTAACAGCGTCCAATACTCTGGCTGTTTCTATAGAGGTAAGTGACCAAAAAGGCCTTGTTGTGTGTTTACATTTCTGTCTGATATTAATATAGGCCTATTCAGTGCATGCAAAATCATAAATCACTGGTGTATTCCACACAGCAACAATTACCCGTTGTTTTATATGTTCACTTTAGGCTTGTCATCTCTGTAAAGACAAGGAAGTTTACATTCTCAAAAAAGGAAATGCCCCCATCCTCCCACAAAACTATAGGGGTTCTTTACTTTTTGGGGTGCTGTCACCTTCCTTTCTGCCACAGCTGTCGGACACCATGGAGAAGGTAATGAACACTTGTAGACTCTCAGGTCCACAACTGTTTGATTTGCTGTCAAAAAAGTAAATAAATAGGCTGCATAATGAAATGGAATATTAGCAGGTATGCCCACCACCATCAAATGTGGAGTGTTATATTTTCATCTTTTTGAACAGAATTGAAAAGAAGTATACAATTTTAATGTATAGGCCTAATAATTTCCAGTCATGTGTTAAATGCCTGTAAAATTTGTCAATATTTTGCATCAAGGTCTGTCTGCCACTTCTGTCGAACAAGAAGAATCACCAAATGTGGCCGAATATAATATCACAGGATATGTCACATCACATCGAGAATTTGCAAAGCAAGGTCACCGTGGTGAGAGGACAGTATTATGGCAAAACTGTTCTTCCCATTCCCGCCATCAGAGAATGGATAGACCAATGTCAAGAGGAAACGATCACACTGTATGAGTATTGTTGATTTCTTTTTTTGCATAATTTACAATACTGTTCAAAAGTTTGTGGTCGGTAAGATTTGTTTTGTAAAGAAGAAATTAATATTTTTTATTCAGCAAGGATGTAGTAAATTGTTTACAAAAGTAACATTGTTAAAGACAATTTTTTTTATTTCAAATAAATGCTTTCTTCTGTTGTGTTCGTCAAAGAATCCATAAAAAAAATATGGTTTTCTCAAAAAATATTAAGCATCATAACTTTTCAACTGATGATAATGATAAATGTTTCTTGAGCATCAAATCATCATATAAGACTGAATTCTGAAGGATCATTTGACACTGAAGACTGGAGCAATGATGCTGAAAATTCAGCTTTGCCATCAGAAATAAATTACATTTTAAAATATACTAAGATAGAAAACATTTATTTTAAATTGTAATAATATTTCACAATATTACTATTTTTATTGTATTTTTGATCAAATAAATGTAGCTTTGGTGAGCATAAGAGACTTATTTTTTTAAAACATTTAAAAAAAAACTTACCAACCCTAAACTTTTGAACAATGGTGTAGGTACTTCCCTTAAAGAAGTGTTTGATCACTAAAGCCAGCAGTCATGTATCTTAATTCTGTCTAAGATCTTGGTTTTGGCCTCATATCAACTAATATGTTGTTTTCTTACATGTTATTGTCTTGTAATCTGATTTATGGATAGATGCACACAGAGTAATAAAGCATCAATTGCCTTCATTTTGTCTAAAACAAAAATCAATTTCTTATTTGCAAACAAGGCACAACAGTCGCAACAGAGCCATGATACATGCAGTCGAGTCCATGGTCATCAGCTGGATGCACATGATCCATAAAGTCTTAAGAGCAGACTCTGCTGAATTGATTGTGAAGGGGTTGAACCCTGGACCAAAAGCTGAACTTGACTTCTGGAGGTCCAGGAAAACGAACATACAGAGTATTTATGATCAGGTTTGTCCAGCAACAAGCATTTTTACAGTGTGTAAAGCAGGAATGTTTGATAATGAACTATGTCTTTGTAAACCCCAGCTACAGAATCCTTGTGTTCAGAAAATGATCAGGATTCTGGAAATAATAGACAGCAGTTATTTCCCACCATTCAAAGCTTTGACTGAGGCTGTTTTTAATGGTAAGACGTGATGTTTCTGCCACATTTGATTAATGCAGTTACATTTTCTCTTGTTCGTTCTACTACTTAAAGGGATAGTTCACCCAAAAATGAAAATGTTGTCATCATTTATTCACCTTCAAGTTGTTCCAAACCTGTATGAATTTCTTTCACACAAAAAAACAACAAAAAAGAAGTTATTTTGAAGAATATGGGAAACCAAACAGTTCATGGGCCCCATTGACTTCAACAGTATGGGAAAAAAATAATATGGCTGAATAATATCTACTGTTTTGTCTCCCATATTCTTCAAAATATCTGCTTTTGTGTTCAGCTGAAGAAAGAAATTCATACAGGTTTGGAACGACTTGAGGATGAGTAAATGATGACAACATTTTCATTTTTGGATGAACTATACCTTTAATGCCGTTCTGTTAACATTCTGCCCAGTTATCGTTTATGTGTATTTGTCCCTCAGCTTTGCAAGAAGCCAGGGCTATAGATCTTCACCTTCAGCCACTTGGATCATTGCTTTCTCAACTGGAGGAGGATGAGTTCTCATACATCCATACACTCATTCCACCAGTCTTTCATCTTATATTTCTGGTCTGGATTCACTGTTCTTTCTATCGTTCACCTGAACGCATTGTTGCGCTGCTGCAGGAGCTCTGCAACCTGCTCATTCAGCAGGTATGACAATTTGACAAGTCTTTGAATATGCCTAGTTTGTATTATTGGAAAAACGTTTGTCTTCCAAATAAAAGTCATGTGATGTGACCAACATGCATAAACACAAAACTGTGTGTTAAGGTCAATATGTCTCTTAAAATATTTTTTTTTATGACAAGGCAGGTTAGCTCCCTAAAAAAATAATATATTTTTTAATAAATAATTCATGACATTTAAAAAAGTACTTTTTACTTCGTACATATTCGAAAATAATGTTTAAAATGTGTACACTCACATGTATTCAATGTGTAAAGAAAATATGTTAGTACATTTTACTTTATATCTAAAGAGTCAGTAAATTAAAAATATTTTCGAAAATGGTATCAAAACCATATAAATCCAAGATGAATACAAAAAATGAAGTTGTAAGAGCTTGGGATATGTGTTTTAGGGTACATTTACATGACACCGATGTACTAAAAATGGAAACGTTTTTCCTTTGCGTTTTTCTCGTAAGGCGACAACGTTATCAAAACAATCCCCATTCACCCGGATCTGTGGAAACGAATATAAATGCCTGTATTATTCATGCCAGGCCAGTAGTTGGCGATGTCACTTTGTAAAGAAACACTACGCACATGATTTTACCGTTTTTATAAATTTGCGTTTTTGTAGCTCACACAGAGACTGTATCGGTATCGTTTTCAAAAACATTCACTTTAAAACCCATTTTTAAAAGTTGAAAGAAAATGTTCAAAAACATTTTCGGCCCCCAAAATGCTGATGTGATGTCATGTTAACGAACAAACAAAATGTTTTTAGTTGAAATCGGTGTTGTGTGAACAGTCCCTAAAACTAGATTAAAAAAATAATTTGTGTGTCTGTGTTATTAATCAATCAATCAATCAATCAATCAATCAATCAATCAATCAATCAATCAATCAATCAGTCAGTCAGTCAGTCAGTCAGTTTGGGAGTCAACCATGGCTATTGTTAGAATAGAGATTAAAATGTTCTTGTAACCAAAATGTCAATCTTTCCTCCAACAAGGCCACTTCATATCTCAGTGTGGAAGAGCTAATGAAAGAAGAGACTGAAGATGCTTTGGAGAAGTTACAGACTGTGGTGGGAGTTTTCAGGTGTGTCAGGGAAACGTTCAAGACATACAGACAGAAATTGGCTGCTTTGGCCAGTCATTATTCCACAGCAAAGTGCTGGGATTTCCCTTCGGCTCTTGTTTTTACTCGATTTGATGGCTTCTTGGCTCGTGTTTTACAGTTGAAGGTAAGCAGTACATCTTTTGAGGTGTTAACATGTACTTTCACTTTCAGTCACCGTTCAGTTTTATTTGATGCGAGTAATGATATTCATTACTATTTGTTTTGGGTTGACAGTAACATTTAGAAAAATTATGTTTTCCAGGCCCTTTTCTCCACTATGCTGGAGTTCCAAAGGTTGGAGAAGTTGTTTTTTGGAGGTATCAGAGGAAGAGTTTACACTGAGCAGGTCTCTCGCCTACATACAGAGTTTCTCCAGCTCTGCAAAGACATGAGGGATCAAGAATACAATCCACTCGATTTGACTTCTCAGGTTTTATTCCTTCATGGTTTTATATTCCTTGCTTGAGATAGATTAGAATCAGCCAACAAAACTCCCAGTAAGTTATATAGAAACACATTTGCCATGTTAGCTTAAACCGCTGGATGTCTGGTTGTACAATAACAATGCCCCACTGAATATGTCAGTGTAGATAACATGATACAGTATATGAGTGTTTGATGCAATAGCAGATATAAATCTCACTGTTTTCATTTCTGTGAAATATACTGTATACTGGTCTCATTGTGACAGCTCATTTTATGGAGCTTTCTTATAAAGTGTATGTTTGGATACAAATAATGCCTGATTTAGCCAAACCTTTTTTTTTTTTTTTTTAACCCTCCAAGGCTTAGTGGTCCTCATAAATCATAATTTTTCTTCTGTGTATCATGTAACGTTTTGTTAACACATTATAGTGTATGTTTAAAACTTGTTTTAAATGTCATTAGCAAAATGTATTTCAATATCAGCATGCATTGTTTAACAGATAATTACTTATACATTCTAATACATCTGATATAGGATTTTGAAAAAGACTTTTCAAGTTTCCAAGAAAAAGTTGCAGATTTTGATCGACGTCTGTCCAGTATTTTGTTCCTCGCCTTCCAAGATTGTTCAGGATTGGAATCAGTTTTCAAAGTAAGTAATTCCGATGAGCTGGATTTAGGCAAATGATTAGGAAAAGCAGAATATAGCTTAACCTATGTAACCCACCTTTCAATCTGCATATTTTTGAAGCTGGTCACTGTGCTCAAGCCCCTCTTGGACAGAGACATCATAAAGGAAACTTTTATTCCGAATTTCTCCAAAGTGGTTGAACTTTTTGGAGAGGAGCTGGACAGATGCAAACACCTGTTTGATTCTCATCTTGAGCAGGTAAAGTAGTTGTTTTTTTAATAGATTGTAGTTCTTGTACAAAAAGCACCTTGTGTAATTCATCATGTAATTCCAGAAAAAGAGGAATAAAATGCATTTGAGCAAGAACATGCCTGCTATGACAGGGGCTCTGAAGTGGACAAAAATGCTTCGAGACAGAATTCAAATCCCTTGGAACAATCTTCGATTTGTTATGGAGCTGTAAGTGATTTTCAATTCTATTGAGATCATTATCTTTTTTTTTTAATGATTCAAATTAATCTAAAGAGGTTGGGGCATATATATTGCAGGAGTATGGAAGGAGAAGAGATGGAGCTGGTCTATCATAAATACCTGGAGATGTCTTCTCATTTAGATGAGTACGAGAAGCAGGTCTATTTGAGCTGGTGTAGTGATATTACCCAGGTCTGCCAGATGAACCTGGATCAGCCCCTAATCAAAAGAGATCCCAGCACTGACCTACTGTCAGTTAACGTCAATCAAGAGGTGAAGAAAATACATTTAAAATAAGGCATCAGCATAAGGCATCAATTTCAAATGCAAGAGCGTCTAATTTTGACAATTTGTTCATTGTATTCATCTGCATAATATTGAACTTCTTCACCTTAGCTGATTGCTGTGCTCAAGGATGTGAAACACCTAAAAATCCTTAATCAGATGAACATCCCTTCTGCTGCTTTGAAGGTGTATGAAAATAGAAAGATGTTCTTTAAGGTTAGTGAATGCTCAGATTCTCTGTTATTAGTTAAATTTGGTTTTTACATTCTGGATGTACATTATGAGTATATAACCTGATCTCCATTAGAACCTTGGGAGCCTACATTTACTGGTGCAGTGGTACAATAAGGTGAAACAGACGACTCTTGAAGTGGAGGCTCCTCTTATAAAAGAGGAGATGGAGATTGTTGACCGGCAACTGCATCAAGCAGAAAGTGAGCTTACATGGCAAAGCCAGAACAGCTGGGACTACATCTGCACACTTCAGGATACAGTCTATCAGCTGGAGAGAACACTTCAGAAAACTAAAGACAACATTGAGATGATTGACGTTCTGATGAGTGGATGGAGCAAACAGCCTATGTTCTGCAGAAAAGACCTTAAGAAAGACTCGATATTACAACTGGAAGATAGAGCAGTAAGAGTGGCAAAAAGCTACAACAACCTCAGGAAAGATGGAGAAACGATCCATAATTTGTTACAAGTGAGTCAGTCTTTTTTATAGATTATTTTTGTACACATTTTGTCTAACATTTATTTCTTGTATCTTTTCCAGGAGAACATGGCCCTTTTTTCAGCGGATAGTTCTTCAGATCCATGGAAAGCCTATTTGGAGCATGTGGATGATATGGTGGTGGAGGGATTTTTCAGTGCCATCTCAACTTCACTGGAGTATTTCATTGAGAATATGGAGAGCTCAGTGAGGCAGGCTCCCCTGTTTGAGTCTCAGATGCTACTGATGGGATCTGAGATTACTCTGGATCGAGATGGTGGTGATGGACTTTACGAACTGGTGGAACAATTACTAGGTGATGTGTTCAAGATGTCTGCTCAGGTGAAGAGGGTGGCACCTCACCTAAACGTGGAAGACTACCAGGTGAATTTACAGCGGATTCCAAAAGTCTGAGGTCATATTGAAAATCTATTAGAAGCATATTAGAATCGTATTAGAAACATAATATTTTCTAGGTCACTAGTCAAAAAAGCAAATTTGTTGCCACGTGATCTTTGTTTAAAAATAAAGGGTCAGATTTCTTGCTTCTGCTGAAGATGAAATTGAAAAATGCAGTTGGAAAATGTTCAAATCATGCTTGGAAAACTTGATCATCACGTTTTGCACAAACTTTATGTCAGGTTGAATGCATGCTGCAATTACAGAAAAAGAGATATGTAACACATTTTAAGAAATTTTGACAAATAATATCAATAAAAACTAAACATTAAATTAAAAAATATACATTTCTTTGTTATATTAACAATGTAAAGTAATTGATACACTTAATATAACATAATTAAATATATTAATATAATTTGAATGAATAAAATGCATTTCAAAAAGTGTAAAACAGAATAATTTTCAGATACTTTTTTTTTGTACATATACAAATAATATTTTTGACTTTATGCATTTAGGTTGACGTCGAGGACATGCTAGACCTCTTAGATCTCCGGCAGGAAGTGATGGAGAGAGTTGATGAAGTCATGAAGAAAGCCTTACAATACCAGGAAACATTTATCCGCTACGGTCCCCTGTGGCTTGATGACAGGGCTGAGTTTCTCAGGCAGTTCCTCCTCTATGGTCATGCACTGACAGCTCAAGAGGTGGAAGCATATGGAGAGAATGCATTTCCAGAAAATCCTCCCACCACAGTGCAATTCAAAGAGCAGGTGAAACTACACTGCTTTTAATGTTTCTCCATGAATATCAGCTTTTGAAACAGAGTTACTAATTTGGTACAACATATAATTATATCTAAATGGATATAAATGTCTGTCCATAGACTGTTTTAAGAGCAGTATGAAGGGTTTGTCATTTTATTAGTGAGATGTCTCCTTTTTACAACAGATTAATCATTATGAAGAATTGCATGCAGAGGTCAGCCGTTTGGAGGATTGGCAGGTATTTGATGGTTGGTTTAGAGTGGATATCCGTTCATTCAAGATGAGTCTTTTAAACATAATAAAAAAATGGAGCTGGATGTTTAAGGAGCACCTGATGTCTTATGTAACCGGCAGGTGAGAGACCTTTCTGTAATTACATAGAAAAAATCACTTTAATGCCCCAATTTTCCTCCAAACTCCAAATGCTGTACTCAATCAATAAAAGCAATTGATTTCTGCTGGTTTGTAATCTTGATGTCTTCAGTATTGCTGAACTAAAGGAGTTCATGCTCCAGGCGGAATCTAGGCTTAAAGAGCCGGTGTGCAGTGGAGACTACCAGGCTCTTGTACAGGTGATGGGTTTCCTGCTGGCTGTCAAAAACAGGCAGTCTTGTACTGACCAGCTTTTTGAACCTGTTCGTGAAGTGGTCACTCTTCTGGAGCAATATGGAGAAACCCTATCTGAGTGTGTCCATATGCAGCTTGAGGTGAGAGTATTTGACAGCCCCATGCATTAAATTGATTAAAATGTTTATATATATATATTAGAAAAATCTGTTCTTTTGAACTTTCCATTCATCAAAGATTCTTGAAAAAGCGTATAATATTTCACAATATTACTGTTTTACTCTATATTTGATCAAATAAATGCAGCCTTGTAGAGCATAAGAGACTTACAAACATTACAAAAAACATTAGAATATCTTACCAACCTCAAATTAATCTGTAAATTAATCTTTAATCTCTAAATTAAATTAAAATTAAAATTTAAAACAGTATTTTTTTTCTCCAAAAGTTTGAGACCACTAGTAAAAAAGTTTTTATTTAGCATTTTTATTTAATAATTGCATAGTATTTTAAGTTAGAAGTCAGTTTTATATTTCGTTTTTAATGTAATTTTTCAAAAAAGTATCTGTTTATACATTATCCAATATTGATAGTGGTTATTTATTTGTGCATTTAAATGCTCATGTTCCTGATTCCCTATTTTAGTCTAATGCTGACTTGAAGCTAATCTTACTTAATAATAATTGATAGTTCTACTGTATATATAATCTCAAATCTAAAAATGATGAATCATTTTTCATACTGAACATTATAATGATGCTAGGGATACATTGATATGAACATTTTGGCAGATAACCGATATATTGGCCTATAAATCTAAATCAAAATTTTTATATAATTTTTGAGAGCAAAAACAAAAGTCTCACCATTAAATCCATGACCCAAGCACACAATTATAATGATGTTCTCATTATAATTTTATGGAGCTTATATGACATGTTGCACTTAACTGTATTTTCCTTTTTGAAATGATTCCAATCATATTTCAAGCAATTCAACAACATCATGGCGAACATTGCGCAACTGAAGTGTCTCAGCTGAAGGAAGTAATCCATTATTTATCTGTTTTAATATATCGGCCAAATGTTCTTATCGGGCCGATAACTATAACATTTAAAATGAACACATATCGGCCGATACCAATATGGTGGCCGATATATCGTGCATCCCTAAATTCACTTTAACATTTAAAATGATTGATTTGTGTTTTATTATTCATTTATTTAGGCAAAATAGTATAGATTTTTTATATTGGCCAAAACATTAAAATAATTATTGGATTATATTTGTACTGTCCAGAATTTTAACATTATTGCATCCCTAGCTGTAAACTATTCTGAATGAGAAGCTTTTACTTAACCATCAGGAGTTGCCAGAGAAGTGGAACAGCATGAAGAAGTTGGCCTGGACAGTGAAACATGAGGTTGCTCCTCTTCATACTGCAGAGGTGGCCGTTATCCGTAGGAAGTGTTTGGTCTTTGAGGTGAGGGTCCTCATTTGCTGAGTTTTAATATTTATTAAAAGTGGAAACTTTGACTTAAAGCTAAATTAAATGTTTTTAGGTTTGGAAGTCTGAAACTTTTTATAGCATTCATGTCTCTCTTCTCTCTTCATAGAAAAAGCTGAATCATTTTCGAGGGAGGTTCAAAACAGAAGCTCCTCTCCAGTACAACACAGAGAAACCATATGTGCGGCTGGATAAAGTAAATGTTACTTCTAATTCAAACAATCCATCATATCAGAGTCTTATTTTCAATCATTTACATACATTGACGTTTTGTGTTATACTGTGTTTGTTAGTTTCACAGGGAGATGCTGGTTTTAGAAGAGGAGAATGCAGATCTCCAGGAGTCCTGTAAGCTGTTTGAAGTGAGCAGCCCTGACTCTAAGCAACTCAGAATCTGTCGGAGAGACATTGCTGTTTTGAAACAGCTCTGGGATCTGCGGATATGTGTTCAGGTGGATCATCCTTTTCCTAATATGAGCTTTCAGTTTTGCTTGAACTGTCGACTCTACTGTAATGTTGTGTCCTCACAGTGCTGTGTAGCTGTCTGGACAGGGACAAAATGGAGAAAGATCAGTGTAGAACACATAGAGACAGAGCTGAGGAGGTTTACAAAGGTAAGAATACCAGTATCAGTGTACTAGAAATCACCAACCCAAACACATTTTGGAAGGTTTTTGTTCATAGTATCTAACACTGATTTCATGTCTTGCCAGGAAATGCAGGTTCTTGATAAAGAGGCCCGTGTTTGGGACGTGTATGTGAGTCTGGACCGTGTGCTCAGGGATCTGTTGGCTTCTCTCAGGGCTGTGACAGAGCTACTGAACCCGGCCATGAGAGACAGACACTGGGCCCAGCTGGTCAGGATGACCGGGGTGAGAAAGAGGGTGGTAGATGTACAATATAAATGTTATTCCTTTTAGAGACTGAAAAATATATTAACTATTTCAAAAGCATGGATTAAACAACCCTTAACACTCCTGGTAAAATTGTAATTTATATGAATGAAATTTTAATTTATGTTCCAAATGATATGGTTGTCTTTCTTCCATTGACTGATACTAATATTTTCCATACAATGAAAGTGACCTAAAAAACCCCCACCATAATGATGTGTGCTCTACTATATTGCAAGTCTTTTGAAAGCCATACAATAGCATTTTAGGTTGATGGTCACTATTCACTTCTATTGTGTAGAAAAAGGCAGCTTCAACATTCTGCTAAACTTTTCATTTTGTGCTCCCTGGTAGAAAGAAATCTCGTAAAAATCTCGAAATATCTTTAAAATACGATACATCTAGTTTTATTCTTATTTTTCATTCTCATTTTCATTTCACTTCAAAATATATATATTTGTATTATTATAAGCATAAGCATCACAATTTTTTTTTAGATTTCTCTGTGAACATATACACTGCCGTTCCAAAGTTTTGGATCGTACATTTTTTTAAAATGTTTTTAAAAGAAGTCTCTTATGCTCACCAAGGCTGTATTCACTTGATTAAATATACAAATAAAAAAACAATAACATTGTGAAATATTATTACAATTTTAAATAACTGTTTTCTATCTGAATATGAAATTTATCCCTGTGATCAAAGCTGAATTTTCAGCATCATTACTCCAGTCTTCAGTTTCACATGATCGTTCAGAAATCATTCTAATATGCCGATTTGCTGCTCAAGAAACATTATTGTTATTATCAATGTTGAAAACAGTTGTGTAATTTTTTTTTTTTCAGGATTCTTTCTTGAAAAGAAAGTTAAAAATACTGCATTTTTCTGAAATGGAAATATTTTGTAACATTATACACTACCGTTCAAAAGTTTGGGGTCAGTACACATAAAAAAATAAAATAAAATAAAATATTGAATATGTTTATTCAGCAAGGATGCATTAAATTGATCAAAAGTAACAGTAAAGACATTTCTAATGTTACAAAAGATTCTATTTCAAATAAATGCTGTTCTTTTGAACTTTCTGAACACCATTCTCTTAGGTTGATTTCACCCTAACTGAAGATACAACTCTTGAGGATTTACTGGCTTTGCAGCTGCACAGATATGAAGATGTGGTGCTCTGTACAGTTGGGAGAGCAGTCAAAGAGATGTCCACTGAGAAGGTTCCATCTCATACAGTATCTCTCTCAAGCCTCAGTCACTGCGATACATGCTCTGAAAATGAGTGCAACATGTCTTTAATTGTTTTGAAGGTATTGACTGAAATCAGCCAGATGTGGGCACGGATGGAGTTTTCTTATAAAGAGCATTACCACACTGCTACACCAATGCTGAAATGCAGTGATGAACTTATAGAGAGTCTGGAGGAGAGTCAGGTATAAACATCTCTAAAATGGCACATGCAATCACAGTTATGGGCAGTTTGTCAAAAAACAACAACAAAAAAAAAAACATGTATGTATGTATGTATGTTTTCTTAGGCTACGTTTACACGTGGATGGCTATTTTCATAAACGGACATTTCACCCCTCTTCGTTTTCAAAAATAACATCGTGCACACGAACCTGTGTATATGCTGTCAAGAGCATGCCAAACCTGTAGGTGGCAGTGTAACGAGAAGCTCAAGCCCACCTTAGCCAATCAGAATCCCGAAAATAGTCACATTCTGTGACGTCGCTGCCTAAAACTCAGTTTTTCTCAGTTTACATGCAAACGGACAAACGAAGATTTTCAAAATCTCCACTCTGGCCGGAGTTTTTAGAAAGAATCGGTTTTATTGGCGAATCCTCCGTTTGCGTGTAAACGAAGGGCGCAAACGAAGAGAAATGTCTCCGTTTTTCAAAATAACCATGTACGTGTAAACGGGGCCTTAGCTTATCGGAAATGTTAACAAAGTTGTTGCTTGGCAAAATAAGCTTGGTGTGGCCAGGGTCTTTATCTCCTTCTCTAAGACCATCCCACTGTGCCGAGAGAACGATCTTTCATTGTCAGCCGCCTGTATTCACACATCTGATTTATAGAGACCACACATTGCTGGCTTTGTTATCACGCTGTATGTGTAGGGGCCAAAATCTAGCCAAACACATCACTGTTGACAATAAGTCTGCCGTCTGTGCGAAGCCGGCCCACTTACACCCACATGTCTGAAAACATTAAGGCCAACAGAAGGGCATTAACACAATGTGGACACAAAAACAACATAGGCAAATTGCATTGGAGATATCAAAATCAAATTTTTTTTTCTTGGGTAAACCTGATATCCTCCAAATGTGATCTGAACTTTAGGCTGTAAATGGTATTCATCTTTATTTGTTTTTTATTTTTTATATTTGTATTTGAACTTGCCGTTATGAACACAGAAAGAATACATTAGCATCACAAACCTTAAAGCATCATTACCCTCTCATCCATTGACATCCACTCAAGTTCAGACATAATCACTGTACATTTAATACATTTTATTTACACTGATTGTGATGCTTTCTCTAAAAAAACGGTGACACTTTATTTCAATGGTCTACTTTAGACATTCTACTAACTGTAAGTAACTTTGCAACATGTCAATTAGCAGTCATAGAGTATTAGTAGACTGTCTGCTTAATATTTGCTAACACTTTGTGATGCTCCCCAACAGACATTCTTACTATAAATAACTTTGCAACTACGTCTGCAACTATTTCTACTAACCCTAAACCTACCAATCTACTAATACTCTAATGACTTCTAGTTGACATGTAGTTGCAACGTTACTTATAGTTAGTATAATGTCTAAAGTGGACTATCAAAATAAAGTGTAACCACAAAAACAAACAATCAAACAAACAAACAAAAAACGTTCAGTTATCTTAATGAATTGTTTGGCATCTGTGCAAATATAAAGGGCCTCATAATCATTGTGAAGTGTTTTCAGTTTAAATCAATACATACTAATGCACAAAGCATTTTTGGACTTGGTGTGAATAGGACTTTGATTTGGCTATTTCAGTAATATCTTTGAAGGCTAATCTTAATGCATACAATGACATTCTAGAGAATTTGCTTCCAGTTTCTCCCTCATGCTCTTGTGTGTAAATGGGATACTGAATCACTGAAGCCATGTTCTGGCATCAAGTGAGAAACCTTCAAAGATGAGTTTAAGCTGTTAAGGAGGAGCGATTCAGATAAATCTGAAACACAAGATCATAAAAGTTAAAGGGGTCATAAACTGGATTGTTTCATTATTTTATAATGTTTCCTGGGGTGCCCTTATAATGTTAGTATGATTTTTACATAAAAATTAACATAATTTAGAAATAAAATAATTTTAGCCTCTGATTTGAACGCTCTGTTTGAAGGGGCGTGTCTGCTGTGAGTCTTCAGTGTAAATGCCCAATGCTGTGATTGGATGACATCTTTGCATATGAAATAGCTCTAGCATTACATGTGGAACTCTCTCTCTCAAAATCTTTTACTACGTTTTTACTATTACAGCTATCGAGTTTAACCCTCTGGGGACCAAGCTGTTTTTGGGGTCCTTGAGATGTTCTGACATGCCTTGACATTTGTGCTTTTTTCAGTTATTTATAAACATGTTAATGGCAAAGGTGTAAATTCACTCTATATAGCACAAACAGGGCTACCATAATATGCGAGCAACGTGTATGTAGATGTTTGTATTTTTAAGAAAATAATGTTTATGCATGGTTATTGAAAAAAATTAAAATGAAAGTTGCTGAATTAAGACCACAAAACACATATTAAATATGTGTCCACAAGACTTTTGACTAATTGATGTTGTCCCTTTGAGTTCTAGCTTCAAAATGATGTAAAAATAGTCTTGCTTTATCGTTCACAAAAAAAAATACATTGATTTAAATGGTGTAAAACAGGTTTTGCTTGGAAAGCCAATATGCGAGGGGGAGGAGTAGTTTACACCTTAGATTATGAATGTCCCACCCACTCTGTATAATGAGCCATTCACTCAGGTGTGAAACTGACTGAGCCACAATGCAAGGACAAAAGATGTATTTAGAAGAAGACTTATATTGACCATTTAAGATTTCGCTTACATCTCTCTTGTAAATATGTTTTGCTATTTTATTCAAAATGTTACAATTACAACAATAATTACAATTTCAACAATATTTCAAGTGTACTCTTTCTTTGTAAAAAAAAAAAAAAAAAGATTATAGGCCTACATTTTATCATATGTATTCATTAGTTTGAATATAGCCAACATTGGAACATCTAACATCTTAGTCTATGAATTTATTTTTGACAAAAATAGTATTTTTTTTGCAGTTTAATACGTTGCTTATACAAATACATTTTATTTCAACATATTCCAGTCGATTTTTACTCATCTCAGTAGGCTATAGCAAAGCAGTTTATTCTTTCACACACAGACGCGCGATTCATATTTAGGCTAAACAGTCTTTACAAATATGTCCCCTTCATTCATCTCACAGAAAGGCGAGTCATATTATAGAAATGCGATTCATCTTTTTGCGGTTTACATAGGCCTACACTAACGTTATTCCATAACGTTATTCCACACGTGAGAAAAGAAAACAGCCTACCTCACTCCTCAGCGGAATCTGCTCCTCATTTCAGGAGATATTGCTCCTCATCAGCACTGTTCTGAGGAATATTTTCTCCATAAGGTAGGCTATAATGTCTCACTCGCGAGGAGTCGCGACGCGCTTTGTTTACAGCTGATGTGGGCGTTTCACAGCTCTGAAATAGTTCTCAGAATTTGCGTTTGAATAGCACGCGCTCTCCGGGGAGTGGTCACATTACTGTGAATGAGCTCCTAATGAGCTCGACAGGAGTCGCTCTCTTTTTATACAGATTACAGAAGCTGAGAATATTTGTTTTTTATATAAATGACTTCATTTAAAAGATGCGATCTCAAGCTTTATGCCCGTGGGTCTGTTTGCCTGTTTGACTGAATTTTCGCGGAGTTATAGATCATTTTCGAACGCGTTTCAAATGGGAGTTTACTGACAGAGAGAAGGCAGAAATCGCATCATGTTAATTTTTCTTTATTTGTCAAAAAGCAAAACACTTTATTTTTATTGTGAGTATACAGAAAAAAAATAGAAACTGAACAGGATCGATTGATGTATTACACGAAAATGAAAGATCAAAATTAACAGAGCATTTAGTGTTTATTTTCATTGCTAAAAAAAAAAAACGAGCAAAACGCGCAGGCGCGTTTGTGGTCCCCAGAGGGTTAATGAATCGTGAAAAGTAATGATTATAGCATTATATTTAGATCTATTCCCAACACATGAAAGGTTACAGTGATGAGCATTGAACAGATGAAAGACAGTCTGTTGATCGCGTGAATGAAGTGATCTCATCATTGCAACGCAATTTCTGCACTCTCACGAATGCATTCACCAAATAACAATGCAAACACGATGTAAATACAGTAAGAGCTTCGTTGTGCAGTGTAACAGCATCGTTGATTTCATAACGAGTTTTGGCAAGTGTCCAAATAAACTTGCGCTGTGTGATTGGCAGCTTGGGCGATTGGAAAGGGAGCGTTCTTTGATCGCTTTCTGTATATAATTTAACAGTTTAAATAAGATTATTTTCATCCTAATAAGAGAAACGACATGAAGTTAATCGTTTAGTCACTAGCTTTATTTTCTGATGCATAAACAGTATTGAACGATTTTGAGAGAAAGATAATCTGTCTGAACGTGCTTACATATCAGAAATTACAGATCAGTCATTAGAATAAACAGGCATTAGAATAAACATGGTTACGTACATGTTTGTGGCGTTGCTGGCAGATCCATATCGTAAAAGTTTGTTTGCAAAGCCTGCGTCGAAATTGTGACTACCAAATAATCCACAGTGAAATGCACCGAATACAAACAAATAATGCAATCCTTTGGAAGGTAATGGTATTGATCTTGTGTCGATCTTTTCTCGTTCTCATGTCACTATTCACTAACGCTTCAGTGGGCGGAGCCGAAGACGCTGTGTTGTAGACGTAGGCTTTGATATTCTTCTGCAAAGATGGTCTTTCACTGCTCTGTGACATCATAAGTCACCACTTTTGAGATTCTGTCGTTTTCTAGCCTTGATTTCAATAAAAGCTGTTTTTGGAATAACATTTTTTTTGTTTTGAAACTTACAGGATATTTTTATAGTATAACAACCTCTTAACTGTCAAAATATCAAGGAACATTTTAATTCTTAGGTCATGACCCCTTTAACAATAAGAAGCTGCACAAGAAACTGTCCTTGCTGTTGGCTGCTGACTCTGTATGCATCTGTTTGTCTCTCAGGTGCAGCTGCAGGTGTTGCTGCACAGTAAGCAGGCAACATTCTTCCACGGACAGGTGTTGGCGCTACAGACCCAGCTGACTCGGGCTGACTCAGTGCTGCTTCTGTGGCTGGAGGTGCAGAGGACCTGGGCTCACCTGGAGAGCATCTTCATGGGCTCCGAAGACATTCAACACCAGCTGCCGGAGGAGGCACATCAGTTCAGCTCCATTGATTCTGACTTTAAGGTATGCTTGACTTCATGTCATGTACACTGATTACTGGTGTGCTGCATGCAAAGTTAAAGATGTTTTACATGCTTTCTGTAAAGGTTTGCCCAACATACAGGAGATTCAGAATCATATTACATATAAGTATATGGGCCAGTATGTTTTTTTTAGTTAAGCTCATTTTAAGATATTGAGATGTCAAAGTATTGTACTTAAATACATGAAATTTATTATGTAATAAAACCAGGAGATGTTTCTCTGTACAGATTACTAATTTCTAATTACTAATTTAATGTATTGTACTAATTTTAGTATGCCAGAGCATGGCGCTATATATATATATATATATATATATATATATATATATATTGCGCCATGCTCTGGCATACTAAAATTAGTATATATATATATATATATATATATATATATATATATATATATATATATATATATATATATATATATATATATATATATATGTATGTGTGTTATGTACTGTATGTATACTGTATATATTGAAAACTTGAATTACAGGTTTATATTAGTACTAATATAAGTACAATTATATTAATTATTATCAAGATAAGAATTATATTTTAAAAGTAAACTTGTCAAAGTTACAACTTGCAATTAAGTTCATTGCACTTTTAACCACTTTGAATTTGATTTGCTGATGGAGAAATTAGGTAAATATGAGTAAAAATGTAATAAAATGAATGCAAAATTAATATACTTAAATGTAATTAAATGGACAGACTTAATTTTAAGTGTCTTTAACTAATATGCACTAACATTTAAATTAATAATTTGATACAATTCACTTGTGTACATTTATTTATTTTATTTAATGCGATTCCATGTAAAATGCACAAAGATGTTGTTATTTTTTCAGTGTAGATGCATGCATCTACCAGGTATGTAAATATTTATATATATTTACTTTTGTCTGTTTATGTGTGAAGGTCCTTATGCTCAAAAGTGTCAAAACGAAAAACGTAATTACTGCAACCAACAAGCACGATCTTCTACCGATGCTTGAAGATCTGCAAAGGAGGTTTGTGAAGTTTTAAGGTTACTCTTTTCCAGTAAACTCTCGTTTTTAAAAAGTGTGCATGGTTACACATTGTTTCAAGAGAGATGCATAAATCATTCTGTTGATTTCCTGTTATTTATCCTAGACTTGCTGTATGTGAGAAAGCTTTAGCCAAATACCTGGAGACAAAAAGAATGGCTTTCCCGCGATTCTATTTCCTCTCTTCATCAGACTTACTGGACATCCTTTCCAAGGGCAGACAGCCCAGACAGGTACTGCTTTAAAAGTTAGGAGTTAAGTTGAACTTGATTCAACTTTATATAACAGTCTGTCTATTAGTTTGAATCAGTTTGAAAGTTTAATTAGTTTCAGGTTTCTCTAATTATACAGCTCATTTCAGTATTACAGTAATCCATAAACAGGTCAACTATAAAATATGCATTCTCTCCTGGTATTTGTAATAATGTGACTGAGATTCACGGAAATATATTTTACATTGTACCATACTTCCCCATCTCTCTTCTCATTTGTGTACAGTTACCTTTATCTCTGTGATTAAACTTTTTCATCATCACTGTGATAATTCCAAGGGCAGTGCTTCTCTGTGAAATATCATTATGATAAAAAAGAGAAAGATCTTCAGATGGATTGATTCTAACCCTGGCTACATCCTTCTTTGAGCCGATCCTCCCACATATGTGCAGGTTTTCTCCTGAACCGTTCAACCAGAACAGGGTCAAAGTGCTTCATCTCGTTCTCATTGTACCTCAGTTATAATAAGAATTGCAAATATATCCACAATCATATCATTATCTATGGATATGCATAACTACATAACGGCGTACGGATGTACTGTCTACAATATATTGTTCTGTGAAAGTAATGCTTTATGGTTCATTGCTTTTTAGATTACCCGTCACTTGGGTAAGCTGTTTGACAGTATGACTGATCTGGAGTTTTCTGACAAGGAGGGGGGAAAGGCCACATCAGCGGTGGGAATGTTCAGCAGAGACGGAGAATATGTTTCATTCTGTTCGCCATGTGACTGCGTTGGACCGGTAAACCCCGCATAAGCATCTAATTAAATCAAACACAGATATTAAAAAGTTTTAACTTTTTTTTAAAAGATAAAAGCAAACTTTTTAAAAAATATAAAAAATTACTTTATAAAATATTTATATAAATATTATAATAACATCTAAAATATTATTTGTATATAAAATACAAAAGCAAACTTTTTTTTTAAGTATTAGATTATCTAGATATCTATAAAATACAATAAAATGTTTTAAACATCATTAAAACTACATATACACCAGATGACACTCTGAAATATACTTGCAGGTAGAAATAACTTTAGCAAGAAATTTTAGCAATTAGGATCTCCCAGCATTTACAAAACATGGTCAGTTGAAGTATTTTTATAGGTCTGTTTGTTTTTTAATATTTTGTGTGAGTAATTGGCTCATATTTTGCCCTGATATAATAGTAATCTGTCCGATTATTCTTTACGGAGTCAGTTTTTTTCTGTCAGGTTGAGCTCTGGCTGACCTGTCTGGAGGATGTGATGAGGGAGGGATTGAGGAGGCACATAGCCGAGGCCGTGGTCGTGTGTGAGGAACGCCCGCGGGAACACTGGGTCTTGGAGCTGCCGGCTCAGGTGGTCCTCACCGCCTCTCAGATCTGGTGGTCCGCCGACGTGAATCTAGCATTTGAGCGGCTGGCTGAGGGTTTTGAGACGGCACTCAGAGACTACAACAAGAAACAGGTCAGTTGATCCTATGTACTGTATGCACACTTTTTTACACATTCATAATTTTGAATAAACTGAATGAATGACAAAGAGTAGATTCTTGTTCACAATCGAGATGTCTTTTTCAGTCATGTTGACACTGAAACGTTGACTCTTATAAGGCAATATTAAGGTACAGCAGTAGTCAGTTCACAAACAAATGACTCTTATGAACCTGTTCTTTTTAGTGAATCCATAACATACAGAGCAACCAGTGTAATCCAGGTCACAAACAAATGACTCTTATGAGCTGGTTCTTTTTAATGAATCAAAAACATACAGCACAACCAGTGTAGTCTGATTTACAAACAATTTACGAACAAGCGACTCTTATGGAGCCCCCTTCTTAGCGAATCAGAAACATATGGTGCAACTAGTGTAGTCCTGTTCACAAACAAATGACTCTTATGAGTCAGTTATTTTTAATGACTCAAAAACATACCACACATACAGTGAAGTATGTTTCATGAACAAATGGCTCTTATGAGACGGTTCTTTTTAGTGAACGGATAACATACATTGCTACCAGTGTAGTGCAACTCTTGAACAAATGACTCTAGTGAGCTGGTTCTTTTTAGAGAATCAAAAACATAATGCACAACCAGTGTAGTGCGATTCAGAAACAAATGACTCTTAAAAAACACTTTAATTTTGAACAGGAGATTTATAGTGTAACGCATCCTAAAAGTCACTTCCTCCTACTGTAAATAGACCTTTTTCCTTTCTAGGTAGTGCTAGCCTCCCTATTTTCAAGCACAGATAGAGCACATCTGTAGTGTGAACTAGGCAATGATGAAGCCGTTGAAAACACACTCCACTCCTTCATTGTAACTATGATGAAGCGAATAGTGCTGATCCGTGTAGACTGCCACGAGCACGTCCATATCGTCCCTGCAGCGTCAGTATCTGTCATCTAACGCAGGGAAGGTTAGCGCGTCCTTGGCCGGCGTTTGAATAATCTGCCTCTTTCCCTTCAAGCCCCTGATTGGAGTTGCTGTCAGACAGCATGGGGTGATAAATGCAGTACAACCTAAGCTGCTTTTACACCAAATACAGGCAGGAAGATTACATCTCATTTGCCTGTCTGTGACAGGGATCCACCGTATCGCCTATTAACCGCCTCCCCCCAACTCACACACACACACACACACACATATTGACCCAGCACTCTCATTCATTGTCACACACACACCAGCTGGCCGCTCTTATTCATAGTCAAACAGTCTTACACACTTGCAGTTCCCCCCAGCATTGATAAACGAGCTCTGTGCTTATTTGGCCTCCCAACTGGAATATATGACCTTGCTCCATAAACGTGGGGGGATTTCTCTGATGAACACATGACCCTGAGTCCCTGTCAGCGCAGTTATTACCATCCACTTCTCTCTGGCATGTAAATTGATATAATTACTGTAAGCAGGGGCCACAAAGCTCACTGTATGCTCTCACAAGCCATCATTGTGCCCTCTGAAACTCTAAAGTATCTGCCCTACTTTTCCAGATTGCCCAGCTAAACTCCTTGATAAACATGTTATTGGGGGAACTGAACCCGGGTGACAGGCAGAAGATCATGACCCTGTGCACCATAGATGTTCACGCCAGAGATGTGGTCTCCAAACTCATCGCTCAGAAGGTTGGGTCATGTTTACTGCGGTTCGTAAATAATGATCATGTTGACTAAAGGATGTTCTGTTTCCTTGTTTTAAATCATTTAGTTCAACAGTCATTATTTTAATGGGCTTTAAATTAAAAAGCAGTAATTGATTAATTAATTGAGTTGGGAGCATTTAGAGTAGGTTTATTAAATGTTTGAGGCTGTCTTTACCCAGGTGAGCAGTGCGCAGGCATTCGCCTGGGTTTCTCAGCTCCGCCACAGCTGGGATGAGGAGCAAAACCACTGCTTCATCAACATCTGCGACGCCCAGTTTCGTTACTCCTACGAATACCTGGGCAACACGCCTCGTCTGGTCATTACACCTCTCACAGACAGGTACCTTATCAGCTAATGATCTCTGAGCAACTCAAGAACTTCTTTATTTATTTATTTATTTATTGCAATTTTTATCTAATGGGAACTATTTTTATATGTCAAACGTTTTGGTAATACTATAAGGAATATATTATTATTGATAAATTTTTTTTATAATTGGTTTTTCAAGAAGATGTTTTATAAAGCAAATACAGGAGAAAAAGGAAATAATAAAACAATCAAATATAAAACACAATAGAACGGTAACACTTTATAATATGGATAAACCATTACTAAACAGAACCATAGTTCATGTACATTCAAATATGCATATATGAAAATAAATTTCTTCAATTTTTTTTTAATAAACAAATTATTTAGAACAGACTTTATTTTTTACCATGCCTTCATCTTTTGCTTTTGGATTTCAAATGATGATAATGTAGATTTTATTGTTTTACCATTGTCCCAGACTCTTAAAATATGAAAAGTCGTCATATGAATATTATTATAAACTATTAAAATAACCATAGTTATTTTCACGCAAATTGCAGCTGTTCCTCAGGACTATATTATCGACCACAATGACCGACATGTAGGCCCTTAATAAAGTTTTACTTTCAAAAATAAGTGTTCTTGGTTAGGGAGAATGAAGAAAACAAAGAAAAATCAAGGTAAATAAATATCATATTATTTATATTGTGCATCATTTCCAGGTCAGCTTTAATTCTGTCAAATTATGCAACAAAAGTGTGAAACTCTTAAGTGTGCATACATACCATGCTAGCTATGAAATTAGCTTTAGCAATTGAAAAGTTTTTTAAATGTCCATAATTTCCACCACATAATGCTATTAATTACAATACATACAGTACAGTGATTTGATATGGAAATGTTTGACTTTTGCAAATGTTTTATGAGTTTATTTTCACCCTAGGGTCAAAATATATTATATCTTCTTGCATACATATTTCATATACAAAAAGCATCCATTGTTTGTTTCTTATAAATATGTCTTGTGACTTCTTTTTTGATCATTATTACAGTGTAGTGCTTAAAACATTAGATGAACATGAACTACAACAAATGAAAAAACATTACATGAAAAATGTATAAACATTTTATGTTTTTTGAGATTGTTATTAAAGACCAGATAATTTTGAACAAACGTAATTAATAATAAACGTAAAGTAACATTATTAGAACATTACAACAAATATGAATCAACGTCTCATGAGTCGTAGTTTTGAATGTAACTACTGTATTTAATCATATAATGTAATCAGTGTTAGGGAAAGTTACTTTTAAAAGTAATGCATTACATTATTGCGATACTCCCTAAAAAAGTAACTAATTTCATTACTTGGTTACTTTTCATGTACAGTAATCTGGCTGAGGCTCCCTGTCTTCCAGGCCTTGCATGTGTTTTTTACCGAGAAGTTATTTTTGGCCTAGATAACATACGTACATACAAACATACATTTTCTTTTAAAAACACATTTAAAATATTATATTCTGACACTTAGAATATTTCCTGACCCCTAGAGCTATGGATGCCGTACAAAAGATCTCAACATTACGGGTTATATATTACCTACTGTACTACTTTCTTTGAAAGTTGAAAGTAATATGTTTTGTTACTATTTGTACTTTTTGTCTGTTCCCGCGCATGCATTAAGTGACTACGTATTGGTGAAGAAGGATAATTTTAATTAAGTTGTTTAAACAAATTTTTAAGCAAATTAATTAAACTTAAATTAACATGAATTGACCCTTCGCTAAGCCACGCCCGAAAACCGCCACAGGCCAATCGTGGCTTAGCAACCGTAACTAGGCGCGGGAGGTCTGGCAAGCTTTCGAGCGAGGGAAACATGCCGAAGCGTCGTGCGTATGGATTGTGCAAATCTGATACCCGGTATCCTAAAAGTTTGGACGGGGTGGTGGATTTTGTTCCCTTCCCGAAACCTAAAACCCAAGGGGAGAAATGCCAGGCGTCATCTTCATTTATAGCATTTTTAACAATGTAGATTGTTCCAAAGCAGCTTTACATTGATAATAGGAAATTAAAAGTAAAGTGTTTTGGCTTTATAGCAGCTCTAGAATAAAGTTATTGTCCAGCTCGTGGATCAAGCAGTGTGATTAAAGGCAAGACGGAGGCTCACTGACATAACTTAACGTTACTTAAAAATATATTTCAACATTTTGTTAATCGACGGCCAAACCGTTACCCCAATCCGATCGCGACTCTCCCGTTAGTTCTAGTAAAAGGTAACGTTAGTTAGTAAAAGGAGGGAACATCACGGGGCTTGCCGGAGATCTCCAAGGAAAAGGTTGGTATGCAAACTTAATCAGTTCATAACAGTAAGTTAGTCCGACGTGTGAGCAGTAACGTTAGCCTGGCGCGCTAAAAATATAAGCGGGAGAATGGTATCATTGCAAAGTGGTCAGGCTAATGTCTTGTGTTTATTCCACAATACATATGGATAAGCTGTTTGTTTTATAAATATTAGAATATTTTCAAATTTCACTTACCCTGCTGGGCATGCACAAAGCTGTTCCTCAAATTTGTGTGTTTCCCATTTGAATGGTCAGCATATGAGGCGGTTGCTGCTTGCGCTGGGACCTAACGTTATGCTTTAACTTCAATTTTGATGAAATTATTCTCTAATCGTTTGCATATTATGTCGTGGATATAGCCCTCGAATGCATACTGCAGTATTGCACTCTCATATTTTCACCTGTTTGCCAAAAATGACTAATTATCTCCTTAGGAATGTCTGAAACCAGTGCATACATACTGTAATAGACGTGCCAGGCGCAAAAGCTTGACAGGCGTAGCAACAGTAACTAAGGAGGGCGGGGCTTAGCGAAGGGTCAATTGCTCTATTAAAAAAGTATCTAAAATGTTAATGTGTAAATTAAATTCTTAAAGTAATGCATTTCTTTACTTAAAAAGTAATCTGATTACTTAATGTACATTTCTTATAATATGTTACCCCCCAACACTGCATGTAATAATGTTATTAATGGAAATTATCATAAAGCCACCTTACCATAGCTGTTTTTATTCAGTGCTTGATTTTGCTTATTTGAATTGCAGGTGCTATATAACACTGACTCAGTCACTGCACTTGAGTATGAGCAGTGCTCCAGCGGGACCGGCTGGCACAGGAAAGACTGAAACCACTAAAGACCTGGGCAGAGCTCTGGGGGTCATGGTGTACGTCTTCAACTGCTCTGAGCAGATGGACTATAAGGTAGACATACCAGCAGAGATGGGACTCAGCCACCACAGCACAATTATGAGTGTATTCTCCTTTCAGATGAGCTCCTAATGCATATAATTACTTTGCCGAATAGGATTCTGCCTCTTAATTGAAAGAAATCAATGACTGCTCTGTTTGAAACTTTATCACAGTTGGTTGATGTTTTGGAAGTTCTTATTATTAACCACTGTTGGTTTGGTTCTGTTAAGACGAGACACGGCAGGCAAAACATCGATTTTAATGCAGTGGTCAGTTTTGAGATTTTGGGCTAGTTTACTCCTTCACTATGTGTTCTTTCAAGCTGCTATAAAGAAAACGTTGAAAATATACATTAAGATGTTTATTTTATTACATTTTGTTTACTTGCGGCTGTAAGTTTCTCCCAAATTTACCAGGAAGTTATCATTCCAACGCGACACGCCGAGCTCCGTCTGTTGACTGAAGTCTGTCATGACCGGTATCGCTGTAAAGCTCTGAGTCTCCTGCACAACGCTATGTAACCCAAATATGAGCATTTCCTTTCTATCAGTAACCAATCGTGAATGTCCAAAGGGGGATTTAAAGCTAACGCCGATTTCTCATTTAGAGCTATTTAAATCTTTAACTGCCGTTTTCTCAAAATGAGTTTTTTGTCATTCTCCAGTAGAAACATCTCAGCCTATGTAGCACCTGTGTACACCAAACTTTCCAGTTATACACTTAGCAGTATTCTGAAGATATTTTCAGAGGGATTTGTTAATAAATCATTCCTGGCCTGATTTATGTGACATTTTAATTAAAAAAATATGGCGAAAATCTATTTTTTATGGCTATGGACAGTATATTTTGATTCCCTAGGCAATGAAAGCATATATCCTGAAATCCCTCTTGAGTTTTTATTTTCATCTTGTGTGTAAACAAAATGAAAAAAGAATTTTGCACCTGGCTTTATCATATGTTCAGATCTATCTACTGAAAATATATGCAAAATCGTGCATATTTAATGAGATAATGCCTAATTTGCATAATTAAACATACAAATTTCTAAAACTTGTAATACATTTTTTTTATATACTTGTGGAAGTAATCAGCTGAGGAAGTTTCATGGTGATATCTATTATTTTAAAATGTTACCCTATTCACCTGTAGTGTCTCGCCTTAAGTGTTTCCATGACTTGTTTTGTCATTCAGTCCATAGGGAACATCTTTAAAGGCCTGGCACAAACTGGAGCTTGGGGCTGCTTTGATGAATTTAACCGAATAGCTGTGGAAGTGCTGTCTGTGGTGGCAGTACAGGTGAAGACCATACAGGATGCAATTCGCAACAAGAGGAAAAGGTAAGTGTTTTTTATTTTTTAAGACCTTCTGAATGGTAAACATGACTTGTTGGCATGTTTTACCCATTTTACCCATGGTCCTCTGCAGGTTTTTCTTCCTAGATGAAGAGATTAGCTTGAAGCCCTCTGTTGGGATCTTCATCACAATGAACCCTGGATATGCTGGACGAACTGAGCTACCAGAGAACCTCAAAGCTCTTTTCAGGTATAGCTTGATCTGAATAAAGATACACATTTAGAAAAAATTGACCAAACCCACAAAGAAATTAGCTCAAGTGTGTTTTATGGAGTGAACATTTTGTTGGCAAGATATTTTTATTCAGCCATCAATGAAGATATTCATCATGCTGAAAGTTCAAAATGTTACAGTATGTGAATATATGTAGATGATGTGTGTGTGTGTGTGTGTGTGTGTTGTCGCCATAAAATAGGGAAACCCAACATGTGTGTGTGCACGTGCGTGTGTACATATATTAAAATAACTTTTCTATTTTAATATATTTTATTTAATTTATTGCTGTTATTGTAAAGCTGAATTTTTAGCAGCCATTAATCCAGTCTTCAGTGTTACATGATCCTTCAGAAATCAATTAATTAATCCTTGCAGAATAAAAGTTAATAAATGTTTATACGTTTTTATTTATTGGAATGTTATTAATATAATGATCAGTTAATATTACAATTATGGACAACTAAAATGTTAGGTTGACCAGCTATGTTAACATGCCATGCTATATTAGTACATGCTATATTTAGTCAAATCAGAATGGACTAAAATGAATGAATATGACAAGCCAAAAACAGTGTAAAAGTCTGGATTGAAGATGTTTGTACCAGCTGCGCAACAAAACGAACTAGCACACATCATGCCAAATTGTGTTTAATGCCACATGCTGTGTAAAAAAAAAGACGAGGTCCTCTTTCTAAACGCAGTGTCAGTTGTGTATAGATGAGTTCACGAATGCCATATGATTGCTGTGTTTTGCAGGCCGTGTGCCATGGTGGTTCCTGACATGAAGCTGATCTGTGAGATCATGCTGATGTCTGAGGGATTTCAGAGCGCTCAGATTCTGGGCAACAAGTTCATCACTCTCTACAGGCTCTGTAAGGAGCTGCTCTCTAAACAGGTACACTGACCCGTGAAGGTGCAGGACAGAAAACCCACTTTTGTCCTGTTTGTGTCTGCTTATAAACAACATGTATTCACTGCTGTAGGACCACTACGACTGGGGTTTGCGTTCTGTCAAACCTGTCCTGGTGGTTGCTGGAGCTCTCAAAAGAGCAGATCGGACTAGACCAGAAGATCAGGTGATGGAAATGTGATTATGTGATTGATGTTTAGCTCTATAGATCCAGCAGCCATGGGTTTTGACACTCTGACTTTCTGTTACATGAAGGTGTTGATGCAGGCTTTGAGAGATTTCAACATGCCAAAGATTGTTTCGGAAGACGTTCCGGTGTTCCTCGGTCTGATCAGAGATTTGTTCCCTGGTTTGGAAGTGGAAAGGCAAACTGATGCAGAGTTTGAGCAGATAGTACGACAGACGAGTCTAGACTTAAAACTTCAGCCTGAGGACACATTTATTCTGAAAGTAAGAATCTCTCCGCACACTGCATCATCATTTGTGTTTAACATTAAGTTATCTTACTGTTTTAGATCTCTTGTTAACCTCTTATTTCATTGTTTTGTCCTTTTTAATGATAATATATAAAGGTTGTTCAGCTTGAGAAGCTTTTATCTGTTCATCAATCAGTGTTTGTGGTTGGTGATGCTGGGACTGGAAAAAGCCAGGTAAATACAAACTTAAAACAATGATTATGGCTTACAGCTTATGAAAACCCCAAATTCAAAATCTCAGAAATTTTGAAAATGTTCATTTGAAAATGTGCCCTCTGTATAATGTTGAAAATGTTCATGTTCACCTGTAAGCCATAATCATCAAAATTGTAACAAATAAAGGCTTAAAATATCTCACTTTGCATGTAATTTTCTATATAATATATTAGTTTCACCATTTAAGTTGAATTACTGAAATAAATGAACTTTTGCACGATATTCTAATTTTTCGCGTTTCACCTGTATATTCTGTGTATATTTTTATTATATATTTATTTGTGATAAATTCACACGGTCTGATCTATTAAAATTCACACAGTCTGATCTATTACAACTAAAATGTATTTATACATTATTAAAATAAAAAGAGTTAATAAATTTAAAGTGAGCAAAAAAATCACAACAAAATAAATAAGCACAGAACACATGCAAATAATCATGATCAGGTGATTATGTAATAATTGTGACAGGCCTACTCTGTCCCTAAACAGATTCTGAGAACTCTTCACAAAACCTACTTCAACATGGGAAGGAAGCCTCTCTGGAACGATCTGAACCCAAAAGCAATAAGCAGTGGTGAACTGTTTGGATCCTTTCATCCAGCCACTCGGGAATGGAAAGATGGTACATCAGCATCCAGTGTTTTGTAGAGCTGATCCTGTCCAATTCACAGTACATAACTTACTGTTTAGACATGAGATCCATTCTCCCCGGTAAGACTTTGAGATTGTAAATCTTTTCATGTGGCAGGTTTATTGTCACATTTCATGCGGGATCAAGCCAGTAACTCTCACTCGGGGCCGAAGTGGATTGTTCTGGATGGAGACATTGACCCCATGTGGATTGAGTCTCTCAACACTGTAATGGATGACAACAAGGTACCCTGCACAGTTTGTGCATGTTTTTTTATGGGGACATTTGCATTCAGCTGATTAATTTGAAGCACTAACATTACATGTTGAAATATTTAAACACACCACTGAACAAAACCACACACAGTTTGACAAAGTTGTTGCAGCAAATGATTAATTATGAATATTGGCACTGATGTAGTCATGTTGAGCATGTCTGTGCAGGTTCTTACTTTGGCTAATAATGAACGTATCCCACTTACCCCCTCGATGAGACTACTGTTTGAGATCAGCCACCTGAAACATGCCACTCCTGCCACAGTGTCCCGAGCTGGCATCCTGTACATCAATCCTCAAGAGCTTAGCTGGAACCTGTGAGAATTTCACTCAATTCAAAATACATACCATCTAATGCACAGTGGTTAACATTTGTGAACGATTAGACTTAGGTGAACAACCTCTTTTTCATCCATGTCTAGTTGTGTTACGAGTTGGATTGATCGGAGGGAGAGACAAACCGAGAGAGCACACCTCACCATTCTGTTTGACAAATACGTCCCTCGCTGTATAGAAAAAATGAGAAACTCCTTTAAGACAATTATTCCTATTCCTGAGAACAGCATGGTTCAGGTATACCATGCTCACAGATACTCTCATTCATATAGGCCTATACTCTGATTCAAATCTCTACTGACGTCTCTCTCTCTCTCTCTCTCTCTCTCAGACTTTGTGCTCCCTGTTGGATTGCCTGTTAACACCTGAGAACATTCCAGCAGACTCTCCACGAGAAATCTATGAGACATACTTTGTGTTTGCCTGTGTGTGGGGATTTGGTGGAGCCACATTTCAGGATCAGGTATAATGGGTTTTTGTGTTGTGTTGTGTTCTGTTCAACTGGAAATGAGAAAAAAAATTCTCATGCTTGTAAAAAATTGATTGTAAGATTATCCCAAACATAAAATATATACAGTAGTGGCCAATAGTGATGTCCGAAGGGGATGTTTGTTTTTAATGACCCTACAAGTTCAATCAAAATATATATTTTTAAACATTTTAAATATGAGGGAAGAACAAAACACTAAACTTGGTTGAGGTATTCTAATTTAATTAAGGTAAGTTAATCTGACAAAATTATTTGCCAAAAATAGAAAAACTACAGCTATAGGTTTTATTTTACTATGCAAAAAAAATGCTCACAGGAAAAATCATACGTTGACTACAACATAATCAATTATATAATTATACACACACACACACACACACACATATATATATATATATATATATATATATATATATGTGTGTATGTGTGTGTGTATGTATATAATCAAGGGCATGTAGCAAATACAAATGAATTTACTCTAATATTCTAATTGGTTACAGTACTAATTTCTTTATGTTTTTATGTCTCTATTTTTGTTGTCTTTTTTGATCTCCCAGCTCCATGACTATCGGGCTGAGTTCAGCCAGTGGTGGATCAAAGAGATGAAGAGTGTGAAGTTTCCTGTCCATGGATCTGTTTTTGACTACTTCTTAGATCCTCATTCCAGACGCTTCCTGCCATGGACCGACAGGGTGCCCGCATTTGAGATGGACCCTGATACACCTGTGCAGGTGACACTAATACACCAATACTTCCTGTTACATACAGTACAGGATAACATGGCGCGAACATACGCTTAACTGCGCAATACATTTCTTTGTGATCCTCTGAGAAAATTCTCCTGAGAAATTTCACTCTCACAGAGAACCACTTTAATTTCAGAATAATGGCATGCTAATTTGGTGCAGTTAGTGCATTAGAGTGGGTCAGTGAGCAGATACAGAGAAAACAACCTCCCTCCATCATGAGCTGAACCTGCAGTCAGAGGAGTTTTGGCTCTGATTACCATTCAGAGTAATCAGAATTATGCGTGCGTGTGTGAGGCCATTGTCTCCGTTTTTATAATTGAAAGATAAAGACTTAATGTTGATAATAGGGTAGTCATAGTGATGAACTGGATCTACGGGTTTGTTGTGTCTCACTCTAGAACTATGTTCTAAAAGTTTATCAGAGTTCATCAAAGTGCTCTTGCAAAGTTTCCCGCTGATTTTCCTGAAATACAAGTATTTTAAACAATGTTTTGATAGAGTTTGCACATAAAAAAAACATAAACATAAATACTTTTTGATTTCTGATTACAGATTAAACAAAATATAAACAATATGTAATATGATAACAATATGTACACTACCGTTCAAAATTTTGCAGTCAGTATGAATTTTGCAGTCTATTTCACAATGATATATTGTGAAATATTATAATTATTATTATTTTTTTACAATTTATATTTTAAAGTGTAATTTATTCCTGCGATGGCAAAGTTGAATTTTCAGCATCATTAATCCTGTTTTTAGTGTCACATGATCATTCAGAAATCACATGATCATTGATGAATAGAAAGTCAAAAAACAGCGTTTATTTGAAATGGTAAAGATTTTTACATTGTTACAAAAGTTTCTGTCACTTTTGATTAATTTAATATATCCTTCCTAAATAACAGTATTCATTTCTTTCTTTCAAAAAATAAATCCCACTGCCTTTTTCACAAACTTTTAAAAGGTTTTGAAATGAATGAAATAGAATGGTTACTTTTTCATCATTATTATTATTATTTATTAATATTAGGGTTCCTTAAGTAACATTTCATTTTAACAACATTATTTATTGCATGGGTTCTCAACTCTGAGATCCAATTTCCTGCAGAGTTTAGCTCCAATCTTGATCATTCTCACCTGCCTATAACTTTCTAGTTATCCTGAAGATCTTGACTGGCTTGTTCAGGTGTGTTGGATTAGGGTTAGAGCAAAACTCTGCAGGAAAGTGGACATCGAGGACCAGAGTTGAAAACCCCTGATTTATTGATTTAGCTTAGCTGAATATGTCTTGAGTGATGAGATGCCATTTTTTTTCCCCCATCACTCACTTTGTCTACAGGCTATGTTAGTCCCAACAGTCGAGACGTTCAGGCTGCAGTATTTCATGGGCATGTTGCTGGAGACGTCTCAGCCTCTTATGCTGGTCGGTGGAGCAGGCACTGGGAAGTCTGCTCTGGTCAGGAACCTTCTGGAAATACTACCAGAGAACTTTAGAACTGCAAAAGTTCCCCTTCACTTTTATACCACTGCGTCCATGCTGCAAAGTAAGTGTGACAGCATGCGTTTCTTCACATTTCTCTAAAGAGAACATGTTTTCAAATGTGTTGAACAGCACCTCCTTGTGGTCCATATGCAATATTTCACTCCATCCGGTGATGGTAATAATAGATCAGTTTAAGGGATAGTTCACCCAAAAATGAATATTCTTTCATCATTTATTCACCCTCGAGTTGATATTTTGAAGAATGTTGATAACCAGAAAGTTGACGGTATCCAATGACTTCAATGGGTTTTTTTTCTTTCTACTATGGAAGTCAATGGCTACTGTCAACTGATTACCATCATTCTTCAAAATATCTTCTTTTGTGCTGAACAGAAGAAAGAAACTCATACAGGTTTGGAACAACATGAGGAGGAGTAAATGATGACAGAATTAGCATTTTTGGGTGAACTCTCCCTTTAATCCAGTGATTCGAAGCAGGTGCTCAGAGTGTACTTTAATAATGCTCAATATATGTTTGCTTTGTTAAACCTTAAAAACAGATTAAATGTTTTTAGACTGAAGAGCATGACACTGTATGATTTGATATATATAAACAAATACAGCTTATTTTAGTCAAAAAGTAACTTCCATTAGTCATAGGATTTCTTTGAAAATTATGCTCAATGAAATTTTGTAGTCACAGTCCTTTTAAGGCAACACTTTATATTGTCATTATCAGAGGCAATGGAGAAACCTCTCGAGAGGAAGGCTGGTAGGAGTTACGCGCCCCCTGGAAACAAGAGACTCATCTATTTCATAGATGACATGAACATGGCAGCTGTGGACAGTTACGGGACCTCTCAGCCACACGCTCTCATTCGCCAGCATCTGGACTACAAGCACTGGTTACACAGCATCTTTCATTGTTTTCCACTTAAGAGAGATATTATTTGTAAAAATACTTTAGAACAGCATTTGCTCTCTTGTTTTTAGGTATGACAGCCAAAAGTTAACAATGAAAGACATACACAACACCCATTATGTCTGTTGTATGAATCCTACATCAGGGAGTTTCACAATTAACCCCCGACTGCAGGTATTTGAATTTCTCCTGTAAGAGCTTCTTTATCGCACATTTGCACATTGCATGTTTACCATGATTGTGCAGCATGCAGAACTGAATTGAAAATTATTGTCAAGTAGAATTAAAATGAAATTAAGTAAAAATAATCTTGAAAATAAAATTAATCTTGCTTTAAGTGTAGTTTTTAATGATACATTTTGGTATAATTTATACTAAACATAAACCTGTCATCATATGCACCACATATTTGGTATTAGCAAATTTAAATGCCACCTATTGAAATATGTATTATGTATTTGTGAAATAAAATACAATTTATTTAATATATAATTAATAAATAATGAAATTAATTGTCAATATTAATATTTGTCTGTTAAAAAGTTATCTGCATAAAATGTGGATGGTTTGTTGTGCTGTATTTTTACAGTTTTGAACATTTTGAATATTATATAATTTAATATATAACAAATGTAATATATTTCAATTAAATTAAGTATAATTTTTTTTTGTATTAATACATTAAACATTTTTAAAATGTAGTAATTTTCTCCTTTTTTTTTATTTAATTCCAATTCAGTATCCTGTCTTGGCCAATTCAATTCAAACTCATGAATTCAAAGGGAGCCTGTTTTAAATTCTGAACTCTGTTTCTTCTGGACATAATGTACTGTTAGAAAATGTTGAATTGTATTAAAAATATATTGTGGTAAAAAAAAAAAGAGTGTAGTAAACAAAAAGTTTATTGTATGTTATATAATATGAAAATCACTGTCCTCACCTTTGTTCATCAGAGGCATTTCACAGTGTTAGCGGTCAGCACACCCAGCCCTGAGACCCTCAGCTCCATGTTCGGCTCTATCCTGGGCTTCCACCTGCAGAGGTTGCCTTTCAGCCCCGCTGTGGTGAGCAGTGGCCCAGCAGTGGTGAAAGCGGCTATAGCCCTCCATGACCGGGTGATCCAGCACTTCCTTCCCACATCAAACAAGTTTTACTGTCTGTTCAATCTGTGGGATCTCTCTCGGCTGTTCCAGGTAAACATTCCCTCTGTGCCCTCTGTATAATGTTGAATTAGCCAACACTTTTTAATCTGTGTACATGTGTCCACCTAGGGTCTCCTGTTCTCCAGGCCAGAGTGTGTTAGACAGGGTGCGGATCTGGTTCAACTTTGGATCCATGAATCCAGAAGAGTATATTCAGATCGCTTTTCTGAACCATCCGATCTTCAGCTATTCCGTAGGTTGCAGACGGATATTGCACGACAGACCTCTGAGGTAAACTAGCACACTTTACAGTTTACTGCTGTTAAAGTTCTCTTAGGTTTTTTTTACTTTTTTGTTTCCAAACTTTTTCTTATTTTCAAACTATGCATGTTTCTGACATGTAGTCAGTTTGAAATAATATGATAACAAATACAAGTTTGAACACAAAGCAGCATAACAGACTATTTTTGTGCAGATAAAATATCTGCAAGTGGATGACACCGGAAGTCTTGCAACTTAAAGTTACTCACTCACTCTTACATTAAAAATAAAGTGGATAAGAAATACACCAAAACAATGTATATAAATAACTAAATAAAAAATAATAAAAATAATAAATGCAATAATTAAATACTTGTAATTACTATAAATTATAATATAAATGTATTTAAAAGTAATGAATAAATAAAAAATAATAAAAATAATAAATGCAATAATTAAATACTTGTAATTACTATAAATTATAATATAAATGTATTTAAAAGTAATGAATAAATTAATAACAATGTAATTATAACTACTTTAAATAAATTAAACATATACATATTTAAAAATAATAATAAAAACAGAAATAAATAACAGTAGCTGCGTTTAAATTTACCCTAAGAAACAGAGTTCAGAATTTAAAACGGGCTCCCTTTGAATTCATGAGTTTGAATTGAATTGGCCAAGACAGGATACTGAATTGGAATAAAAAAAAGGAGAATTACTGTAGTTTAAAATTACTACATTTTAAAAATGTTTAATGTATTATTACAAAAAAAAAATGATACTTAATTTAATTGAAATGTATTACATTTGTTATATATATATATATATATAAAAAATCTGTTTGAATGAATTGGCCAAATCTCATTCGGATTGTAAGGGGTGGTTTAAACCTTTTCTAATCCGTTCGATAGTACATGCAAACACTTGATCAGATTAAAAACAGAAACGGGAAAGTTCTGCACTTGTGCAGTGACGTAGAAATGGCGTAATGAAGTATTTGCACAGAACAAGCTGTTGTTGTTGAAAATAGTGTAATAAATGAGTCGTATTATTCTAAAATTCTCATTCCACTCATCATCTGTGTAGTGCTGCAGGACAATGTCATCCCAGCTGTCCTTTGCTTTGGACGCTTATCCACAGATGCCTTGTTTTGGGTGCGGGAAGGGCGTTTTTACTGCTTGATAAATATAAGCAGCATGGCACAAAGCTCATACTCAGGACCCAAATTAGTTAAAACAAAGTGATGGCAGAATGATGGTTAGTATGCGCCAACAGCGGGAAACTGTTTATTCGTGCAGTCTGCGCATGTCAAAAGATCAAATTCAATTTTATTTAGCGTTCATGTAAACACTATGTTCGGATTCATCAATCGGAATGAAATCAAAACAAAAATCGTCCATGTAAATGTAAATACACACAACAAATCTTGGTTTCTGCTAAAACTACTATAAACCATTCTGATTGCTGCTTCACTTTGAAGCTATCAAACGATCATTAGTAGAACTCCAGACACACTCCAAGTTATCTGAAGTAAATATATATATCAGTTCATATTATTGTTGCTTAAAATGTAGTTGCCTCTATGTGTCTCTTAAAGGAAATGGAGGACGAGGCAGTATTGCAGGAGCCTCTAATATACCTGCACAGCAGTGTGGGATCTGCAGAACCTTCCTACATGCCCGTCGCTGGATGGGAGCAGCTCAGCTGTATCCTCAATGAGACTTTGGACTGTTACAATGAGCTCCACCCTGCCATGAACCTGGTGCTGTTCCAGGAAGCCATGCAGCACGTGTGAGTGCTACGCCTGCAGTCTGTGCTTTAGTGAGTACAGATTTAACTGTAATTACACACACACGGTTGTTTTGACTGGCTTCTGCAGGTGTCGGATCAGTCGCATCCTGGGATGTCCTAGAGGCCACGCCCTGCTCGTAGGTGTGGGCGGCAGTGGCAAACAAAGCCTGACCCGCCTTGCCGCCCACCTCTCCAACATGGATGTGTTCCAGCCCACCCTCAGCAAGGGATACAGCATGCAAGACCTAAAGGTAACATCGTCCACAGACTTCGCTCCAATAGACTGCAAAATACAATCACTGTCATACAAGATGAAAATTAGAAAACCACATACAGCAGAAACCACAACAAATGTGACTATGATAATGTGCCAAGTGGTCATAACCCACATCTGCCGCCCAAATCATAGTACCCATCGCTGCTGTTAGGTGAGGAGAAACCTAAAATGGCGGTGATTCATTACCAGAGATCAAGCTTTCTTTTAGACAACACTTTCCCTGATCAATACCCCGTCCGGCTCCATCGATCTCATTTAGTCCTGCCCGGATGCAATGGGGAGTAATTGCCAGATCCTATTAAAGAACCAAGGCAAATATTTCAATGCCCTATTGATGAGGCCGCTGCTATCATTTCATTCATCAGTGTGTGGTAAATCTGAGGCCAGTTGACCGAGCTGCATTGATCTCTATACACTGTTTGATGCCCTCTACACATAATCATGAAAAGACTCTTCGTCCTGGTCTCATCCTGATTCTATGCATATATGTATATGTGCAGTCTCACATTTTGGCCTAAAAGAGGGTATATTTATATAAAAGAGAGTCAACTTGTACTTTTTTCCCCTGGTGCGGTCACATTAGCTACATTTCGGCTACATTTTGTGGGCAAAATGGTCCATTAACTGTTGTCAATAGTGTAGGAATGTATGAAGCACAGCTCACACAGATGTCACTTTCAAAGCAAACAGCTTTCTTTCAACCAACTTTTAGGGTTGACAGGCCTGTCAATTTACTTGCTGTTTTAGGAGTGCCAACATGTTGATTCTGGAGATTTTTAATTAAAGCCATTTTTAAGTGAAAAATCAGAATAGTGACAGAAAATGATTGGAAGAAGAGGGTGGAATGGGATCGGGACATGGCTTTGACCAGATTCAAACTCAAATCTCCCACATGAGCACCATAACTCAATGTATCTGAATGTTTTAATTCCAGACTAATTTTGGAAGTTTCTTTTGCTCTTCCATATTGGTAGTGTGCTCAACTACCTCTCATGTATTTTCAGGTGGATTTGGCTGGATTGTACATGAAGACGGGGGTGAAAAACATCCCCACAGTCCTGCTCCTCACAGACGCTCAGATCCCAGAGGACAGTTTTCTCGTCATCATCAGCACCCTGATCTCGTCAGGTCAGACCCTCCCGCGCACGCACACATTCATACACGCCACAGGGGGGCTCATTGTGTGTTAGTCTGATGAATGGGAAACATATGTAAATGGAGTGGGGCCAGTGAAGTAGATTAAGGGTGACTGGAACAGGCCTGCGTGTCATTGGATCAAGACCCCAGAACACAGATGGTGGCTCTCATCCGTCACTGATGTCAAGCGCAGAGGTCGGAAACCCGCTTAGGTCTCGATCCAGAATAAAGCGGCAGATCATCGGAGTAAACAAATGTAACATAATTTAACTGATGCGCGTGTAATTGATAATGCTTAAATGCTTCAGAGTGAGTTTATTCCTACATGCCATTAAAGGTTTGTTAGAATAGTATTTATTTGTCAGTTCAGTAACTTCCGTAACACAAGAATATAATTATTATTTGTATTTATTTTTACCTTTTAAATCATTTAATTAATTTAGTGGCAATAATGATAACATCTAATGATAAATGGCAACGTCTGCTAATGTTCAGCCAAACAGATTGGTCGAGCCTATGTATTGTCAAGCCATTCAAACAAACCAATTAAAACACCCTATCTGTTTTCTAAATGCATATTATAGATCGTATTTGTGAAAAATTCATTCTTGCATACGTTTCATTTTTAAAAATGTTTTGACCTCATAATACGTAATCAAAATGTCCAATTGTCCAAATGTCCATAACCAGACCTTCTGGTGAAAACGACAGACTTCTCCAATCATTTAGTCTGTTTAATCCCGCCCCTGCAAGCTCACGTTCATATGCCTCCTCTCCCTGCCAACCGTTGCATAGAACCAATCCCCGCTCTACATTTTTTCTTTTTCGAAAATCTGTTACTATTTTAGTATACTCGCCACTTCAACAATAACAACACTGCTTAATTATGTCATTTTTGGATAAATACTACTGTATCTAGAATACCTAGTACCATTAACAAGTACCTAAATGTTACTTGCTCAATGTAAATGCATTCATGTACGTGACCCTTTTAAGTGAAATGAATGTGTTCTGTGGCGGTCTGACTCCAGGTGAGATCCCTGATTTGTTGAGTGAAGAGGAGGTGGATGGTGTTAGGAAAGCTGTGAGGAGTGAGTTGCGGGAACTGGGCCTTCTGGACAACTATGAGAACTGCTGGAGCTTTTTTATGAATCGAGTGCGACAACAACTCAAGGTCTCACTGCAATGATTGTCTTTTTTTTTTATACGTCTGATTTATTTTGCATATCTTGTTTGGATTATAGATAAGGATCTAAAGTGTGTGCATACTGTATGTGTGTGTAGGTCGTGCTCTGCATGTCTCCAGTAGGTAATAACCTGCGTCTACGTGCCCGGCGTTTCCCAGCCCTGCTGAACTGCACCACTCTGGACTGGTTCCAGGAATGGTCCCTGGAGGCCCTCCAGTCTGTCAGCTTGAAGTTCCTGCAGGACATCCCAAGTATTCAGGTAAACCCGAGCTTCAGTCAGTCAGTGGAAGTAGCTTCATTGGATTTCCACACCAGTACTTCATCTATAAATGCTCCTTGTCTGTAAAATTTTTGGCTACAGCTCTTGCATAGTCATGGGATATCCCAAAGGATCTTTTTCATTCTTCACTGTTGGCAAACATCCCGACATTGCCCACTCTTCTGGGAGCGAAATTTAGGTGAATATGTAAATATATGCCGTGTGCTTTCGTCTCAATAACATAAACACAACAAAAATGACAGTGGTGAGAAAACAGCAGTTCAAAAAGTATCTGGTCAACCGGAGAATATTTCCACGTCAAAGAAGGCGGAACCTCAGAGCCACACCTACCTAATATGTAATCGGCATGGATCATAGCTCGAAGGTGTTTACCAGCTGGAACTTTTCTGGAAAATTCCCTGGCAAGCTGTTTCGAACTCACAAAACAAACTCCAAACAAACGTGGTTTTGGATTGATTTAATTGATTTTCACACCAGTTCATTCTGGCCAGGTCATCCAAAAATAAAATGAAATTCTCAACTTTTCATTCCAATCCCATATGACAAGCAGACATGTTGGCCGCTTTCTTCCATATTATAAAAGCAGAGGGCAAGATTATGACATAATTTACACGTTTGGGTGAATAGTGGTGAAACAGGGTGTTTTGTAGTCTTTCTGTCTTTAATAATTAATAAAAATAAGTTTAATTCTCTTGTTTCTGTTAGTTTTTTAATGCCATATTGATTTATAATTTACAGGAAGTTGTTTTAATTCTTTCAATAGGCTTAGAAAAAAGAGGTTTCATTTATCATTGTACAGAAAAACGAAAAGGCTATAAGACACTAATTCTTTCGATGAGTGTTCTCTCCGCGCATTTACATGTGCACCAGATTCCTCATCATTAGCTCGACTCTGAAGTGAAGACAAATGGCTGATCACATGCACAGTGAGCTCAATGACAGATGCAGTTTCTCTCTCTTTCGGCATTGTTGTTTTCCCTGCACCAGTGGAACGATCACTAAGCAGGATCATTTATGCTAATAAAGCATCAGTGATTAATACACACAGACTGACCCCCAGAGAAGCCACAGCTGTTTCAGCCAGACTGTGTGTATGTACTGGAGTTTGTACATGAATGTGTGAGTGTGTTGACTCGTGGCCAGCTGTGGGTTTGTTTCCTATTTGTGTATTTCACTCAGTGCTGGAGTTGAATTTAGGGATTTCAGTCAATTAAAATATGTTATCACAATTAATTTCAAAATGTTTGTAGGTAACACATTGAGTTGCTTTTTAAGGAAAGTTAAATAAATGATTGGCCTTTATGTAACTCAGCAATTTGAGTGGATGAGAGAAAATAATCTGCAACAGTCAACTCACTTGCACAACAAAAATCTTCTTTACTTTGCAAACTGCATCAAAACACACAGTAAATGCAAACCGGGAAAAAAAATATAAAAAAATATATATATATTGGCCATGTTAGTAGTTGGATTCTTACTGATTGTATGGGGTGGACAGGTGTCTTTATGCAGCTAACGACCTCAAACAGGTGCATCTAATTTAGGATAATAAATGGAGTGGAGGTGGACATTTTAAAGGCAGACTAACAGGTCTTTGAGGGTCAGAATTCTAGCTGATAGACAGGTGTTCAAATACTTATTTGCAGCTGTATCATACAAATAAATAGTTTAAAAAATCATACATTGTGATTTCTGGATTTTTTTTTTTAGATTATGTCTCTCACAGTGGACATGCACCTACGATGACAATTTCAGACCCCTCCATGATTTCTAAGTGGGAGAACTTGCAAAATAGCAGGGTGTTCAAATACTTATTTTCCTCACTGTATATATATAAATTATAAATAGTAAAAATAGTAAAAAGTATTGAATTTCAATGAATAAAGAAATTTTGCTCATGGGTGATATTTACATTTACATTCATTCATTTAGCAGACACTTTTATCCAAAGCGACTTACAAATGATAACAATAGAAGCACTTAAACTAACAGTAGGACAACAATATGCAAGTGCTATGACCCTTCTCAGTTTAATCTAACGCAGTACATGTAAATTTTTTTTATTTTTTTTTTAAGTTAAGAAATTCAATGTTTAAGGAAGCAGAACTGGCAGATTTTTATTTTGTACTCAAACATTTTAATTGCTCTTTACTTGAAATATTTAAGTAAGCCAATTCATACATTTAACTTAAAATTATCATGTAATCTCAACTTAAATATTTTTAGTAGTGGAAACTTGGCCATCTTAAACTAGCTAATTCAATAAATGTTAACTTGCTAATTGGTAACACAATGCTTTGATAACATTAGCATAGCACAGCAATGAGTACGATATTATAAAACATAACATATATTTGTCCTCAAACCAAGCTCATGCTCCACTCGTCACCATGATGGTAGCCCTACAAAAAACCCAACATAACAGAAACTCTTCTAAATTAGCATAGTAAAACATTAAACTACAGAATCTACCACTTAACGATAATCTTGCAAAAAATGTTTTTATTATAATTTACTCTCCCTTTTGATTGTCATGGCAAAGCATGCTGGGAAATAAAAATCCCAGCCCAGTTTCAGTTAAATAGTTCATAAAACTAAAAACACTGAAACAATTCAGATTACTTCAAATGTGTCAGTTTTGTGAACTCAAAAAAAAAGACGTTCCAAATACTCATAAAAGTTAATTTGATTGAACTATTTTGTTTCATTTAAGATTACCCTACTTAAACCAGTTAATTATTTTGAGCATTAGGGTTTACAGTGTTTGTGTTAACACATTAACTTTGGTAACCCTATTTAAATTGCATCTCTGAAAAGTCAATATAACTATTTATATATTTTTTTTAATTAATCTTTTATATGTTTTGCTCTTGGATTAGATTCATGACCAAATCCCACCTTTGTGCAACATTTATCTTAATGCGTTTATGAGTGTAAAAGTGCTTTATTTCTGACACAGGTAACAGTGACCTTTAAATTGAAGAGATTGATGGATTATTTACATGCATTTAACTCAATATGCTGTTTATCAAATAGCATTAAGTCAGGTCTTCATTTATAACAGTCTCTTTTTTCTTTTTCTTTTTTTCTTGCCAGCCAGTTACATGTAAATGTTTTATTGCTTTTCAGTGAATTATGATCTGTGTTCTTGCATCTTTTAAAATGCATTTGCCTTTGTGTGAATTGATCTTTAACGGTCTGATAAATGAGTCAGTCATCAGACAGCAGTGCGCATCATAAATAACCAATAAACAAAACACAACGTGCAGTCTCAGAAAGTTAGAAGCCATGTGACAAACACCTCGCCCTACTTTACACAGGGTGTCACCAGCCTCTGGCCATTATTTTCCCAGCCCTCTACCAGCTTAATCTTCCCTCCTGCGTCCTGCACTTAAATTTCAGATTGAGTAAGTCCAGAAGCCGGCAAAAGACTTACAAACTTGGAGATGAATTCTGGATTTATGAAGATGATATTTCAGGGCCCTTGACAGCCGAGGATGTTAAAGAGCATTTAATCTGAACAGGTCCCTCTCTTACCCTCTCTCCCCACTCTTTCTCTCGTCTTTACAGCCAACTGTTCGGGAATCCATCAGTCTTTTCATGGCCCACGCTCACGTGAGCGCCAAGCAGGTTAGCGAGCGTTACTGCTGCAATGAGAGGAGGCACAACTACAGCACGCCCAAGAGCTTCCTGGAGCAGCTGAGACTTTACGAGAGTCTGCTGGGAAAGAGACAGAGGGAACTGCATCTGAGACACAGCAGGCTTCAGTCTGGCCTTCAGAAACTCAAGACGACTGCCTCTCAGGTGTGTAGAACCCATCGGCACCACAGTTCTCAACCGACCCGTGTGGACTCCTCAAGGCTGGGGTCGTGGAATTGTGTAGGGGATTTAGTTACTGCTAGTTAATATGCCCAAGATCACTCGCTGGAGGCTGAGGGACTCATAAACCTTGAGTCTGATAGTCTGATGATTGCTTGCCTTTGTGATATAGTGTTTAGTATTCAAATGTTGCAGAGGTTTTATCTGATAATGGAATCTAGATTAAAAAAACAACAAGTTGCTTTTACAACTTTCAGCAAGTCGTAAAAAGCTTTTTGCAAGGTCTTGGAGAGCTTTGATTATGAGATTAAATTTGATCGTGTGTTGGATGAAAGTGATCTAGAGTAAATTTGTGAAATTTTACCGTTAAATGTCTGAGACGCATTGAAAAATCGAATGTAAACCTGTAAATAGATTTTTTAAAAAATGCTGTTTCTTTTTAATTGTTGATTCAAATTTGTACTCAAATTGGATTGTTGATTTTTTTGTTAATTATATTATAAATGTTTCTACTGTCACATTAGATCAATCTAATCTGTCCTTGCAGAATACAAATATTAATATCTTGAAAAAAATCTTACTGACCCCAAAATGTATATGTTGTATAGTTAATTAATTAAGAACAGAACTCTGCTTCCTGTATTAACCAGTGCTTTTATAAGGTAATAATGAATAATTAAGAGATTATCTAATACTAAATGTAAACTTCATATAATCACATCAGGTTGAGGATCTGACCGTCAAGCTGAACTCACAGGAAGTGGAGCTGACGTTGAAGAACCAGGCCGCTGAGGCTCTCATGGCCAGGATTGGCCTGCAGACAGAAAAAGTGAGCCAGAAGAGAAAAGATGCTGACCTTGAGGAGCAAAGGGTAGAGAAACCAAAGCCTTACAGCTGGAGGATCTGAGATGTGTCTTTACTGAATATCAAGATGGTGCTTTAGTATTTCCACATTACTTATGAGAGTGTGTGTTCATCTGTAGGTAGCTGCCATGCAAGCAGAGGTGTCACGAAGACTGAGGGAATGTGAACGTGATTTGGCTAAAGCTGAGCCTGCTTTAGAGGCGGCTACAGCTGCACTCCAAACACTCAACAAGGTAATATTTAAAAATGTAAAAAACTAAAAAACAATTTACAATTTATGTGTAAATGTAAAGTTTATACACTACCATTTTTTATTCAGAAAGGGCACATTTAATTGATCAAAAGTGACAGTAAAAACCTTTATAATCTTAGAAAAAAATTAAATTTAAAATTAGTGAAGACGGCATTCTTCTTATGATGTAACAAGTACATCAGGATTTATGGAAAGTGTTCCCGGTTCTGGCTGACCTAAACTATGCCAGCCTAACATTGAATTATAGAAGTTTATAATGTGTTGTGTGTATGCCAGGTCAAAGAGATGTGTTTTTAGTCTAGATTTGACCTGACAGAGTGTGTCTGCTTCCCGGACAATGTTAGGAAGATTGTTGCAGAGTTTTGGTGCTAAATAGGAAAAGGATCTACCGCCAGCAGTCGATTTTGATATTCTAGGTATTATCAACTGGCCGGAATTTTGAGATCGCAATAGACGTGACGGACTATAATGCGTTAAGAGCTCGCTCAAGTACTGGGGAGCTAAACCATTTAATGCTTTGTAAGTAATCAGCAATATTTAAAAATGTATACAATATTTAATAGGCAGCCAATCCTGGTTCTGGTAAGAACTCGAGCTGCTGCGAAGATGATTGTGTGTTAAGCGTCTGCGACTTACTTTCACTTTGTGATATGTGGTTTCAACAACCAGATGCATTTACACTTGTCCAGTTTTGTCTGTAAACCTTGTGCATTACATTTGTGTTAACTACATTCTAGTAATCATTTCTGGGTCATTTTGAAATGGAAATGTTGCTATTTTAAAAAGTAATTTCAGGTGAATTTGTGGGAAATGTTGTGTCCCGTGCCTCACACATCACAGCATCCACCTGTTCAAATATTTGTCACCTGAATTTGATGGTTTAAAAGGGCAGTTCAGTTTTTCTTCCTCCTTTGTGTCTTTTAGGTTAATCTGACAGAGTTAAAGACGTTCCCGAATCCCCCGGAGGGTGTGATTAACGTCGCCGCGGCTGTGATGGTGCTGCTGGCTCCACGCGGGAGAATCCCAAAAGACCGCGGATGGAAGGCCGCCAGAGTCTTCATGGGCAAGGTGAAGGCATTGCTCTGTATGACAATAACACACCCAGTGCTGTCTGATTCATGCAAGTGTAATCCACAACCAGCCCTTGACCCGCAGACCCCGCTAACCTGGTACAGTGTCATGAATACAGCATGTTATGAAAGCACTCCTGTGGAAGAGAATATTAAATACATGTCACATGAGATAGAAATGGAAATATTAGGGAATGGTTGATTTATGAGGTCAGCATGAAGGGGAGGAGAAGGCTTTTGAAAGTGTGTTGTGTGATACATCAGATGGATAAAGAACTAGGATGCATATTCAGAGGTTGCAGGTTGAGTCCTAAGTAGGAACGACCCAGGAATGAAAAAAGGTCATGACTGTGCTTTATTACTACAGTGCCCTTCAGTGCAACACTTTACCCCAGATTGTTTCATGTCCAGTGTTTGTGCATTTACTCTTCTTTAAGATGCTTTGAAATAAATGTGTGTGCAATTTAATCTGTACTTGACATGCTGTGTTTACCTAATTTCTCTAAATTAATTATTTTCTGAATTAGTTTAGTATTTTTGTATCTTAATGCACTGAACTATATATACACTGCAATGCAAAAGTTGGGGTTAGTAATTCTAAAGACATTTATAATGTTACAAAAGTTTCGATTTCAAATAAACGCTGTTCTTTTGAACTTCCTATTCATCAAAGAACCCTGAAAAAAACATATCGCAGTTTCCACAAAAATATTAAGCAGCACAACTGTTTTCAACATTGATAATAACTAGTGCAAAGTGCTCTAGTCAGTCAAAAAATCAGTTTTTGTGTGTGTTTTTAGTAATTGTTGGTTCGGTGTGTTTGAGTGCTCATTGTTACAATTACACAGCAGAAGTTCAGTGACATTTTTATTTGTGCATGGTAGAAAGTGTTGGAAAGTTTTCTCTCATCGACGCAAGACCAGGAGACGTTGGGATAAGCAGAAGTGATTTATTGGGATCTTCGCTGTGTGTCGTCTGTAGTGTTCTTCCAAGTCTAAATCTAATACAGTATTCAGTGTAATTATACTTCTCAAAGAGGGGAGGGATTACATAGAGGTGGAGTCTCTGAACAAAGCATGTAAATTAAGTATGAACACACCCTACTCTGAGAGCGCTACCAGTCCAATTGAATCAGCATAACTTATTCAAATGCTGATACTGGCCAGGAACTCCGGTTCCAAGAGCCAATCCCAGAGCCAATCCCAGAGCCATTAAAGACAAAAGGTGAAAGTCTCCCCTACAGCTAATCCAATCAACCCTAACGATTCATCGTCTAGGGCTGGGGCTCGAGCCATTAAAGACAAAAGGTGACTTACAATAGAGAAAAACAGGACTGGCAGAAACTGTTGTAACCTAACCTTAAAATGCTAACTTCAATGTACTTTTACATTGTTGTACATTTTACAACTTTTACTGTTGCAACCTAAATTAAACATTTCATAAATTTGTAATACAACAAAAGCAAATACTGATACTGACATTATGACATAAAATAAATATGGAAAATTGAACTACACGATTGAGGGAGCAGGCTACACAGTGAACTCCGAGAAAACGCTTCTTAAGCTCCGCTGCTTTCTTCGACCCTCTCTGTGTCTGGTCCTGCGCTGTGCTCACTCAGTGTACAGTGTGAGAGGAGGAGTGGCCTCTGGTTCCGCACTGTGAGAGGGGGAGTGGCCTCTGGTCTTGCACTGTGAGAGGGGGAGTGGCCTCTGGTCCTGCACTGTGACAGGGGGAGTGGCCTCTGGTCCTGCGCTGTGCTCACTCAGTGTCAGTGTGAGAGGGGGAGGGGCCAGCTGTGCTCACTCAGTGTCAGTGTGAGAGGGGGAGGGGCCAGCTGTGCTCACTCAGTGTGAGAGGGGGAGGGGCCAGCTGTGCTCACTCAGTGTGCAGTGTGAGAGGGGGAGTGGCCTCTGGTCCTGCACTGTGAGAGGGGGAGTAGCCTCTGGTCCTGCGCTGTGACAGGGGGAGTGGCCTCTGGTCCTGCACTGTGAGAGGGGGAGTGGCCTCTGGTCCTGCGCTGTGACAGGGGGAGTGGCCTCTGGTCCTCCTTCTAATCCAAACAACGTCAAACTTGGCACTGCACTTACTCGTGCCCGTAGCAAGACACCTGTCAAGTTTGAAATCCATCGGACTAACGGTTCGAGAGATATGCGAATAACAGACATACAGACAGACACACAGACAGACAGACAGACAGAGAGACGTTTCTGTGATTTATAGATAGATAATAAGAAATGTTTCTTGAGCACCAAATCATCATATTAGACTGATTTCAGAAGGAAAAATAGGCAACATCATAGTTTTTTTTATATTTTTATATATATATATATATATATATATATATAATGATACGTAATATATAATAATGATATAATCACTCTCCTCATCTGTAGGTGGATGACTTTCTGCAGGCACTACTTTCTTATGATAAAGAGCACATCCCTCAGTCCTGTCTGAGCGTAGTGAAGCAGGAATACCTGAGAAACCCAGAGTTCCACCCCGATCACGTCCGGACCAAGTCCTACGCAGCTGCAGGCCTCTGTGCGTGGGCCATCAACATAGTGCGCTACTACGAGGTGAGGAAGTGTGACACGTACAGGACAAAAAACACATGAAAGTATTTAAATATGAATATTAATGCAGTTTCATGAATTTAAATTCGATACATTTTATTCTATTCATTTTACCATAGTTTAAATGATCTGATTGGTTAAATCTTTTTTTCTTTTTTTAAATAAGCTAACTTGTACAATCAATAAATAATTATTTAAAAAATATTAAGCTGTAACTTTCATTAAGCCAAAATTAGTTTTTAGCTTTAAAATAACAAACAAATCATAAAAAAAATATATATATATCATTTTTGTTTATAGTGGAAATATATAGATATTAATTCAATTTGAGGAATTTAAATTCAGTAAATATTTTTTTTAGCTTTAATAACATTTTAAATAAAATGCATAAAGAAAAGTCTAACTTCTAAATGTAATAAAGAAATCATAAATATAATTGAAAAAATCCTTGGGAAATATTTTGAAAAAATTAAGCTCTAACTTTCTTTGTCAAAGTGGTTTTTAGGTTTTTGTTTTACAAATCTAATAAAGTAATATTCTTTAAGAAAATGTTGTTTTTAACTTTAAAAATACAAACAAGCAGATTTAATTTTTTTATTATTATTTTTGTTTATATTTGAAATATATGGATATTAATGCAATTTGAGGATTTTAAATTCAATAAAACAATATTGTATTAATTTTTACAATATTTAAAATAACATATTACATTTATAAGTTGGATTTTTCTTTATATAATTAATTGTTAAAAAAAATCCTTTGGAAATAATTTGAAAATATTGAGCTGTAACTTTATTTAACTCAAAGTGTTTTTTAGCTTCAAAATTACAAACAATCATTTATTTCAAGAATTCAGTTTTTGTTAGTGCACGTGTAAGGAAAGAGAATGTTTGTTTTTAAGGTTTATTGTGAGGTTGCACCAAAGCGTCTGGCTCTGGCACAAGCCAATACTGAACTGGAAGCTGCAACTGCAAAACTGCTCAGTGTTAGAAAGAAACTGGAAGTAAGTGAAAATGTTCTCTATTTTATACATTAAAATCCAAGCACCATAACCAGTCAATAATACTTAATATAGATATAAAGTATTAGTATCTCATAGTAGCTTTGTGCTGACAGGATCTGGACAGGCATCTGCAAAGCCTAACAGCTCAGTTTGAGAAGGCGGCGACTGAGAAACTGTGCTGCCAGGAGGAAGTGACACGCACCAGCCAGACCATTGAGCTGGCCAATCGGCTGGTGGGAGGCCTGCAGGTACTGGCCGGCTGTGAGAGGAGAGGTTCTGGGGTTATAGGAGAGTGCACAGGCAGACCTAATCTCAACATGAGTTTGGCTTCACTCAAAGGGGAGGAGGCCATGGCTTAAATGTTTGGCCAGACGCTGAGATTGAGCGCTCGGAAGGAAGGGGTGCACCACGGCAAATGCACCATTGATCTGGGCAAGGGGCTAGATGGCTGTTGGCCAGTTCGGGACAGTGAAACAAGAAGGGCACATATTCATCTGCTGTCTATTTCCCTGAATGGGGAGATCAGGATAATTGGTTTATGAGGGATGAACTGGATTTGTGTGTACATACTCGACTTCTAAATGGTTTTCTCTTTTCTCACTCCCTGTAGCTTTGATCATATATATACATCCACGTGAGATTATCTAAAATCTTTAGCACTGGTAATGCAAAAAATAATAGCATAATGTTTCTTTTAGCGCTTTTATTTAAAATGTTCGACTTTCTTATTCAGAGAAATGAATAGGGCTACAATGGGACAGCTTGGCTTTTAAAAATATCAAGACAAATGATTTGTCTTTATGCCATTGACCTGGAAGCAATAGTGTTTAGACTAATAAATCAGCCCGTCTATATGTAATCATTAACTTACCTCAAAGCCTTAACAGCTGTTGGAAATTAAAAACGCTTCACCCAGGACTGAGTGATATTCCAAGCAATCCATAATGCATTAGGCTAAAATTATAGTGATTTTTAACTGTCGGGGAATTTATTATGCGACATGTTCTAGAAGCTCGGCCCCTGCAAAGGGAATGTCAGATAAGATTTATCATTGCAGGAGCATCTCTGCGATATTATTGAAGTCTTAAATGAGTGCTAAATTGATGCTGAGTGAACATGTAACTAAACTTTCAAAGCCGGTTTAGGTGAATTGTGACTGTATACATTATCGCTCATGTTCTGTCTGTGTTTGATCAATTGCCGATGGGTTGAGAGTGAGGTTTTTATCTGGGTCTGAAGGCTAGATTTGAGGTTGTAACACGCCTTTAAGTGTTTCTTCTCCTTTGTCTTAATCAATTTGTCTTGATATTACTGAGCTCACTGTATTTGCAAATATACATTGAGGAAAATAAGTATTTGAACACCCTGCTATTTTGCAAGTTCTCCCACTTAGAAATCATGGAGGGGTCTGAAATTGTCATCGTAGGTGCATGTCCACTGTGAGAGACATAATCAAAAAAAAAAAATCCAGAAATCACAATGTATGATTTTTTAACTATTTATTTGTATGATACAGCTGCAAATAAGTATTTGAACACCTGAGAAAATCAATGTTAATATTTGGTACAGTAGCCTTTGTTTGCAATTACAGAGGTCAAACGTTTCCTGTAGTTTTTCACCAGGTTTGCACACACTGCAGGAGGGATTTTGGCCCACTCCTCCACACAGATCTTCTCTAGATCAGTCAGGTTTCTGGGCTGTCGCTGAGAAACACGGAGTTTGAGCTCCCTCCAAAGATTCTCTATTGGGTTTAGGTCTGGAGACTGGCTAGGCCACGCCAGAACCTTGATATGCTTCTTACAGAGCCACTCCTTGGTTATCCTGGCTGTGTGCTTCGGGTCATTGTCATGTTGGAAGACCCAGCCTCGACCCATCTTCACTGCTCTAACTGAGGGAAGGAGGTTGTTCCCCAAAATCTCGCAATACATGGCCCCGGTCATCCTCTCCTTAATACAGTGCAGTCGCCCTGTCCCATGTGCAGAAAAACACCCCCAAAGCATGATGCTACCACCCCCATGCTTCACAGTAGGGATGGTGTTCTTGGGATGGTACTCATCATTCTTCTTCCTCCAAACACGTTTAGTGGAATTATGACCAAAAAGTTCTATTTTGGTCTCATCTGACCACATGACTTTCTCCCATGACTCCTCTGGATCATCCAAATGGTCATTGGCAAACTTAAGACGGGCCTTGACATGTGCTGGTTTAAGCAGGGGAACCTTCCGTGCCATGCATGATTTCAAACCATGATGTCTTAGTGTATTACCAACAGTAACCTTGGAAACGGTGGTCCCAGCTCTTTTCAGGTCATTGACCAGCTCCTCCCTTGTAGTTCTGGGCTGATTTCTCACCTTTCTTAGGATCATTGAGACCCCACGAGGTGAGCTCTTGCATGGAGCCCCAGTCCGAGGGAGATTGACAGTCATGTTTAGCTTCTTCCATTTTCTAATGATTGCTCCAACAGTGGACCTTTTTTCACCAAGCTGCTTGTCAATTTCCCCGTAGCCCTTTCCAGCCTTGTGGAGGTGTACAATTTTGTCTCTAGTGTCTTTGGACAGCTCTTTGGTCTTGGCCATGTTAGTAGTTGGATTCTTACTGATTGTATGGGGTGGACAGGTGTCTTTATGCAGCTAACGACCTCAAACAGGTGCATCTAATTTAGGATAATAAATGGAGTGGAGGTGGACATTTTAAAGGCAGACTAACAGGTCTTTGAGGGTCAGAATTCTAGCTGATAGACAGGTGTTCAAATACTTATTTGCAGCTGTATCATTCAAATAAATAGTTAAAAAATCATATATTGTGATTTCTGGATTTTTTTTTATAGATTATGTCTCTCACAGTGGACATGCACCTACGATGACAATTTCAGACCCCTCCATGATTTCCAAGTGGGAGAACTTGCAAAATAGCAGGGTGTTCAAATACTTATTTTCCTCACTGTATACTTCGCTGTTCAAAAGTTTGGGGTCGGTAAGATTTTTTAATTAAAAAACTGAAATATTATTACAATTAAAAAAAAACTTCCTATTTTAGTATATTTTAAATAAGTAATGTCCGTGATGGCAAAACAGTAAATGTAATTATTATTATATATTTTTTTACCTTTTTTTAGGGTTTCATGGGTGGAAATGTCAAATTAAAAACATTTATTTTAAATAGAAAAATAACATTTTACAAATTTTATATTTTAAATGTCATTTAACAAATGCAACATTTTAAAATTTCAAATTTTTTGTCACTTTTGATCATTTTAATTCATCATTGTAGAGTTAAAGTACTTGACGTACTGACCCAAACTTTTGGATAGTAATGTAAATATTTTTATGTTCATTGAGGAAAATGTGTTTCCCAATTTTCATAACCAAAGTCTCATTTCTGCAATACAAAGAAAAACACACTTATGATGTCTGTTGTAATTTCGCTTATAATTCCATTGGATTAGATACAAAACACCAAACCAAGTGGCTTCTGCAAATAAAAGAGGCTTAACCTTTCTTAAACTTTTCTGAGCCATTTTGTGGTTTCTTTTAACTGGTCTTAAGGGGATGTGCATCTTGAATTGTTATTTTGTTACATAATGTATGTGGCTTATGTTTCCAAAACAATTTTGCACCCACTGTATGGGTGAAATGTATATATGTATACATATATACATTTGTACCCTATATATATATATGTATGTATTTATATGTATGTATATACAGTATATATGTATGTAGAATGTAATTCTGTGATTGAGATTCACCCAGTCATTCTCTCACTTCAGGCAGAGAACGTGCGTTGGTCGGAGGGACAGCTGGAGCTGGAGTCTCAGCTGAAGACCGTGTGTGGGGATGTGCTTGTGGCTGCTGCTTTTGTCTCTTATGCTGGATACTTCACACAGCCGTACCGTCACCAGCTCCTTCACGGCGTATTGATTCCTTTCCTCCGAGAACTCCAAGTATGATTCCATTTATTTATTTTTTGTTAGTCACATAATATGATTAAATAACAAGACTTGGAATAGTTTATTTGCTAATATTATGGCTTATTTGCCAACTCCTGAGCTGCACTCCAATGGAGCGTTGAATTGAATAGCATCACTAACTGTCTTCCTCTCCTCACACCTCGTGATCCAGACCCCTATCCCGCTGACAGACGGTCTGGACCCTGTACTTACTCTGACTGACCAGGCCACCGTGGCAGGCTGGCAGAACCAGGGTCTGCCAGCTGATCGGCTGTCCGTTGAAAATGCAGCCATCCTGATGTCCAGCCAGCGCTGGCCTCTAATGGTGGATCCTCAGCAGCAGGCCAGCAAGTGGATCCGAAACCTGTTTGGGCCCAAACTGAGGGTGCTGCAGTATGGCCAGAAAGGGTAAAGTCATTTTAGTTTGGTTTTTTATATTAAATAATATAAAGAAACATAAAAGGCTACTAGTCTTGAGGCTGATTTGTCTTGTCCTGGACTTCACTGTTAATGTTATCATATAGGTATCTGGATGTTATTGAGCAGGCTTTGGCCTGTGGTGAGGTGGTCCTTATTGAAAACATCAAGGAGAGAATGGACCCTCTCCTGGAGCCACTGCTAGGAAGACAAACCTTAAAGAAAGGAAGGCAAGTTTAACTCTGTCATTTTTTTCTTATATTATACCAGTGATTCTCTCATCGAGTGTATTGCAGTAGAAATTACTTAGAAAAATACTTTTTGGCATAAATATTTAGGGATTTTATACTGAGCTCTGAAGAGCCCCAATTTTGTTCTGTGCAGTATGAAAACTAGAATGGAAGATGAATTGGGGTTGTGTGATTTGAATAGAGGTGGAGGCAGCGGTATTGATTCTGCACTCACAGAAGCTGATAAATGTGCATTTGTTTGCTCTTTTTCTTTATGTGTGTTGAATACGGATCAGTTTTAGGCAGCTAGTGTTGTGTTTTAACTCTGGGAGAACAACATTATATGATATGATATGATAAATGATATTATATTATATTCAAAGATATTTAACAGGAAAGACAATTAAACATGGGGTCCTATCTAGGTTTTTTTTTGCACTACAAAGGCAAAACACAGTAACTATGACAAAAATAGTTTACAATTTCTTTTGATACATTTTTATTAATTTAGTATCAATTTGCATACTCAGTTTTCTCTGAATCTGAACAAACTAAATACGTATGTCATTTAATTACTGTTTTTTGTTTTGTTTTGCACTATAAAACTAACTTTACATCATTGATTACTCAATTTTAAAATAATTTTTTTAATGAATCTCTACGTATTTGTGTTACTATGACGTGTAAATAAACTATAGAAGATACTGTTCACTTCATTCACATTTATATCCTTCAACAGAACAATAATCAGTGTGGTTTTCAGGTATTTCTAGGATGTAGAAATAGATGCAACACCTCATCTTGTTTTTCTTGTTTTTCAGTGTTTTTGTTTTTCCCTTATTTATCACGTCTTTCTAGTCTTTTGTCCTTGTAGCATTGTACTACGGAGACACCTACAGTCCCACTCTTTTGACCCATAACTGTGGCCCGATGTTTAATTTGATTACAAGTTTATTCCAGCACCTGACCCACACACCAGTCCATTCCCGTGATTAATCCGGCCCGGGCACGGCAGCCATGATGGATCTGGTGCAGCTTCTCGGATGAAGTTCATTAATAATTGGAATGTTGCAGAGTGTGAAGTAATGAATACTAATTATTCCTTTCATGTCTGACGGAGGAGCATGAGCCAATCCATCAGCTGGGACTTTAATTTGGTGAAGTAATGGTTCTATCAATAGTACATTAATTCCATCTTTTGAAGACGTAAAGCCAGAGCGGACCCGGGCCTTGGCGGAACCTTTGGCATGAGAGTTGTTGCCGCTGGCTGACAGGCACAGGGTAATTAGGGAAAAATTAAAAGCCGCCACGTTTGGCCAGCCAGACCTGATTTAATTGAAATGCAGATTGGGATAAATATTGGCTGTTGGGAATATCATCTTCCAGTTTTATTTAACGCCTTTGCCTGTGGTGGCTATTGGGAGCATTTGTCATTCTTTTCTGTTTGCTTCAATTAGGCAGTTGGTGAAACTGGTGTCTAGTGTGGGTGGAAAGCGCTTACTGACTCTTGCGTAGATGTCAAGCTTTTTTCATAGAGCGCTGTTTAGCATGATTCAGTGTAGGCGTGTCCTGAATGCATAACACAATGTGGTGTTTCCACAGGTACATCAGACTGGGTGATAAGGATTGCGAGTATAACGGCGGATTCCGTCTCCTTCTACACACTAAGGAAGCCAACCCTCACTTCCCCCCGGAGCTGCAGGCCCAGACCACTCTTATAAACTTCACAGTGACCCGCACTGGCCTGGAGGAACAGCTCTTGGGGCAGGTGGTCACGCATGAAAGACCTGAGCTGGAGATGATGAAGGTCAGTCACAGAAGTCACTTATAATGACTTCACGATATTTAAAGCACTAAATAAACTACATTTACTTTGCCCAAAGGCAATAACAGGATTTACAAGGCAGATTAGTGTTAATGTTTTTGGTAGTGGTTAAAGGGTTAGTTCACCCAAAAATGAAATTCTGTCATTAATTACTCGCACTCATGTTGTTCCAAACTCCCAAGACTTTCGTTCATCTTCGGAACACAAATGAAGATCTTTTAATGAAATCTGAACGATTTCTGTCCCTTCATTTGAGCTTCCGCAATAACCAATGAGGTTCATTCTGGTGTTACGCGGCACGTTTGAGCTTCCGCAATAACCAATGAGGTTCATTCTCGTGTTACGCAGCACGTTTGAGCTTCCTCAAGAACCAATGAGTTTCATTCTCGTTTTACGCAGCACGTTTGAGCTTCCTCAAGAACCAGCGACATTCATTCTCGTGTTACGCGGCACGTTTGAGCTTCCTCAAGAACCAGCGAGATTCATTCTCGTGTTACGCAGCACATTTGAGCTTCCTCAAGAACCAATGAGGTTTTGTTCTTGCGGAGTCAAGCAGGTTCAGTTGAGCTTCTGTTTGTTCGCTGATCAATGTTTATAAGTGAATAAAAGCCTAAATTCAATCTGTTCATCAAACCCATAAGAATGAAAGTCTTGCGGGTTTTGAACGACATGAAAGTGAATAATTAATGACAGATGGGTGAACTAACCTTTTAAATATATTTATTTATGCGTTTAGCAGACGCTTTTATCCAACGTGACTTAAAACAAAAGTGCAACAAAAGCAATGCATCAAAGAGCCAACAATATTCATAATATACAGTGCCATGCTAAGACATCTAGATTAGGAAACAAGATAGAGAAGCTTAGAAAATGCAGACAAACATCGAGTGTGAGTGTGTCTGTGTCTGTGTCTGTGTGTGTGGTTCAGGTATATCTTATGTTATATTGCCCCACAAAGATGGCAATATCTGAAATCCTTGTCTTCGTGGGGATATTTTTTTGGCCCCAAGAGGAAAAAAGCTTATAAATCATACTAAGCGATGTTTTTTGAAAATGTAAAAATGCAGTTTATACAGTATAAAAATCTTTTTCTATGGAATGTCTCCATAAAACATGATAACCTAACGCGTGTGTGTGCATGCGTTTAAGTGCGTGCATTGGTTTAATGGTGTGGGGTGGTTAAGTGCTTGTGGAAGAGGTGAAATATATGCAAGGAAGTAAAGTTCAAACACGATTCAGTATGTTTGGTGGACGATTCAGTAAGCAAAAGTTTTGAAATATGATTATATAATAAATATAATTCTTCACATTTTTTCCATCAACATGTGGCCTTGAGGGCTTCGTAAATCAGAAATTTCAAACTTAAATCTTCAATTTTTATAAATAAATTGTAATAATTGTGAATGTTTTAATTATACACTTTAATTTGTTTTATATATTTTTCCTCTTGTATACTAAATGTAATCTCTAAAATGTAATTTTAACAAAACGACTGTCTACCAAGTACTAACATTGTCCATTTTTTGATTACTTCAGTTGGAGTTGAGCATTCAGCAGAACTTGTGTCAGATTGATCTGAAGAGATTAGAGGATGAGCTCCTGAGCAAACTGTCCACGGCAGAGGGAAACTTCCTGCGAGATACAGCCTTAGTGGAACAGCTAGAATATACTAAGAACACAGCCAGACACATCCATATCAAGGTATGATACTCGCTGTCCATTTACCTCAATTTGTTGTTGTTTGCTCAGGTCCAATGTGTTTAAAATTGAAATGGTTGTATAATAAACTGACACGTGTAATTACATTGTATACATTAATTTGATAATTGAATATTCCAACAATGGTATGCTGTTTACAAAGGCTATTGCAGCTCGAGAGAACGAGATAAAGACCAACGAGGCACGAGATCTGTACCGGCCAGCGGCTGAGAGAGCCGCCCTTCTCTACTTCACTATTAAAGAACTCCACAACGTTAACCCCATGTACCAGTACTCCCTCAAGGTAACACACTACACTAGAAAAAGTGAAAATGTACAGTTGTTGCCCTGATTATTTCCTGTACAGCACCTACACTACCGCTTAAAAGTTTAGGGTCAGTAAAGTTTTTTAATGTTTGTGAAAGAAGTCTCTCAAAGTAAGTACAGTAAGAACTGTAACATTGTTAAATTATTACAACTTAAAACAACCGTTGAATATATTTTACAAATAATTTATTGTTGTGATGGCAAAGCTGAATTACTCCAGTCTTCAGTGTCACATGATCCTTCAGAAATCATTCTAACATGATGATTTGGTTCTCAAGGTTTAACATTTCTTATTATTATTATTAATGTAGAAAACAGTTATCCTGCCTAATTCGGAATCTTTGATGAATAGAAAAGATTAAAAGAACAACATTTATTCGCAATAGAATTGTTTCGTAACAATGTAAAAGTCTTTACTGTCAATTTTGATTAATTTAATGCATCCTTGCTGAAAAAAGTCTTAGCGACCCCAAATATTTGAACAATACACTGGAAACAAAAAAAAAGATTATCTTTCTCAGTATTTATGTCTAGTTTTCCTGTACAAATGTTTAGACATTCTTAAATCAAGATGTTTTCTAAAACAAATTATCAACATTTAGTGAGTTAAAGCTTAAAACAAGAAAAAATATCTGCCAACGGGGACAGAAAAATAAACTTCAATCAAAGGCAAAACAAGATTATTTTTCTCACCGCAAATGAATGAAAATGGTGTGATTTGTGACCCCAGACTGCATCACAAGTCAGATTGTGGATTGATATCATTCAAAGCTCCTTCAGTTTGAAGATCGAGTTTTCAAATAATGTTATTGTGAATCCTCTTTTACATTTAAGGCCTTTAACAAAGTGTTCCTCAAAGCCATTGCGAGAGCTCCATGTGATAAAGACGTGTCGGTGCGTGTTTCATCTCTGACCGAGGCCATCACCCAATCGGCCCTTCAGTACACCTGCCAGGGGCTCTTCCAGAGGGACCAACTCACCTTCCTCACCCACACTGCCCTCCAGGTGAGTGGGACAGGACCCGACTTCAGAATAGAAACACCTCCCATCCACCCACCACCACCTCCTCCCTTCCTCCTCCTGCACTTTGTCATTCACATCAATCACTCCACATTTCTGCCCTTACATTAAGTTCCATTAGGCTCTGTCAGTGAAGTCGGGTCCGTTCCTATTGATTAACTCTCACAGCCCAGACACCCCTCTCCCTCAACTGGTCAGCTCTGACAGGAGGGTTGGCCGCAGTGGCAGAATGCAAATACCTGTCAGGACAGCACCTGTTTTCCCTGCTGCTGTCTGTCTCCACCGCCTGTCCTTCACACGTCCACATCAAACAGAGTAAAGCTGTTCTGGGACCTGCTTGTCCTTCTCTGATGGATGGAGACATCTGTATTCAACAGATCTGAGGTCTAATGTCATCATTACTTTGCGCCTCTGGTGTTTTATTTAGATTCTTCTGACGAGGGGCTCCATTGAGGCTCAGGACCTGGAACTTCTGTTGCGATCTCCTGTAGAAGTTTGTCAGAGCAGTCCCGTCAGCTTCCTGTCTCCACAGGCCTGGGGTGCCATTAGGGTAAGGACTGCCTGTGCCAGGAAATCACTCTCTTTCATGTTTTCCGATGTCATTTAGCATTGCTTTTTAGAAAATTATCAGTCGGAAGCACCTTTTCATCCTCTAAATAAGTTAACCCACCTAGCCCAGGGGTTTTCAAACTATTTAATTTGAAGATATATACGGTATGTCAGAGACCTTTCCTAAAATTTAAAGGCAGCTAGAATTATATTTTATGAGAAAATATTAAGTAAGGGTTAATGCCCGACGACGTGTCCATTGTCAGGTATTAATGGACGGCGGCGAGGCGTGAACCGTCCGACGTGCAGCGGAGGTCCATATATACCTGACAATGTACACCTCGAAGGGCATTAACCCGCTTATACCATGGTCACTTGCCTAATAACACATTTTTAAAACATTAGTTTATATTTTAATTAGTTTTACAATCGAAATCTAAAGTTTTTACAAACAATAACTTGGTTTCCCTGGTTACACCTGACGGTTTATTTACTAGGTGTCCTCTATCACTTTTTAATGGACACCCTGCAGCCAATCAGAATCGAGTATTCACCCAGACCATGGTATACGTGTTATTAAAGATGAGGCTAAGAAAATAGTAATTTCCATTTTTGTGTGAACTATTCCTTTTCCAGTGTACAAGGGTTCTTATTCTAAGTGTGAATATTTATAGAAAATATATGCAGGATATATGCTATAAATATAGGCAATATTGCAATGTTTTTAAATACTTTTGAACATTTGTTAATTGCTGATGTACTAAATCTCATTTCATTGCAGAGCTTGTCCATGCTGGATGCATTCAGGGGTCTGGACAGGGATGTGGAAGGTTCTGCCAAACGTTGGAGGAAGCTGGTGGAGTCGGAGTGTCCAGAAAGAGAACGTCTCCCTCTGGACTGGAAGAATAAGAGCCCCCTCCAGAGACTCATCATTCTCAGAGCCTTTCGGCCTGACAGGATGACCTACGCTCTCCGGTAATGAGTGTGCTTCAGAAAACAACCAATATCAGCCTAAAATTTTACTTTACAATCAGCTGGAGATGGCCAGGTTTGAAACACCGATGTTTTGGTCTTTTAAATATTGTCCTTCTGTATTTTCCACCATAATAGAAGTTTTATTGAGGACAGTTTGGGCTCCAAGTTTATGGATGTTGGTCGAATGGAGTTTGAAAAGTGTTTTGAGGAGTGCAGTCCCTCTACACCGGTGTTCTTCATCCTTTCTCCTGGAGTCAACCCTGTCAAGGATGTAGAAACACTTGGTACACAGTAAAACCATTTACACAAGACACTTAGCCTAACTTGTAATGTAATCCAAGTATTAACCCAATCATATGTATTTACTAGGGCTGAAGCTTGGTTTTACCACAGACCAGGGTAACCTCCATAATGTGTCCTTGGGTCAAGGACAAGAGATTGTGGCTGAGAGAGCATTGGAGGCTGCAGCTAAAAGAGGACACTGGGTCATACTGCAGGTAGAACACATGACACATGCATACAAACCTAGAGAAGACTATAAAACCACAAATAGAATACATGTCAAGTCAAATTATTTTAAATAGAGCTTTTCACAATATACAGTACACTGTTTCAAATCAGTTGTTAATGTTTACATTTTCTTAATATTTTTATTTCTTAAAGTCGCATTTAGCAGATTGGAGTTTGGCGATAATATAGTTAACATTTTGTGACAATACAAGCAATCGAGCAGTTGAGATATATATAGAGTCCTTATATCGCCCTACCAGGGTTTGAAATTAACACCTGCCAAACGCGGGTAAAAATCAACTGTGGTGGGTAATGCTGTCAAATCACTAGCAAATTTGACATGTTACTTATTATGTTTACTAACTTTGCTGGGGAAGTTTTTGTACTGTATTGATCTGTCCACCAAAAATACATTTTTGGTGATGAGGATGAAAGAGGAAAGGGAGGTTGGATGATAGGATTTAGTTTGAATAAGAAATGAATGTATGAAATCCAAATTATGTGTATATATATATATATATATATATATATATATATATATAGATAGATAGCTTATAAGCTTATAAGCCTGTAATCTGATGTATTTTCTTTTTTTTTTTTTGGCTATTAGAACTTAAAAAATTTGTAGCCTTATTGACCGGTGAGTGAAAAAGTTCATTTCAAACCCTGCGCCCTACGCAAGACAAGTATTGACATGTAAAAAAAAATTACAGCAGTCATTATTCAGAAACATTTTACCACTTGATGCCAAGTTTGATCAGTATAAAGTATCCCATAGAACAGTGCATAAAGAATTAATAACGGAGAGTGTATTGCCAAAATGCCTCTTTTACATATTGAGTGTCCACACCAACCTGCAATATCGTTCTGTTTCTTATAAGCAAGTGCTGTATTAATATCATCTGCCGACTTAAATGTTGTTCGTTGAGAAAGTGATTGCAACGATATTGTATCTCTGTGCCTATAACATATCTTTTTATTTGTGTGGACTCTGCTATTCTTTTACATTTTGAACGATATTTACAATTATATCTTTATTGTTATCCGGTTATCATACAGGCCTTTATTATGGCATTATATGGTTTTGTATTTTAGAATGTTCACCTGCTGCCGTGGTGGTTGGGTCGTCTGGAGGAGCTGTTGGAGAACACGGGCAACAATGCTCACTCAAACTACAGAGTGTTTATGAGTGGAGAACCGGTCCCCAGCCCTCATGAGCACCTGATCCCTCGCACCATCCTGGAGAATGGCCTCAAACTCACTACTGAACCGCCCACTGGCATGAACTCCAGCCTACATGCAGCTCTGGACAACTTCACCCAGGTCTTTACACACTTCCCACAGACAAAATCAATAAATTCACATGTGAACTAATCAGATGTTTTGCTTCGACTTCACTATTATTCTAAAGAAAGTGGAAACCAGTAATAATTTAGAATGAGGTGACTAAAAATGAGGTGTCCAAACTTTTGACTTGGTGTAATTATTGTACATTTGTTCCTCATCTCCTCATTTCTGTCCTACAGGATACTCTGGAAATGTGTTCTTATGAGCAGGAGTTTAAAGGACTCATGTTCTCGCTGTGTTACTTCCACGCCTGTGTGAGTGAGAGGAGGAAGTTTGGGCCTCTGGGCTGGAACCAAAGATACCCATTCAACAATGGAGATCTGACCATTTCTGCCAGTGTCCTGTACAACTACCTGGAGGCCAATACTAAAGTAAGATAAAAGTTTTCATTACCCTGATGAAAAATACAATGATTACATCATAATATCAGTGACTTTTTAAAGAATTTAATACTTTTATTTAGCAAGGATGAATTAAATTGATCAAAAGTTACAATAAAGACATTTATTTTATTAATTTTACCAAAGATTTCATTGTTACAAAAATTATTTCAAATAAATGACCTTTTCATTGTTCATAGAATCCTGAAAATGTATCACAGTTTCCACAAAATTGATAATTATAAGAAATGTTACTTGAGCAGATCATACAGGAATAAATGACATTTTTCAAATGTATTGAAATAGAAAAATAAACAAATATTTTAAAATTGTAAAACAATTTTTACAAAATTACTGTTTTACTGCATTTTTTTAAATCAAATAAATGCAGTCTTGGTGCAGTCAGAATTGCGTGATATAAAGTCGCAATTGCGTGTTATAAAGTCAGAATTGCGAGATTAGTTAAATTAGGACATTTAAGTAGCTTTTAAGTAGCTTCAATTCTGACTTTTTTTCTCGCAATTGCGAGTTTATATCTCGCAATTCTGACATTCTTTTTAGAATTGTGAGATAAAAACTCACAATTGTCTCAACAAGTGCCAGTTATAAAGTCCAATTCTATGGAAAAAAAGACTTTTTTACTCTACAACTTTACAACTCACAATTGTGACTTTATACCACGCAATTCTGATTTTATAACACACAATTGCAACTTTATACCACGCAATTGGCCCTTTATATCACGCAATTCTGAGATAAACAGTCAGAATTGTGAGATGTAAACTTGCAATTGTGAGAAAAAAGGTCAGAATTATGAGATAAAAAGTCGCAATTACCTTTTTTATTCTGTGGCGGAAACAAGCTTCCATACCATTTTGACCCAGAAGAGGAACATCATTTTTTTTTTCATCCTTTAGTTTTAAGTATGGAAAAGAAAATTTGGATATGTGTTAGGACTGTCAAAATACAAAAAAGGGGGGTAAATGAGATAATAGCATTGTAAAAGCACGGTAACACTGAAAACTTAAAATGTTTTGCACAATGACTCAATGAGAAGTTTCTGATAAGAAACAATATGGTTTTAGTTGGAAAAAAAATGGACCCAGGAATGCAACAGGGTTTGTTTAATGCATTACGAGGTTTAAAAGATCTTATTGGCTTTACAGTCTCCACTAAAAGTTACATTTAGGCCTGGTTTCACAGACGGCTTAGATTAAGCCAGGATTAGGCCTTAGTTCAATTAGGACATTTAAGTAGCTTTTATAAACATGCCTTAAAAAAAAACAAAAAAAACATTACTGGTGTACATCTTGAGACAAAACAATGGCACTGACATATTTTAAGAAATGTCAGTGCAAGTTGCTTTCAGTTAAAACAACTCAAACATTAAGCCTTGTCTGTGGAACCAGGGGTTAGACAACTAAAACTCTATAAACATTTTAATCTCAAATTCTACTTACTTTGAACCTGGAGCATTCTGTGTAAAGTTTAAGTGACTAACTTTGAGCTGTTTGTAATTTAAATAAAATCTCTGTCACTCACTGAGTGACATCTCTTTTCCCACAGTGCTGTGTTATTTCATCACACAAAGCGAACAATCACAATCTCACTGTATACACAAAATCATGTTTCTCCTTTCCAGCATTACTCTGGTTACAACCAATTATGGTGGCTCTAGATTTCACCCCTCCCCTCCCCTCCAAAAAAAAAAAGAAAAGAATGTCCTTCATTATGTTAACAAAACAGTAACCTGTATGTGCGTACACTGAGGATTCATTAGGCGGCAAATGAAGCGTCGTGCTAAATGTAATTACACGCGTTGTGCGTGACACCTTACAACGCTTCATAAGTGATCACTGCAATTAGAGCTGATGAAAGAAGCAATTTGCAAAACAATACAGGTACAAATGATGGTGAACCTTCAGCGTCTGTCATCGGTTATAAGACAAACGCTCACTTGTTCTTCTCTCCTTTACAATTACACATCATACGCTCTTTTCTCAGGCCAGACTTAAGCCAAGCACAGCAAGAGCTTGATCTTTGCTTGAATTATACATTAAGTGGATTGTCTTTTTGTCTGGTATAGAGCCATTTCAAATGAAAACCATCACTATAGGATGTTCCCATCATGCAACATCAGTCCCTCACCTCGTACTTGTGAGCAAAACCATGCATCCATGTTCCACCATTTAGCAGAAAGCCAAAGTAGCAGTTTGCAAACCTGGCTAAAAATATTGCATTGGGTATTAAACGCAGGACGCTGAGGGATCAGCTTGAGCTGGAGATTTGACATTTTGGTGTGCTCATATGTGTTGCTCAGGTACCCTGGGAGGATCTGTGTTATCTGTTCGGAGAGATCATATACGGAGGTCACATCACTGATGAGTGGGACAGGAAGCTCTGCTGTACGTACCTTCAGGAGTTCATCAATCCCAAGATGGTAAAGACATTCAGAGCACTGCAGTATAGGCTACTGCAACACATCACACTATTATATCATCTGATTGTGTTTCAAGACAGAATTTCTGAATTTCAAAGCCATACAGCTGATAACAAATGTTTATGAGGTAGAAATGCTCGAGCATTTGGCACAAAAAACTAAAAGATGAGCATCTAAAAGGGCAACAGGATGTAATTGTACTTATATTTAAAAAAAAAAAAAACTGCATATAATGTTAAACATGTATGTACACAAAAAGTGCATTGTATCAAATTATTAATTTAAATAGTAGTACATAGTAGTTAAAGACACAATATAAAGTGGGACCAAACAATCTAACTTAATTAAAATGCTAGACAGACATACAATCAATATATATTTATTTTTCCCCCTCAATAACGTTTTTGTTTTTATTGAAGAACATACTAAGAACTTATAGAATCACAAAATGAGTTGTGGTTAATTAATTTACCTATATCGACAATCCCATTTTCTGTAAATAATGAAGTTTGGTAATATATTCACAGGGTTTCTGAGGGTTTAAAGTGTCTTAATTCAACCTTGCACAAATTAGGACTTTAAAAAGGTTCAATTAGAGCAGAAACTCTTAAATTCATAAAGTCATGGCATTAAATGTTGCATGCATTGCATAAAATGATGTTCTTCCTCAGGATTTTTGTCCTGTTGTCAATACAGATTTACTTTAAATGCAAATGTAAAATGAAGTCTTGAAAAAATTAACAAAATAAAGTGAGTTTATGCTTAAAACAAGAATAATTGATGAAATGATTTGTGAAAACTTTCCTTTGAATTAAGTTGATTTTTCTGAGCCCATTGGCAGATATTTGTTCTCGTTTTATTCATAAACTCACTTCATTTTGATCAATTTCACAATTCAAGACTTGATTCTGTATCTCTAGTAAATGCATCTTGATTTAAGAATCTTTAGACATTTGCACTGGAAGATTTTTTTTGCAGTGTTATGAATTAAAAGGTAATGGATATCTGTTAGAAGTATTTTCAGCTCTAAATGTAAATGTCTAGGGAGAAACACAATGTGTTGTATTAGCAACACTTAAGAGAACATTTTGACGTATTGAGTTCCCTTTTATACCTCAATTTTATTTACTTGGTCTTAAAGTCTTACATTTACCTTCATATAACCTGCAGAAACCCTGTGTATGTTAAAGTTATAGTTCTGTTAATATATAGAAGGCCTTTGAATATTGTGTTAGACAGTGGTGGGCCTTCAAGTCGAAAAGATAGAGAACTATTGATGTACACTCATTTAGCAGATGCTTTTATCTAAAGCAATTATTGACTGATAATACAACAAAAGCAGTTCCAAATTGGAACAATAATATGAGGTGCCACAAAGCTCTAGAATTGCTCAGAAAAGGATATAAGTAGCTGGTATGGAGATGTACTGTAGGCGAGACACTGGAGAGTAACAGAGAGAGAATTCGAGAGAAGAATTTGTTTTGTTTTTTAAGTGTAAATGCTATTGCAATTATTTATTGCTGCTGCAATCCAAGGAATGGTCGTAATTGTCTGATTTTATAGCAAACATCTGAGTAAAACAAATTACCGAAAAAGAAAAAAATGTCTTTGGTTGGGGTGAAATTCTATGCGTTGGTTTTTGATTGGATTTTGAGATGTGGGCATTGCACTCAAAAGTGGAGGTAGATGAACGCGAGCGTGCAGGTGCGGGGCTAAATGATTGGAGAAGTCCTGCCTACATCATCAGAGAGAAGTCTGTCGTTTCACCGGAAGATCCAGTTATGGCATTTTGATATAGAAGGGGCAACCACCAATCTTCAATGTAAAGCACTTTGATTGCTGAGAAAAGTGCTATATAAATTTAAATAATTATTACTATTATTATACAATAGATCAGGTGAAATTTGATTTCATGACCACTTTAAGTCATATTGTGAGATGCAATGTATAAGTTGCGACTAATAGTCACATTTGTGACGTACAGTCAGAATAACCTTTTCAAATAGTTTCCTCAGTGGTGAAATCCAGCTTACATTTTTATACGGAATGTACTGTATAATTCTAAATAGATAAGGCTATGTAAACCTAGATGATCTAAGTGCTTCTTTCATGTTCTGCAGACAAATTTGTCAAAATGAGATTATCAATGCTTGTTTATTGTCAACTACCATTGAACATAAATCAGGTTTGTACATGTAAATACTGTAGCTGTATGGGGCTCTCTAGTGGTGAGGATCTACATTACATCACATAATTTTCCTTTTGATACAGTATTAACCCTCCTATTACCTTTGGGGTCAATTTGACCCCATTCAGTGTTTAACGTCTCAAAATACATACTTTAAAAAATTTTTTTTGCTTCAAATTTAAAGACTTTTCCTAATTTAATGGGGACAACTGGGTAAACATAAAATTAACATGATGATAGGTTTTCAATGTTCTGTACGTACTTTTGTAGCATCGGTGTTCTTTGGGGTCAATTTGACCCCAGGCTCATTTTGCTGTATAAAACATATAAGAAATATAATTTTTTTTGTTGTTCACACATTGGTGATTAGGCACAAATCCCACATTTATTCTGGATGATATTGAGGTCATTATAAGTTGAGATTTTATGATCTTCAAAAACCTTCCCTCTGCTTTAGGGCCCTAACCTGACATTACCATATAGGCCTACTTGAAGTATTGCGAGAACCACTGATAGTTCACACGATATAGTGGAGGGGGGAATCATAATTCTCACAAGAAATTAGATATTTCCAGTGCCAATTATATATTTCCAGGGAAGGGAAAACATAATTCTTGCAAGAACTTTGATATTTTGTTCCGTGGGGGAGGGGAAAACATAATATAGGGGAGGAGCAAATGTATGAAAGCTTCCACAGAAGCCTTATAAACCATTTCTCTTTGTGCTTTGTGAGCTCTCTCTTTATGCTCTTTCTCAATTGAAAATTACCTCTTAGCAAAGTTTTTTGGGGTTTTTTTGGGGTTCTATACGGACCTATTCGCCAGCAAGACACCAGTCGACCCGCCCGAAATGCAGGACGACGCCATACCAGCCATCCCGTCAGTGTTGACCAGTGAGGTCAGGCATGCGATCCAGAACATCCAGAAAGACCGGGCGCCAGGGCTGGACGGAATCGAGGCCGAGCTGCTCAAAGAGGGTGGACCGATGCTGTGGGCAGCATTGGCCAGCCGTTTCAGCCGCTACATGGCGCAGAAAAGAACACCAGATCAATGGCAGACGGCCAAGACAGTGCTGTTGTACAAGAAGGGTGACCGCGAACAGCTGAGGAATTATCGGCCAATCTGGCTCCTGCCGACCGTGTACAAGGTCTTCACCAAGGTGCTGTACAACCGACTAGCCAGGTAGTTGGACGAACAACAGCCACCCGAACAGGCCGGCTTCTGGTCTGGCTACAGCACAATGGACCACATCCACGTGCTGAACCAACTGCTCGAACGCTGCCGGAAGTACAAGATGCCCTTGGTACTGGCCTTCATAGACTACGAGAAAGCCTTCGACAGCATAGAGATCAATGCCGTACTGCTCGCCCTACAACAACTGGGCATCTCCTACGAGTACGTGGACCTTTTGCGGGAGCTGAACAGCGGATGCGCCACCAACATCACCTTGTTAGACCGGACACTTCCCACTTGAATGACAGGGTACAGCTGTGGCCAAATTTGAAATTTTTGCTGCTTCAGTTGTTATGATGTTGATTCACATTTTTCTAGATTATTGTGCAGAGTGATCAGTGGCATTTTACATCATTTCAAAAAGCTTTATCACAAAACCCCAAATTTCACTGTTTTTGTCCTTGGCACCAAATTACCAGCTAACATCATTTTACTAATCATATCATCAGCACATGATTGCTATAAGGAAGGAAGAAGTGCTTCCAATCATTGTGTTCTTCTGTTAGCAATGGTTTCCTCCAAAGAAAGATGGAGGATCATCTTTGCATCAAAATGGCCTCCATTTACCAGATCATCAAGAGCTTCAAGAATAGAGGTTCGGCTGCAGTGAAGAAGGCTTTAGGATGTCCCAGAGTGTCCAGCAAGTACCAGGAACTTCTCCTGAGGAATCAGCTAGGGAATCGTGTCACCACCAGTGCAGAACTGCTCAATATTGGCAGCAGGTGGGTGTGAGAGCATCTGCACAAACAGCGAGGCCAAGACTTTTGGACAACGACCTGGTGTCAAGAAGGGCAGCAAAGAAGCCACTTCTCTCCAATAAAAACATCAAATATTGGCTGAAATTCTGCAGGAAGTACAAGAATTGGACAGCAGAAGACTGGTGCAAAGTTAATGTATCTGATTAGAACATCTGGAAAATCGATTGTCCAGAGAAGAAAAGGTGAACGCTACCATGAGTCCTGTGTCGTGCCAACAGTGAGGCATCCTGAGACTATCAATGGGAGTGTCATATTGACCCCAAACCTATCCTTGATAAAATATATTGTATAATATAATAAATAAATAGCTATTAAAACACCAAAAATATATATAATTTTTGAATTTTAGATAAATCAGTGACATTTTATAGTGATTTGCTAATTTGTCCATAGTCGTGCAATAGGTATTCTGGATGTATAAGGGGTGGGGGTGGGGGTGGGGGGTTGGTGGTGTTTTATTTAAAGGGCTATTTAAGTAGTCAACAAAGAAACATAAAGTACCTGACTTAAACCTTTGGGGAAAAAATCAAATTGTGGGGGTTTAAATTGGTGGGGTCAAATTGACCCCAGTGGGTAAAAGATGTTGGTAGATTTGAGGGTAACAGGAGGGTTAAAGCATAGATAACAAAAGAGAAGATGAATGCATTAACACTATAGACCTTACTGTATCATATTAGATACGCAAATTTCTAAGGCCTCTAAATTATCAACCTGATCCCTGATTAAAACTTTGCTGAAAAAACTGTTGTACACAAACTTCCACATGTTGTCTGATTGATAGTTTATATTTTTTTTGTATAATTGTAAAAATGTCAAACTTCAGGATGTGGTGAATCTTTACTGATTTTTGTAAAGTAAATTTTATATTCCTAGTAATATTTCAAGATGAACACTTTCTGGACGATGTATATAATCCATACATCGTTTTTTAGAATCAGGTTAAAATATGATACAACATGCTTTTGAGGAACGTTCATTTGTACATCTCTCAATCATCATTGTATTGCCTTGCATTAATGCTGCCTTCATGTGCTATCGTAAATTTCCTACTTCCCACTTCTGAAGTCATGATTACGAGCGTGTTGCATTCAAGTGCTTTGTTGTCAGAAAAAAAAGGAATCATGGAGGACACCAGGTTTATTCTTGCTTATTTTGGGGGAAAATCTTATCAAAGCTAAAATGATATTTAGTGTCATTGACAACCATATAAACATTCACCAAGCTCTCTAGATAGTCAGCTTGCTGAAGATTCTAGATATTTCTGTCAAATACAGGCTATTTCCGCTGTGTATAAAACATGCAATATGCTTCAAATGATTATTCATATATGTAAATATGCACTACTTTAATGATAAGACAAGGCTCTCTAGCTGTTCTAATAAAGTCTAATAATCTAATAAAGAAAGCTCGCCCATCTTCGGTTGATACCCAAACATTCATGTCCAGTTTTTAACTAGAAAACTTGTATTTATTACGATAATTCCGGCATCTTAAATGCCACAATAAAAAGAGAGGCTCAGTTTGGGCCTCTGAATAAAATGGAGGTTTTATTTCACATGTCTTTTGGTTCCCACATACCGAAGACACGTTTGTTTGCGTGTTCAGAGTGCACAGTATGTTTGGACCTCATATGTTTAATGCTAAGATCTTAAGCGTGTGTGTTCTGAAGTGGTGTGTGTGTGTGTGAGGTTATTAAGGCTGTTTTCCAGCAGTGGTCAGGCATGCAGCCCAATGTTTCCTCACCGAGTCTCATTAGACCCCAGGATGAGCAGCCATCAATCACAGAGTTTTTCCTTTAGCCTTTCCACACAGCTGCATTACTCTCTCAGTGCCCAGCACCAGCCCTGCTATCGATTACCACACACACCTTCATCTGTTAGTGAGCACTAACACAGGTTGGCGTGGTCTAGTGTAACAAGGCTGATCAGGACAAAATATTGTGCAGAAAAAAACCTGTTATTATATTTGTGACCTAAAATCATGTTGTGTCACTGGCTACAAAACATGATCTATCAAGTCTTTTGGCTACCAGATGTAAGTAACTGCCAGTAACTCCATGATCTCTAGAGTGACTTATCCTCTCTCACCAGTTTGAAGGGGAGCTGTTCTTGTGTCCTGGCTTTCCAGCGCCTCCTGATCTGGACTACACTGGGTATCACAGCTACATAGACGAGAGATTGCCCTCGGAGAGCCCTGGTCTCTACAGCATGCACCCTAATGCTGAGATTGAGTTTATGACAGCCACGTCTGATGCCCTCTTCAAAACTTTACTGGAACTGCAGCCTAGAGACTCATCAACTGGAGAGAGAGCATCACAGTGCATAGAGGAGAAGGTAAAGCTATTTGCTAACTATCATGAGGATGTGTATGCACTGCTGTTCAAAGGATTGTGATCTAAGATTGTTTTAATGTTTTTGAAAGAAGTCTCTTATGCTTATCAAGGCTGTATTTATTTGATAAATGCAGCAAAAACAGAAATATTAAGTAAGGAATAATTGACTCCGGGCCGTTGAATTATTAGACAAATAATGCACACCCAAGGTGCTAATGCGGCCACGACACGAGGCAGAGTAGCAGTTACACCTTGGGTGTGCATTATTTTGAATAATTCAACGGCCCGGAGTCAATTATTCCGCTTATACTACATTAACCACACCCCAAAACATTGTTCAGATGATGTATTTTAAGATATTTGTCAGGTTTTTGTCCTGTTTGTGGGACGAATTTCCTGCGCATCTAATCCCAAGCCTCCATTGCCAATTCCAAAACGTCATTTTAGAGCCAGTAACAGAGTTCAGCCACTGATAGCAGACTGATGCTTATTGGTTTCTTAGTTCTTTTTTAGTACCTTAGTATTCTACCACTTTCTACGAATTAATAAAAAAATTATTTAAAAGATTCTCCTATACGGGATCAGCCTGCTTGTATTTAGAGTGTATAGTCACTATGGATGCATAGTTTTTTCTTCTTCCTGGGTCAGGTGAAGAGTGTTCTGGATGACATGCTGGAGAAGTTACCTGAGGAGTATAATCTAGCAGAGCTCATGTCTAAGACCGTTGAGAGGAGCCCCTACATCCTGGTGTGCCTGCAGGAGTGTGAGCGGATGAATCTGCTGCTGGCAGAGATACACAGATCTTTAAAAGAGCTGGACCTGGGACTGAAGGTCAGTGCAGTTGATTCCTGATTATTCAGAAGCGGTTGTGTTTCAATACTACGCCGCATGTTTTAGTTCTGGAACATCTGCATTTTTATGTGTATTTGATGTGGAAAAGTTTTTACACCCAACCAAATAATGTGAAAAGGTGTGAAAATAATGTGAACGCCAGGATGTGAATTAATGAATCTTACTACGGTAAAAGCATAGCTCATGAATAATAATTAGGTATCATTGATTTTGCTTCCATGTATCCTCTATGAAGAGTTATGTAATAATTCATATAGTTAACTTGAGGGTGAGTAAATGATGACAGAATTTTAATTTGTGGGTGATCAAATCCCTTTGTTCCAAACCTGCATGAATTTCTTTCTTCAAAATATCTTCTTTTGTGTTCAGCAGAAGAATGTTGGTAACCAAACAGTTGATGGACCCCACTGACTTCCATAGCATTTTTTTCTCCATACAATGGAAGTCAACTGTTTGGTTACCAACATTCTTCAAAATATCTTCCTTTGTGTTCAGCAGAAGAAAGAAATTCATACAGGTTTGGAATAACTTGAGGGTGAATAAATGATGACAATTTATTTTGGGGTGAACTATCCCTTTAAGTATTGACTTGAGGGCGAGTAAATGGTAAAATTGATTGTAAAAATGTAAATTTGCATTTAAAAAGAAACCACAAAGAAAGTAACATTGCTATCACTTCATTCCCTGTGCCTGTAAAAACATGAATGATGTAATGTCATGCAATTTTCCAACTGTTTCGTCTTTTATACCCTCACAGACTATACCCATCACTAAGGACCACTAAACCAGAAATGTTAATATATGTGTGGAAAAAATAAATTATACATTTTACAAAATGTATAAGTTATAAATATTTTATATATATATATATATATATACATATATATATACCTCTGCTTACTTGTATATGTACTTTTTTTTTTGTTTAGTTTTCTACACCGAGTGTTAACTGAATCCGTGTTCTCTAACATGATGTTACAGGGTGAATTGAGTCTTTCTTCAGACATGGAGCTGCTCCAAGCGGCTCTGTTCTACGATAGCGTTCCAGAGAGCTGGAGCAGGCTGGCATACCCTTCAACCAAAACACTGGCTCTGTGGTACAGTTACCTTCATGTATAGAAAAAAATCTAAAACTCTAAACCGTATCACATACAGTACAGTAGGCTTGAGTGATGAGGTCTGCAAAATCATACTCTGCAGGTTTCGTGACATTCTAGCTCAGTGTCGGGAGTTGGACACGTGGACTCAAGACTTTGTGTTTCCTGCTGTGGTTTGGATCTCAGGACTCTTTAGTCCTCAATCCTTTCTCACAGGTGAGACAAATGCACACAAACACACACATACACTGTACAAAAGGGCTCTTGCTGTCACCGTGCTGAAAATGTTCTGTTTTGCAGCGATTCTGCAGAGTATAGCTCGAAAAAACAAGTGGCCTTTAGATAGGATGAGTCTGTCCGTGGACGTCACCAAAAAAACCAAGGATGATTATGGGCATCCTCCTCGAGAGGGAGCGTTCATCCATGGACTCTACATAGAGGGTGAGTATAAGCTCAATTCTGAAGTGAATTTCATGTTGGTGTGGATGAATGATGGATTCTTGATGCGTTCCACAGGTGCTCGCTGGGATAGCTCCTCAGGTCTGTTATCGGAGGCTGTTCTGAAGGAGTTGACTCCGGCCATGCCAGTGCTGTACATACGTGCGGTCCCCACCGACCAGCAGGATGTGAAGAACACCTACGAGTGCCCAGTGTACCGCACCAAACTCCGCGGCCCCACCTACATCTGGAGCTTCCCTCTCAAAACACACCAACCACCTGCAAAGTGGGTTCTGGCTGGAGCGGCCCTGCTTCTGTCGGTGTAAATGAAAGACCAACTCTATTTCCCCCATAGAGGTTCTTATATAAACAGTATGGTGTTGATCCCATAATTTTTAGCTATAAAAATTAAAGCAATGTTTTTTTAATGTTTTGTTTCCATCCAAAGTTTCCAATTTAACCTATGCGCAAAATTGGAGTATCGCATAAAACATTTGCGAATAATGCACCGTTTCCATCCCATGTGCTCAAGAGAACAAAATCGTCACATCCTGGGGAATTGACGCAAAATACCTGTAATAAAAATGTAAGTTACTGCAATCGGGGAAGCCATATTGGCTCTTAAATGACTTGTGCCTCAGTGCCCACAGACGAAACGCAATAACAAATGCTCTCATGTTATCTTTCGTTCGGAGGCGGATGCCTGGTGTTTAGGAACGCAAGTGTGCAAGACTTTGGCTCAGGCCTTCCAGAATGACCAAACCAACATTTGAGATGCTGTGCAATGAAACTGGTCCGTTGGTTGGTCCAGTTATGCCGTCTCACATGATCTGTTGAGGCAAAGTCACACTTTGCTTTTTTTTTTTTTTTGTGCATTGTGGGATTTATTCGTTAAATGTTTCCATCATAGTTTATGTGCATGTTTGAAAAAAAGTTTTTTATGCACATTTTTGGAATTTATGCGCATCTGTTCAATTCTGTGCATTTTTTTTTAATACAATATCCTCAAACTTAAAAATAGGTGGATGGAAACATAGCTAGTATAATATCGTTTATGAATTTAATTTTGCATTTTAATCAGTGTTTTAATGTATGTATTTTAATTTTGTCTGATGCAGGGCTGCGCGTTTAACTGGAATAAAACTGAAATCGTGGGATGGTTTAGTGTAATCGCAAATGCTGCGATTTAAAGACGTGCGTCTTTTACACATCCTTTTTTTCTTTTTCTTTTTTTTAGTGTCTTGGACCGGCTTAGTTGGTCCACCGGTCCATCTCCGCATCTGCTGTGAGATTGGATCGCTTATAATGTGTACTTGATAACGCAACAATCTTCACATAATGAGAAGCGATTATAAACCGGCTGTTGTCAAAAATAATTATAATAATAATTAAAAACTCCATGTGGTTTTCCGCCAAAATAATAGCTTGATGGTTTAACATCAGTAAAATTACAAAGTAAAATTACTAATATTTATGACTTATTTTAATATTTTATTTAGAACCTAACAATATAATGACAAAAAGTTTGACCAAATAGGCCTTTATCACAACACAATAGAACGCCGGAAGTAGCCGCGAAGCAGTGTACAGCGTCTTCCGGTTATTGCATTCACCATGGCTTCATGTTAATTATCACTGGACTACTTCGCTCTCGCGTCTCCGAAAAGTTTCATTTTTTTTTTGTTTTCTTGATTCCATTTGAATGGTTTAATTAAATTGTTATAACCAATTGTTTAAAATGTAATGATTTAAGAAAAAATTTCTTCAAAGGTTAACCAAACTTTTATTTTGACGGGTTGCCGTGTAGACCTTCTCTCTGTGTGTTATGATGATAGTTTCTCTCAAATGAAGCTAAAAAATGCTGCTGAAGTGACTCTCAGAGCGGCTGTGTTGATGAAGTGCATTAATGTTAATAAGTAAGGCTGAAAAAAATCGCGAGCGTCATGCGTGCCTCACTGTGTGTGTGTGTGGTAAATGAAACGCGTCGGTGCCATTCATTCACAGAGACACGCAGAACATGCACGATTCCTATTTAAATAGTCTTTATGCAGTTTAATATTGACAGACACTGGTCTATATCGCGATTTTATTTAAGTTTACTGACCTACTTTTCATCTAAATGTGTAACTAAGTAACCACCGGAAGTGCGAGTACACTGCTTAGCGATTTCGAACGTTCCGAAACCAGGAAATGAGATAAAGGCCTATTGTGACGTCCTACAAACAAGCACAAGCCTTAAGTTTTTTTTTGCATTTGAAAACACAATCTAATTGTAAATTTTTATTTTTTTTAAAGAAAAATCACAATTAGATTTCCCCCAAGTCGTGCAGCCCTGTCTGATACCTATTGTATCCTAAATTGTGATACCTAAATTGTGCACAAAATCTAAATACAATAGAAAAAATGTGTAATAAGTATTGTTATAATATTGCAATTATTGTAATAAGTATTGTACTGTAAATATTAACGCTATATTGATGTTGTTATTAGCTTAATTAAATTTAAAGCAGCTCAGTGAATGACACTATCTCCTCGAGTGCCGCACAATAAGTCTCAGTAGATTATGAACCAGGCTGATACTGATTTTCAATTGAGGTGTGTTTGACCTTCCTCTCCTGATGAATACAGATAGATCAGTATGATTCATCTCACGTCGGTACAGAAACCAATTTATCATCTTTGAATGACATGCTTGGTCTTATCCATTTTTTCCCTCACGTGTCCCTCGATGTGATTTAATAACTTCTACAGTGAACTGCTGAACTGTACAAATGTGATTTTGTTCAACAGTAGCTATTTTAGAAGGTATTAAACATAAAAATCTACGGAGTACACAATCACAAAAACACACAACATCTGCTGCTGTGTTTGTCTGTATAGTTCCTTGCTATGACGCAGACCTTGTCAGGAGACAAGAAAATGATACATCTGTCCAAGAGAGGGAAATGAGAGGTTAGCACAAGCTGTGGCGCGGTCCCTCCCCTCTCAGCGAGTCCAGCGGCGGCCTCACAGCAGGTAATAATGGCCCAGAACAGGATGGATCAGTAACTGTTTAGACAATTCATCCTCGTTCTCACTGAGACGGCTGAGATGCCAATTTAGCGTCACAGAGAAGATTCACACTCTTAAGTGACGTGTAATGAGATCTCTGGTTTATTAAGTAGTCACTATTTACAGACCCCATGAAATCAAAATACAAATTTTTTGGCTTTTCCGGTTGGCTTCGCGGTCTCCATAAGATAATGTACTCTTAAAAGTTAAAAGGTATTTAATACTTCTGGAACTCATTACTAAAAAAATATATATATTTTTTTATATAATAATAGGTTATGTTTACTATATTTGAGGTGTGTATATATGTAAAAATATACTGTATTATAATAAGTTATGATCGTATGGGAGTTGTGATCCCATGAGAAAATACTATACCGGAAGTTTGCATAGCCACTGAGATTTTAACAAAACTACAAGCAATACTTGTACAACTACTAACACGGCTGTAAATTAAAAACTATAGGTTCTTGTTAACAAAACAAAAAAATGGAGCCGTTCAAATCCCCCTCATTCTTAAAGTTGCATAAGGAAATGTTAGCACACAAAAGAAAACTGCTCGTCAGGCATTTTACAGTCTTTTATTCTCAATTATATCAGAGAAGAAATGTCGTTGCAAGAGGTGGAGGCGAAGTAACACGGATAATTTATAATAAATGCTGCAGTATATATAAAAAAAAAAAGAATTGTCCATTTTGATTTCATGGTGACTTTAAAGGTGCAGTATGTAATACTGAGAGTGAGAAGAGCAGTTGAAATGGGGGAGGGAGGGGTTCTAGCAGACCAATCACAGCGTTTGCAGTCTGTGTAGAAAATACCAAATAGCTACTATTGGGTAAATTGGTATTGGGCGGGATAAAACATACCAAAACAAAAACATACATTACGACACGGAACGCACATTTCAAAGTAGAATAATAGCATTGTATTTTGGAGAAACATGTATTTTAACTTAAATTTCTCAAAAAGCCAAAAAATGACATGCAGCATCTTTAACAGGAATGTCTGTTAATTCACATTCCTACCACTAGGTGGCGGTACGTGTCTAGTTTACATTTGCATACAATGTAAGGTAAAAAAATATTAGGCAAAAGATGGATTTTACAGCATGGGCACACAAAAAAAGAAACAAAGACAGTGGCAAAGGATTTTTTTTTTTTTTTTCTTTAATGTCAGGCTCTTAGTAAAGAAAACTAGTGCAAACAGCAGCTACAGTCAGTCACTGCTAACAATTTTTTTCTGAAGGTGAGATGCACACCTTTCTATTGCTTTATGACCTGGCTTTTTTTGTATTTATTTTTTTTAAAAAGTCTTAGTATTTACAGAGTTCACACATGAACCTCAGGCATTATCAGACTGGTCAATCAATGGCGTCGCCAAATCCTTCAGACCATCTGATCACATTTACATTACATCATTTCTTTGTATTTAAAACCTAGGCGTTGTCTTCCCCTTCTGAATCAGGGACAACTTTGTTGTTTAATAAATATCTTAATGTCTCATAAATCAAAGTACAACTTATACAAAGAAATCTATACTTTTGCTTTCTTCAAGCACTATCTAGTGTCAGAACCATTGCTCACCGTTGTTTTCAAACAGGAGGTTAGTCCATAATTTGTATCCAATTATTATGTAAAAGTCTGCAAAATAAATTGCATATATTTTCTTAAAGATATGCATTATTTAAATATGTCCTTATAGTGTGTGCAAGTTCAACTAATGGCCTTTAATCTACAGTTCTACTTCTTGCTTCTGGTAGCAATACTGTACCTAAAATACAGTGTGCTGCCTTGAGATATTTTTCTGATTGTCTACAAATAGTTTGTTGGACATGATCTAAAAAGGCATCAAATTGTTTTAGATTTGTGTGCATGTAGGTCAAATCCCATACTAATTGGACTACAATAGAAATGAAGATTCTTTTCTCATATATGCATTGCTAAAAACAATCCACTGGCTATTGTTGTGAAACTATTTTGAAGTGGCAAACTGTCTCATAACAACTAAAACTCTGTCCTACGCTACTGAGTGAAAGTCTGCTGTACAAAAAAACATCTGACTCTCAACATGATGTTTCTGTACTGTAACTTACAGAACACTGGGTCACTGTAATGTTTCATTTCTGTTTCAACTGTACTGTAGATTTCAGAAGCAATTTTATATTTCGCAGTCTTGCATGATTCAGCGTCTTTCTTCGTTTCACATTATTAATCTTGTGGAGATTTCTTTGGCTGTGCGATACACTGTATCTGCTCGGTGTGGTTGGTGTGAGTGTGTCTCCCCCTAGTGGAGGACATACTCATCACAGTCTTCTGTCCTGTCGTTCAGTAGTTGATTTAGGATGTGTGGAGTTGCTCTATGTCCTGGGCTCAAGTCTATGTGAGAGCTCAAATAGAGTCTGTTGATTGTCGATGACGTGCAGGTAATTGATGTACGTTCTCACTTCCACGCTGTCCTTCTGGGACAACATGTTTCCTAATGGACAAAAGACAAAAATCATTCTTATAACCTATAGAGAATCAACACAACAGGAGTGAGGCTGACTTTCAGTGTACTTGAAGCCACTAAACTGTGATGAACTATTTTAAGTGTAGAGACAGATTTGGGTCATGCAGTAATATATATGGACCTGTGTGTTCAAATAAAAGTTGAAGTGTGTCATTGTTTTAAATACTAAAATATGTTCTGCCATTCAGGCTTAATATGAAAAGACAACCAAGTAAAGCATTTTTAGGCTGATTTTCCTGAGAAGGGCAACACTGGCGCTATCAAAACGTTTTGGTTGTTTGAGCAGTCCGACCAGCAACAGCAACATTAGTTCAACCAATGGCATGAGATTGGGGCGTGACTATCTGGTTACCTGGCCAATAGGAGATTGTGGGCTAAGTGTTTGGGAAAAATGTTTGAAACAGCCTTTTTTTGTGTGTGTGTAATTCCATTTGGATGTGGTTGCTGTGCAGAGATTACACACTTAAGCAAGGATACATTATTTTATTCTTGTAAATCTGTGTGTTTTGAGCACTTACCCATGTGATCTGTCCGACACTGCCTGATAATCCGCACTGTGTCTGCTATCATGTGCTGCACAAAAAATACATCTCACATAAGCTTGATTTGTTCACTTGATGGTACTGTATGTGACATTTAAAGGGATAGTTCACCCAAAAATGTCATCATTTACTCCCTCGTGTCATTTCAAACCTGTATGACTTCTGTGAATTGAGAAATGTCCCCTCATACAATGGAAGTCAATGGTAACCAAAACAATTTGGTGACCAACATTCTTCAAAATATCTTCTTTTGTTCCACAAAAACAAGAAGTCATATAGGTTTGGAATGACATGAGGGTGAATAAATTGACAGAATTTTCATTTTTGGGTGAACTATCCCTTTAATTAAAACATAAACAATAATAAAAGGACTTGTATAAGGCCCAACTATTGACTTACTAGCTTATCGAAGTTGACCAGGTTGTCGAGAAAGGTTTTGTTGCCCTCGTGAATGAAGGTAATATCTGTTCAGATAGAATGTTTGTTCAAATGTCACTACACACATTTCTGTTGCAAAAATGGCCAAAAGAGACTCTCAACATGTCCAAAGAAACTAGTGATAAATGCTAATTATTTCTTTTAAACTGCTTGTTAAAGGAATTGTTCACTTAAAAATGAAAATTGTCATAATTTACTCACCCTCAAGTTGTTTCAGACCTGTATGAATTTCTTTATTTTGTTGAACACAAAAGAAGATATTCTGAAGAATGTTGGTAACCAAACAGTTGATGGACCCCATTGACTTCCATAGTAATTTTTTTCCTACTATGGAAGTCAATGGGGTCCATCAACTGTCTGGTTACTGACATTCTTCAAAATATCTTCTTTTGTGTTCAACAGAAGAAAGAAATTCATACAGGTTTAAAACAACTTGAGGGTGAGTAAATGATGACAATTTTCATTTTTAAGTTGACTATTCCTTTAAGTCATGATGTAAAGAATACTGTTTTGGGGTCCAAGCCTACTGGTTTCAACTATCTCAACAGCCGTTTATGAGAACTACTTATTCATATCACTCATTTAAGCTAAGCTTTGAAAAACTCACATTGTACACTACATTACAGAACCCAACACTTTAAAGATTCATAAAAGATTAAATCACTGTCTGGCCATCTGAGATGTTGGAATAGGTTAAGATCGTGATTTTTTGTCAGTAGTATTACTACACACAGTGAATGTATATTTGAGCCGTTTGCTTTTGGCATTTGATAGTGTTTGGGCGCGGAATATCTGTTCTAATATCTGTTGTGTTGGGTTGCCTCAGTCTAAAACCGCCATATTTAAACATTTAAAGTTGACACGAAATAGAAATTCACCTGTTTTCTAAATTTATGTTATTGATCATATTGTGAATTATTCATCCATGCATGTTTATTTTATTTTTAGACCTTGTGGCTGCTTAGAACACGATGTCATGTGCAGATTACTAATGATCTGATGATATTGTGTGTGTTTTTGGTTGTAGCACCTTTCAGTAGCAGAGGTAGGAAAGGGATCTTGGGAGACTTCATCTTCCTGAAGGCATCTCTGTAGGCTTTATGGTTTAAAGAAGGGTCCTGTGGGTCATGCAGAAGCATTAATGTGTACATATTTGTATTATTTTACCTGTGAAAGCATCTGGTTTGTCTCAAATCTCTTCCTCTGTAATGCCACCTGCTGTTTCCTCCCTGGAGTCTCTGATATGATTACGGCTTCATATATCACATCCTAATGAGCCGTAAACAGCACAAAATGCTCTAGCGGGAGGTGAACTAGCAGGAGGCGACTTAAGATTGTGATGAGGCAGTCACTTACCGTCAGGCTCTCCAGCTCGGAGAACAACTTCCTGAACTTCCCAGGGACTTTCTGAAATTAGGACGGTTAAAAAAAATTCCTGTTTAGCACATTTTGCAATACACTCTAGTTTCTTGCTTCTAAAAATAATTACAAAGATTGATGTTGAAAATCTGACTGCAACACTACCACTCCACATATACAGTAGTGTATTTCTATGCATTGGAGTTGTTGTCTTCCTACCTCCAATGTCTGAGTGAGTCGACTGACAGCGGGACTGTTCAGTCCCATAATAATCGCAAAGAACGAGTTCAGGTTCCTCTGTGCTTTACAGCTACGAAAGAGTGAGAGAGACAACAAGAAAGGAGAGGAACATGAGCATGTACACCATCTGATTTATTTGAGTAGAAAGAAATACAACCACGAGTTATTTTAGCATGTTGCTATGTGATTGCAAAGGTGTTTTGGCTTGTTAGGTGGATGCTTACTGGCCCAAATCAAAAAGTTTACGATATGGCTCAGGTCCTTCGGAGTTTATGGGATTATTTCCGTCAGCGAGTGTGTGTTTGTGCACGTGTACTTACTGTGCTGCGATCTTGATGAATTTTTTGAAGAGTTGCACACGTTTGCAGAGGGTTGTGCACAGAAGCACTTCAGTCATCACCCACTGTTGAGTCTCATTACAGCGCTGCAACAGCTGCTCCAGCGCCACCGTGTGGCCAGCGCTCGCATCGCGGCTTAACGTGAAATGCACCAGCTCTTGCTGCACAGTAGTAAGGAAAATAACATGGCTATGGTTGCTGGGCCTTGTTGAACATTGTAGAGAATCTCAGTATTGAATCAAGACTATCGAGTATGTTCGATTTACAAGCCAGCTGTGTTTTTAAAGTGCCCCTATCGTGCTATTTTAAAGGTTCCTAATTTGGTTTAGGTCTCCTACAATAGGTTTACATGCATCCAAGGTCAAAAAACACCTTCATTTTCTCATAATCTTCATTGCAGCATTATCACTTTTCTCACAGTGTCTGAAGCAGCTCATTCAAGGATTTGTGATTCCGATAAGTTGAAGAGATGAGTCCCACCGTAGGACCCCAGTGGTATGCCTGGGTCTTAAGGTGGGACTCATCTCTACACCACAGCGGTCTTGAGTCTAAACCATTTCCTTCCCGAGAGCCTACCCTGCTCTGATTGGTCAGATGGTCCAGTCTGTTGTGATTGGTGTTCAAAATGCCCATTACCATTTTTAAATTTCAGCTTGGGACCTTGTATATTCTACTGAAATTCCACCCAAATATCACAAAGACATAGGAAACATAATCCTTATTAATACATATGAATCATCTTAAATCTGTTCATCATATTAAGTGATCATGTCTGTTGGATTAATTCATTTTCATTTTTAATTAATTTAATTGTTTTCACATATAAAAATTGCTCAATGCACATTCATAAACGGATCAAATATGATAAACAAGCTCAACCTTGCTTGAGCACCGTGAACAAACCTCAAAATTTTGGGTAAATGGATTTTCAATGGAGGGACAGAAATTCAAACGACATTACGGTGAGCAATCGATCACGTCATTTTCTTTTTTGGGTAGAATATTCCTTTAATGTTGGGTTATGTTCTTTTGTAGGAAATATTTTCTTTCATTCCAGACTGATATTATATAAAGCAACTGTGTTTGATAACTACCTCATTGCCTATTTTAAAGTTAAACTTCATTTTAGTTGTCATTTCTCTAGTACACCTTCTCTTGTGCTGCACTGTGTGAAATGTGAAGACGTTACCTCATGGACGTTACTAAAGAAACTCCAGTCACAGTTGGTGAGCGACACGGCAACATCCCATGTGTTCATGCCCAGCATCTTTACTGAGCGCTGGTGCCCATTATCAGTGAAGGGACTCTGGGAGAACAACACAGACATTCATCTGTTCAACGTTATACTTAAAGTGGGTCATTCACAAAGTCAGGCAGAGAAGACAGGCAAGTTTAGTCGTGTGTGGACCTGAACTAATGGTGTGGAAAGCAGGTTTGTTTTAAGAGCGGTTCAGAAAGCATCACTCTGACTCTCACCATGATGTCCGTCAGGTCTCTTCTGCAGACCAGCAGCCTCTCAGCGGCACTGAGTGAAGACGAGAACACACACTGATCCGACTGAAGCAGAACCTTCTCTGGAGAAAGAGAAAGAGAGAGAAATAACAATGAAGAGAAAGCAGCAATGGGGTAAACACAGTGAGGTACAACAGAACATGTATTTAAAAATCATTTATTTGGACCCCAATTTGGTAATTGGATACAATGGTCCTGAAGGCCTTCTTAATTTCTGTCTCCCAAAAAACCACCACAACATGTCCTTAAATACCTGTTGTCACTGTATACACTGAAAATGTTCCTGATTCATGAGGTCATTGTGGGAAGTGTCCAAAGGTTGATTTTCAGATTAGTTTGATCTCATGTAATAACATTTAAAATGTTGCAAAATTATGCAGCTAATGAGAATCCCACAAATGATCACATATATTTTGAGACTTAAGAGTTTATGATATTTAGTTTGAAATATTTTTATGATACTTATGACTTTGTGGTATTCAGTTTTGTTGAAGGTAATTAAATCAACAGTGTTTCAGCGTTTGAAGTGAAAATACAGATTTTCACCATATCACCTTATTGCAGGGGTGTTAAATCTGGTTGAGGTGTGTTTGATCAGGGTTGGAGCTAAACTCTGCAGGACAGTGGCCCTGCAGGAGCAGGTTTGGACACCCCTGCCCTATTGCACTAGCTGCCTTACCATTTGTATTCCCTTTATTAGCATCAGAAGAGGGGGCTTGTTGTACCCTAATGACTAGTTCAAAAGCATAATAGCACACCTGCAGACGTACGGACAGTGATGTCTCAAACACAAAGCTGCAGCAATGTCAATCAAAATGAAAATAGAAAGATGTTTGAACTCGATCAGACCTCCAGGATACGTGACGGCCATCAACACCATGTCGTCCTCAGCGCAGTCAAGCCTTTCGGCCACAGTCCTCAGCAGTTCCTGCACAGACACCTCACTGTGTGTCCTCACGCTCACGTATGAATCTATGGTCACGTCCACGCGACACAGCACTGAAGACACACAATTACCCAGCGCTGCATCTATCAGACACCAGTTCACATCAAAATGCCATACGACAAGATTCTCACATGCTGTTATACATAAACACCGCAGTCAGTCAGACCTCTGTGAGAGTGTAGGAGAGAAATATGAGGGACTATTTTATGAGCTTACCTTCCTTCCTCTCCCTCTGAGCTCCTCTCACAGGGTGCCAGTTCTCCTTCAGACTCAGCTGGTGGAAGAGAGCTTTATTCTGCAAGACAGTAAACGTATGGGATTGAGAATATTATTGCTTATGAGAAATACACATGCTAACACAGACACACACACACACACACGTTAAAGCAACAGTGAAAGCCTTATGCGGTATAACTTAACCACACAGCATTCTGCACTGTTTTTGTTATTGTTAACGAACTGAAATCATTTTTTATCTATTATTTATATTTTATTTTAAGGATTAAGAGCCAGATTTACTAACAGCTTGTTTTGGCATTAAAACCCTGTTTTGGCATTAAAAAGCTACAGTCAGGATTTACTAGACATGCAGTGAAAAAGTAGTGCTGAAAATGCGTGGATAGGGTTATTTTTGCGGCTGACCTTATTGCATATGCATTTGTAGGAGTTTCCCTTTCAGATGCAAAATTAATGGGAGGAGAGTATTTAAATGAATCATGCAAGGTGATTTACTAAGGTTTGCGCTCGTCAATTTACTGGAATTTGCGCCATTATTTCCCAGACAGCAACATAGTGTCGGCCCAGATCCGGCCCACATCTGGACCGTGTGAAATCCACATGAACCAGATTTGGGCCAGATCTGGGCTGACACTATGTTGCTGTCTGGGTTACCGCCCAAAAAGAGCATGTCTTTAACCAGATGCTAATTTGCACTGCTCTTGGTAGATTGTGTTGGTCATTATGGAAATGATCCGGATGCTTCTGTGTTCTTTAATTTGCGCAGAACTTTCCACTGCCATCTGCGCTTTTATGGGATTGCACTCTCACGCTAATTTGCCCCGTTTAGTAAATCTGCCCCTAAGTATAAAGGCCAATATTCTACACTTTTATAATGATTTTCAAGTCCATTTTTGAAAGGCTTTCTATCTCCATCTCTGGTTGAAACCTAAAATTACTTAAGATTACAAATTTGTTTTTTGATAACATCAGCTGCGCTTTGAAATTTGTCATTCTACACTTGAGACACACAGAGTAAGAAGAAAGTCCCACAAGATGCACATTTATACCTAAAACAAATGTGTCCTGAGCAAAAAAGTAGCACGTCTTCCCCCATAGCAGTTTAGTTTTACATGTTTTTGTTACTGTACCTTTAAGATCTCTACATGTAAATGCCTTTTGTCACCAGGGCAGGGCGAGTTGATGAATATTGAATAAGCATTGAGTGCACAAACTTACATCGATTATGCTTAAAAGCTGACAACATATAAAGTTTATACAGTGTCTTAAAACCATTAGTGATTTAAAAAGCAAATGCAGTTCAAGTCAAATGTTTTAAGGAAACCTGGCACTTAGATTTTTGCCCACTACCCAGAATTCACTTGCATGTCACTGGCTTTATTGGCATCCTGTCAGCTTATTCCGCAAGCGCGCGTCTTGTGTCATTCGGCATCAAGATCTGAGAAAAACCCAGTGATTTCAAAGTCTAATGTGAACGCAGTTATCTTGTGTGGTCAGATTTTTACAATGAGCTGTTTTCTGATATCTATCAGTGTTTCTCATCGATATATAAATGTGGGCGGACATATCTTAGCATTGCCATGGTTCAGTCGTCAATATCATGATGACTTCTGATGATACGTCCTCTTCAAACCACAAAAAGTTCAATCAAAGTGCACTGAGGTGGTTTCATTGAGCTTCTGTGCGATATAACAGATGGTCTTAACTCTTACCTTCTTCTGCGGAGAGGATTCATCTACCGTGCTGAGAGATGAGAGGGGAAGACCACAAGAGAGAGACAGAAAGAAATAAAGAAGAATGAGCCAAGGGGATCACTTGAAATATAAATGTGCCATTATATCAATACTGCAGGATGGCATCTCCCACCCGCTGCGAGGAGCGCTCGTAAAAAAGCCTTTTCTCATTCAGATCAGGCCTGAATCATCAGCTCTAACATTAAAGTCTGACACAACGTGATTTACTGATTGCCTCATCTAAATGAAAGCGCACAACGTCCTCATCCATGCACAGCTCATTCTGATTAAACAGCCTGATAAAAACGGGCAATCGGAGAGAGCTTTATAGTCTCCATATTCCCCATCTGATGCCTCTCTGATTAATCATTGGCCTTTCATGAAGCACCAGCAGGAGTGTGATGTATAGCAGAGAGGTCAACGGCAGGACTGCTGCTTACTAAACACAAATATTGGACGAGCGAAGCTCTTTGGCCTGGAGGAATTCATTTATTTTGCTCTGTCTGCATATGTATTAGAGGAATATTACAAAGCCACTTTCCTAATCCGGTGTTAATTAAGTTGTGGGCTCATGAACCCCAAAAAAACCTGACCCTGACCTTACTGTACTTATAACATGGCCGTCATGAATCCAGGCTTCAAAAAACAAGGTGAGGTGAGACATGACCAAAGAAAAGATTTTATAGTTCTTTATATAGGGAAAGCATAAGATGTCGTTATAATAATTATAATATTAAGTAAGGGATAATGTACACCCAAACGGTTGTTATCTCAAAATAAAACCAGACAGTGTGATTTTGTAATACGTAAATAATTGGACACAAAATACTGATTTGAGTTGAAATTGTTTATGGGCTCATTAAATGCATTGCTTCTGTGAAGAAAAACAGTTCCTAGCAAGCAGCTTTGAGTCTAGGCGAATGAACAAGTTCAAACAAGATGGACATTTAAGGGATAATGTACAGTTGCACCACTTATTACACTTTAAGGAGGAACGCCAGCTCCGTTTGAAAGAAGCACCGGCCTCAAATACCCGGATGAGATGGTCATTATACAGCGTAACTATTGACGATGGTCATTATGTCGCGACTGGCCAATCAGAAACAAGCATTTCAGAGAGCTGTGTAATATTATATATTACCTCAATAGGAGCAAAAAATGTTTGCTATGCAACATGAACACTAAGTACATTGTTCTTATTTTTTGATGTAAGTACATAGTAGTTAAAGACACAATATAAAGTGTAACCTGACTTAATTAAATGGAAGTTTGGAAAAAACTCAAAAATCTGAAGGGGCACATGCCTCTCAGTCAATTTCTGATTAAACAATATGTTGACAGTCATTCAAAAGAAGTCATTTAAAACTGCAGTTTTATAAATCCTTTAAAACTAATTAAAGCTCAGATATCCCCCACAGCAGAATGTGTCTGTCATCTCGAGAGAGACTGATGAGGATCTCAACTGTCTTCTTTGTAACATCATTTCACTCCTTTATTATCTCTCTGTTACTCTATTTCTCATCATGTCTCCCAGAAGTGAAAGGGAGAATGTCAAGGAAAACCATGCCTTGTTGGGCTAATCCCAAAGTGGTTGCATGGATAAAACTCAACATGATTTTATTTAAAAGACGAGAGTTTATAGGGCATCACTTTGTCTTTTTCCATCTCTCATTTTGCATTTTTAGGAGTATGAATAAGGGATGTCATTGTGCGAATATAATTGAGTCTTAAAATATCTGCCATAACAAAGAGCTTCCCAGAAATCAGTTGTGAACAAAAAATGTATAATTTAAGACTAATAAAATGAATTGTGTAAAAATCAGATGTGATGTGTGTGTGATAATGATGAAGTGACTCACTGTCTCCTTTGCATTCTTAGAAGTTTCTGAAGTTCTTTGAGATCCTTCTCCAGGGAGGGAAACTCATAGAGATCATCCAGAACGTGTCTGTACAGAGTCTGCAAACATGAAATAAACGCAAGATTAAAATTTCAGGTTGTGAATGTGGCATAATTTATTACTATTCTAACTAATATATATCAAATATTGATTACACTGTCTGAACGAATAGATCTGATTTGATTTAATTTTAATAAAAAAGGTAACTCCTTTTTACAGTGTCCTTGCTATGTCACATGTAACGTTACTTACTGTAGTAATAACTATATAATTACATACATCGATCTAACCCTATATTAATGTTGTTAATTTAGGGTACGTTTACACGCCAGCGATTGCAAACGTTTTTCCTTTGCAGATGACAACATGGTCAAAACGATACGGATCCGAAAGAACGATTAAAAAGTGGACATGGTCCACTGGTCTCCAGATAACTTTCCAGACAATTGCATTACAAGTATTATCCTAGTGATAATATGCCATTTGGATATTATATGGGGCATACTTAATTCATCAAAACATTTAAGTTATCAGGAGACCAGGATAGGGATAAACCGATAAACTATCGAGCGACGTCTTTTGATGACGTGTCCACGACGTTTCTGGAAGGTTAGCCAAGATTTAAAAAAAATGGAACTTTACCACGACGTCCTCACAACCTTGTCATAAATATAAACGTTGTAGGCTATATAATGTTATAAATATATATATAAACGTTGTATTAAGGAGGTTAAGTGTTCGTAAAAACAACAATTAAAAAAATTATAAAAGTGCCACTTCACGTGGAGGGGTGGCATTTTGCACATCTGAGCGGGTTTAAGAACTTCAAAATGAGTTTTAAATTCATTAGATTTTTTATTTATGCAATGTGTTGATTCTAGATGTTTATTTATATATAAATGCTGCGTGACTGACGTGTTTTATGGGCGTGCGGGTTGAACATTCGAGCTGCTTTCTTTCAAACCCTGGAGCGGCGCAGAGTTTCCATGGAAACGGCGCAGCAACACAACTAACAAAGCATCAAACTCCCTCTCTCGCTGTTGTTTTCACTGCCTTCAGGTGAGTTTATCCAAAATCACACAAATAATACACACAACTGTTCCTGACACTTTTCTTACGTGTTATTGACACACATCTGTTGAATATTTACTTTATAGAAATGATTTAGTGTCTTCGAAAAAGTCCGTTAGCATCTCACCTGTTTTCAGAAGATGCTAAGTAACAACAGTAAGGCAAACCTAAGCTCTTGTTTATAAAAAGTTTGGGCTTTTAATCACATCTTTATGTGTAGATGAGAGATTACGATAGTTTTGTAAAGGTTTTGCTGGCAGTTGAATGGGTGATTGGAAGTTGACTAATTTATTTAACAAACTGATATTTAACATAAATGTATTTGCTGTTAATCGATGACGTCACTTAGACGGAGCGCTACAATTGTCTGAAACTAGTTAAAATGCGTTTTGATTTTTCACGTAAAGAAATATTGATAAACGTCCTGTTATTTTAGCAGCGACAAAATAACCCCTTAACAACAGAGGGAAAGCTCCACGATTTCAACGTTTCTGAAGGAAGTTGCTGACAGAGAGAAACACAGGTGAACTTTCATATCCATTTCCCCACAATGTGTTTTACCTATATCACCATGCATATGTTTTTTCTTCTTCTTCTTTTTTCTCTCTCAATTTTTATTCATTTATTTATTTATTTATTTATTTATTTTAAGAAGGCTTTGACATCCGAATGTAAGTGACACTTTATGAGCAATATTACAACTGTAACGTTATGTGGCACGTCGACGCAAGGACTAATATGGTCCTTTGATGTTACGTCCTCGCAAAATGCCAGTTTGGTCAAGACGTAACGTTACTCATCACGTTCATGCAATGTACCACTAAAACGTCGACGATTATGGGAATCACAAAGTTATGTTACTGGAACTTTATGTGGTACGTCGCTATGACGAATATGGTCCGGTTAAGTTAGATCTTCACAACGTAACTGTGTTAGCTGGGTGAGAAAATAACTGTATCGTTAACAAAACTTGCACTTATAAACCAATTTTCAAAAGTTTGTGTTTTCAGGCCTCCAAAACGATGCTGTCATGTAAATGAACGGCCGAAACGCATAAAAAGTTTACCATTTTTAGTTGAAAACGGTGTCGTGTAAACGGCCCCTAATATTACTTAGTACCTAAACGAATAATTACACCGCAACAAGGACACCTTAAAATAAAGTGTAAACAAAAAAAGTGTGCACCAATTTCACTGTAATACGTTCACATAATCAAAAGGTCTGGGGGCATTTAAAAATCCTCTGAAGCCAGCAATAATCTCACAATCTCATCCTCATTATGAGGCATTAAGAAATCAAAAACTGTAGGGGTGGAGGCATTTTTGTATTTCCAAAAATAATTCCCTCCCCCTCTCTCTCTCTCTCTCTCCATCCATACCTTGAGGAATATTTTGGCTTGCTCGTCGTCCTGCGGCAGGTCTGTGCACTGCGAGCTCCACTGGGACAGCAGGTGCAGCACTTTTCGTTTCCTAAGCAGAGTGTCTCTCCCCTCCTCTTTCATCTGTCCTTTCTTTGAACAATAGGTGGACCAGGAGCAGTTAAGGCATCAAATCTCTTCTTGTCAAAACCACAGTTCAGAGGAAGGAGGAAATGCCTGAGGCTGAATTCTCCATATTAAATGAACAGAGGTTCAGTAAGAGAGAATTAATTGCGAGCCCTCGGCTAAACGGCGTAGGATTTGTTAAGTGGTTTAATGCCAGACAGAGCGTGTTGTTAAGATCATGTAAAGGAGCATGTATAACACAGTGCGGCTCGGTCATAGTACAATTCCATGAGTTGTTCATTGCTTCATGGGAGTCTCAGATCATCTTTCATTTGTTAACTGAAGAATATATCACTTAGAAATTACAATACATTCATGTATCTACAATATACTGTATACTCATCAAAATGTTGACACTTTACTGAATGATCTTTAAAAATATATATATAGGCTCATGCTTAAATTCAAGTTTTGTTGACAAAGATGAATTGTGCCTACATTTAAATTTCTTTTCAAAACTTAAATTGTAATATATTATTTAGGGGGTAGCACTTAACAGTTGTGTTCCCCATATACATACTATGTACTTTTTCTAGTAATTGCAAATAACTAGGTACTAACCCTGAACCTTCCCCTTAACCCATGTAGTTACCTCATATTACCAGTACTTTCTTAGGTAAGTACATGTAAGTGCACTGATACCCCTTTTCCACCAAAAAAGAACTGGTTCGGAACTGGTGCTGGTTCAAAGTTGGTTCAACTTGCGAACCTTCTCAGAACCTGTTTGTTTTTCCACTGACTAGAGAGCCCAGCGAACAACGTCGTTACGTCACTGTGTACGTTGCCATAGGCTACGTCTTAGCTTTCCTAGAAACGCTTGCGCCAACTTCAAGCATAACAATTACAATGGCGGACTACATCGCCTTTCTGCAAATGTTTCTCCTGGCATTGCGATCCTATATTGGGGTCAGAAGAAGACGTTTAGAACACATTTGTGCTGCTCGTCTGGATTACTATAGACGGAGGTTACGTTCAAGAAGAAGTTTGACAATAACCCCACCCCCAGCCCCCGACGTAAGCATGACGTGGTAAAAGAACGGTTCTAGTCCAGCAAAGAGTTGGTGCCGCTTTGGAACCAGTTTTCCTGGCCGAGAACCGGTTCTTTGGCTGTCGAAACACAAAGAACTGGTTCGCGAGTAGGCACCGGCTCCGAACCGGCACCAGCACTGCCTTGGTGGAAAAGGGGTAATACTGTAAAATAAGGTGCAACCATTAAATGTATTATTGATAATAAATGTTTAATATGTGAACTATATAATACTATTAAAATAATCTATTAACTAATGAATTATCTAGTAATATATTGCATTCTAATGTATTGTAAATATACAGTATGTTACATATATGCACATTTTTATTTAGCAAGGAGACATTAAATTGATCAAAAGTAACAGTCAAGACATTTATGATGTTGCAAAAAAAGCTATTTCAAATAAATGCCGTTCTTTTGAACATTCTATTCATCAAAGAATCCAGAATTATTTTTTTAAAGAAATATTATAATAAAATATTACGCAGCACAACTGTTTTCAACACTGATAATAAGAAATGTTTCTTGGGCAGTTTTTACTGTATTTATTAATCAAATAGTATTAAAATTGATTGTTCACGTGCATTAACTAATGCAGTAACTGATACCACTTTTAATCTTAAAAATATATTAGTAAATGTTGAGATTAACTACGATTAATAAATGCTGTAGAAGTATTCATTGTTAGTCCATGTTAAAGTAGTTAACAAATGTGTAGTCTATTGTATATTGTATTGTAAAAAAAAAAACACTTCACTTTTAAAAATGTAGTCAGGCAGCTACTGTAGCAAAAACAACATCAGCAATGACGTATAGGAGCATGTGTGCATGACATTATAAGGATATTGACCAAGTAGTGCTTGACAAAGGTCACTGGTGGACATTAACACAGGATACGTCAGCAGGAAGTCATCCAGTACACTCTCTGGAAATAAACAAGAACATGTCATATGCATTAGACATTTTAGGGAGAAAACAACTGAGAAAAAAAAAAAAAACATCGTAATGAAGAATGTTTTCAAAGAAATAGTTCACAAAAAAAGAGAAAATTCTGTTAACATTTACTTTAATGTCATTTCATTTGTTTTTATTATTTCTTTTGAACACAACGAAGACATTTTGAAGAATGTTCACGCTGCTCTTTTACATACAGTGATGGTGGATGGGGACAAGGGACTGTCGAGCTCCAAAAAGTTCCATAAAAGCATCATATAATTACTTTTTATGACTGAAGTGCTATACTGCAAGTCTTCTGTCAGCTTTGTGCAAGAAACAAACCAAAATTTTATTCACTGGGAAACTTGTTGCCATCTGTAGTCACTATTCACTTTCAGTGTATGGAACAAAGCAGATTGAACATTCTGCCATACATTTTCTGTGTTCCACAGTAAACAGAAAGTCATATGGTTTGCAAATGTTTTTTTTAAATTTAATATTTTGTATTTTTAGGGGATTTTATAGTACTAAATTTTATTAGTACTATAGTACTATAAAATACAAGTATATTTTATATTAAATGTTTCTTTTTTATTTAATATTTTGTATTTTTAGGGAATTTATATTTATGGAATACTTATGATTCATTTATTACCTGATAACCACTTTTAGACCAAAAAATTTAATTTCCAACTAAAATAAATCTTGAATGCTTTAGAGCACAGCCTTAAGTTAACTGTTTTAAGAGGTTACTGCTGAAGTGAAAAAAGTGAAAATAATTTTATTTTATTTTAATATTATTAAAAATGCAAAAAAAGAAAGAAAATAATTTATATTTATATATATATATATATATATATACACACATACATATTTATATATATATATATATATATATATATATACACACATCTATCTATATATATATATATATATACACACACATATATATATATATATACACACATATATATATATATATATATATATATATATATATATATATATATATATATACACACATTTTAGAAGAAATATATATTTTCCAGTTTTACTCTAAAACTGTGAGAAAATCAAAGCCATAAAACTAAAAGTTGTGTGAGGTTGATATCTCAAAAAATTAGCTTTCAGTAAGATTTTGTTTGGGTGCAGTTCCAAACGTTTCCACTAGATGAAATTCATCCCCCATTCATTTCCAATGCGGTCATTTTTAACCACAAACAATACAAGTGTGTCTATTTTTCAGGACCATTTAACCTTTTCGAATCATGTCCATTAATTTTTTGTGTGTGTTCACATAGCAAGTGCAAAAACCTTTACTAAGTTTAGTACTATTACGATTAACAAAATTCTAAAAACAAAAACAAAAATGATCAAAAATGACAGAACAGGTTAACTGAGGGTTAAAGCAGGTTACTCCTTAAAACCTGATCTTTTTACAATGCCTAACACTGCAGCTACAATAAGCCGGTAAACGTTCATGAAAAATTCACCACAGCTCAATCGAACAGGCAGTTTACATGTACTCTTGTTTGTTTTCTTCTGTTCTCTCTCTTTCCTCCTGACCTCCTTTCTCCTGCATTATCACATTTTGCTATTGCACCACTTTAATTAGACCTGTGTTTGCCTGGAAGCGTTCGGTGCCGCTGTTCATGAAGGAACGGTGCGTGGTGACCTTGAGCAAGACTGCTAATGTTTTTAATCCCACTGCGCAGTGATGGTGGCAATCCTTATCTGCCATGCAGAACGACTGAACGCTTCCTGTGTACAGTAACGGGCCACATTTAATCTTATCTGGGTAACCTTTGTTAAAGAGATTCATTTCATTCTGGAAAAAAGATGAAGAACCCTTTATCACTCACCTCAGTGCAACCTGCAAACTTATAATTAAGTTTCAATTATATGGGTACTGCAGCAACTTCCCACTACTCCACACCAACCCCACTGTAATCTACAGCTAATAACAGAGAGACAAAAGAAAGAGACAAATACAGTGACCAAGAAGAAAAAGGGAGAGCAGGACATTAAATGGCCCTTAATACGCCTGACCTCTCTGCTGATCCCACTGAAACACACTATTACTCTCATAATGACACTATTACTCGGATAAGACCGTAATGACTGATATGCATTCACTGTTCATTCCACTTTAATTTGCTCTGAGAGCAAATGGTGATTTAGATTCCTACAGAGACATCAATCGATATTCTCATCTGATCTACAGATCGACAGAATCTCTCGGTTTTTGGCTTGTGAGTAATTTAGATGCCTTAAACGTATATTCTGAACACCAAATGTAACAACGTTGAGCAAGACCTAATGTTGGGCCTCACTTGTGGAAGGCACCAATACACGAATACTTAAAAACATAAGTACATTTGTGACACTGATCATGAACCTCTTTGTACAGATGGGCAGATGTTCTTGCTTCCATTGAAGTGCAAGATGTTATATGTGACCCTGGACCACAAAACCAGTCACATGGGTCAATTTTTTGAAATTGAGATGTATACATCATATGAAAGCTGAATAAATAAACTTTCCATTGATATATGGCTTGTTAGGATAAGACAAAAACTGGCCCGAGAAAACTATTTGAAAATCTGGAATCTGAGCGTGCAAAAAAATCAAAACATTGAGAAAATCGCTTTTAAAATTGTCCATTTATGTTCGCGATTGTGCTGCATTCACTCACAAAAATAAATGTTTGATATATTTACGGTAGGAAATTTACAAAATATCTTCATGGAACATGATCTTTACTTAATATCCTAATGATTTTTGGCATAAAAGAAAAATCGATCATTTTGACCCATACAATGTATTGTTGGCTATTGCCACAAATATACCCGTGCTACTTGTGACTGGTTTTGTGATCCAGGGTCACATATGGATGATTCTTAAATCATGCTGGAGAACATGATCCTCAACTTGTGGAGTTTTAAATGCTGCTGGGATTAAAGCAAAAGCAGATCAAACTAAATACTAAGACATTCTGGAATTCATGTTTATTTTTCAATTCAACTTTTCATTCAAATTATTAATCTGATAATATAATTTGTAGTGATTTTTTTTGTATTATTAAATTAAATAAATGCAAAATAATGTGGGACATATTTTCACAAGTGGCTAATCTGTACATTCCGAGTTTCTTTATTACCATTGAGACACATACAGATAATGATTTTCAAAGTGACTAAAGTTATAATCATTATTGGAGAAAATGGCTTATAATGAGACACAGAGACACATGCCCGAATGCAAAAAAATACAATAAACAAATCCACCCTCTTGGTTAGAGTATCAATAAACATTATCGCCAAAATCAACGAATATTGATTCGATTTGTCACTCAAACCATCATTATGAATAATTTATAAGCCTTTAGAATATACACAAATATTCTTTTGGTGTAAAATAAACTTAAAATAGACTTAATATCTTATGCAATCGTGCCTCTCAATTAGACGTCAATCGTTTAAAAATTTCGGGTTGGTAAGATTTTTTTGTTTGTTTGTTTAAGGCTGCATCAATAATATAGTAAAAAAGAAAAAGAAAAAAACTAATATTGTGAAATATTATTACAATTCAAATAAGTTGTTTTCTATGTTAATATATTTCAAAATGTGACTTGTTCCTGTTATGACAAAGTTGAATTGGATAACACTTTATTTTACGGTGTCCTTGTTACACGTTAAATGTAGTTACTATAGTAACAACAGGAAATTATGCATAATTGCATGCAACTAACCCTAACCCAAATCCTATACTTATAGTACATGTGGTTAATTATTATTACTCCAGTTCTTAAATGTATAATTGAACTTTAACACGGACACCAAATGAAGTGTAACCAGATTTTTGCAATTAAAATTCAGAGAAGTTACACAGCGTTAGTGACTTTTAGGTGTTAACGCTAAGTAAACGGTAAATATAAATGTATGTCTTAAGGATCCCTGAAACTGTAATTAAATAGAGCCAAACTGCATAAACAGACTGCAGCAATTCATCAGAGTCAGATTTTAAAGCACTCTGCTTAGTTTATTCCAATTACCACTAAATTAGACTTATGCATCGCAAAGAGAAGCAGGAGGGGTCAGAGGGAGGAAGGGATAGAATAATGAATGAGTTGAGTGTTTTCTGAAGCAGTGTATGGTGACAGAGGGATTCCTCCATAAGCTCTAAATCCAATTAGTGACAGTGTTTCTGCGGGCTGCGGTGTGAGTGTGCTGCATTGGCACTGTTGTAAATTCTTCTTTAATTTCACACTTACTTCCATGAGCTTTGAGCGTTCTGCTCTGCTGAACTGCTCGCATCATTATGGTAATCTGCAGCTAGCAGCTGTAGGCTACACGCCGCGCCAGAGGTGCTTGCTTACTCACACAGACAGACACTGTGTCCGAATATGCAATGTGCTTTCCAACACAGTGACAGAATGTAAAAACAGAGTATGTCTTCCAAAACACAGTATTCATGATACTGGATGACGGACTGCATGTGCTGAAATTCTATGGAAGCTTGTTTTTGCTTGTTTTCTATAGAAGCTTGTTTTTATTGAAAAACTAAAAAAAGGTACAAATTTCTCAGATCTCTTTTTCTTGCAATTGTGATTATATCTCGCAATTCTGACTTTATAACTAGTAATTGCGAGTTCTCACAATTCTGAGAAAAAGGTCAGAGAAATAAAGTCAGAACTGCAAAATATAAACTCGCAATTGTGAATTACAAAGTCTGGACTGTGAGCTAAAAAGGTAATTACCTTTTTAATAAAGAGTTTACATCTCGCAATTCTGACTTTATTTCTCACAATTGTTAGATACACTTCAGTACATACTAGACACGGTCAAAGATGTTTTAATTATAAACAGCCCCAAATGACACCCTGAAACTGCTTTAAAAGGAAAGCTTTCTCTCCAGACTCGCAGTTACACAGCAAACGAGTGAAGGAACATAGAGCTTAATCAGTTCCTCTCTAATCACTGAAACGGTCTACACTGCAAGTGTGCATTTTTATGATGTGCTGTGCCACTCGAAACGGTGCTAAACTAGTTAAACTAAATCTAATAATCCAATCAGCAGCTGCACACACACACACACTAATTTGCAGAGACACTTTCACAAGAGCTCTCGATACTCTGCAGCAGCATTAACCTGACTCACTCTTCACTTTTTTGTTCTTCACTTCTCTCTCTCTCTCTCTTTTTATTTGCTACAACCAAAACAGAATGCATTTTTCATTATCTGAAAAATGAAGGACTTTACTGCAGCTGAACGTGCCACTTTTCCTGGAAAAAAAAACTGCTGCTCTGCAATGAGGAAGTGCGAGACCAGCAAAAGATTAGACACGCTTGTTTTCCCTAGGAAAAAAAACAACACAATTTTTAATCCATGCTAATTGTGCATGTAGCAAACTATTCAACTGACCATGACTAAGAGTGTGGACTGAATTTAGAATCAGATTTCTATAAGACATACAGATTGCAGTGGGATAAATCCCGGGTGACTCCCAAAAAGCATGTGAAGGACATGTCTGAGCCATATTTCACCCCCAAGATAATAAAAAAAAAATTATAAATTAGATTTTGCTTAAATAAAATGAACTATACTTTTATAACCTTACACAATTTTTATGGCTTAAAGCATATTTCCACACCAAATTCTTCGTAACACACGTGGAAAACGAAATCTCATTCTCATAACTGTATCCTAAAAAAAAATATTTATCACTCTAACTCAAATCTCATTCTTATTGCAATAACACAAAAATAAATGTCCTTCCCATTACCGTAACAGAAAAGTCTCATTGCTATTACTGTAACTAAATGGATCTAATTCTCATTTCTGTAACACAAAATAAATCTCATTCTCATTACCGTCACACGAAATACATCTCATTCTCATTACCGCAACACGAAATACATCTCATTCTCATTACCGCAACACGAAATACATCTCATTCTCATTACCGCAACACGAAATACATCTCATTCTCATTACCGCAACACGAAATAGATCACACACACACACACACACACACCGCTCGAACCTTCCAGAAAATAATCTTTCATAAAGTTCGGAAAGGTTGAAGCAAAATACAAGGACATTCTTGGGCTTCATTGCACAGAATATGCGCTGTGAGTTTGGAATGCAGTGGGCTTATTTATTAAAAATATGAAACTCACTGGCAGATACAGTAGCTGCTTTCAATTTCAAATACTCATGCGCTCTTTGTGAAGAGAACTCGCATATGCGGCTGTGTTCAAGTTGGTGTGACTCTGTGTAAGTGGTTAAATGTACTTGCATCTCAAAATGGTTTTATTACGCAAAATTAATGTAAACACAGTCAGTTATGTCTTAAAGGTGCACTGTGTAATTTTAGCGGCATCTAGTGGTAAGGTTGCGAATTGCAACCAACCGAAGTTACGGTGGCCGACAGGAAAAGATGTCGTTGTCCGAGACAGCAGAGAGTAGCCAGTTAAGCAATGAGGTTTCTTTACAAAGATAAATTAAGAAATTAGGTTTACTTAATTATTAAGTAAAACGATATGTTATTGCAAATATTATTGTTACTTGTTCATCATTGTGTCATTGTTTTATTTGCTGACTTTAGCTAGCTTCTTTGCACCAAGAACAACATAGTGACTAAACGCGTTTGTCCGTTTAGGGCTACTGTAGAAACATGTCGGCGCATTTCAATGTAAGGGAACCCGTGGTGTATGTAGATAGAAATGGCACATTCTAAGGTAATAAAAACATAACGGTTCATAATGTAAGGTCTTTATACACCACTGAAAACATAGTTATGTATATGATATTGCATTTCTGTCAACAGATCCTCCTAAATATTACACAATACACCTTTAATGGATTAAACAGACAGGACAAAAACATATTATATTTCAAAAGAGATCTGTGCATTAGTGTGAATGCAGCTTATTAGATCTCCTGTTGTCTATGATGTCATCAGTTATAATAAAACAACAGTAAAGATGAGAAAGAGAAAAAACACTCACAGCTCCTGATTGGAAAACTTTCAGATCCTTTTAAATACTAAAAGCACTCTGTGTATTGCTTGTAATGTTTTGTTGTTCGTCTATTATTTACTAGGCTACTTGCTTTTGTTTTGAAGCTATATTAGTTTATGTATTTAAAATCTTAGCATACTATTGTTTTAATGACATTTTTTACTTATAATTATATAGGTAATTAAATAAAAAAAATATATATTTTAAGATTAAAAAACTAATTAATTAATAAGAAAAAAAAAGTAGATCAAGAATAGTTTTGGAATCAGATCGTGACTCCCAGAATCAGAATCGGAATCGGATCGTGAGGTGCCAAAAGATTCCCTACTATTTTAGATGATGAAATTCATCCAAAATGCATTTTCAGGAGATGCATTCCTGAGAAGGTACCATTTACAATCGTTATGAATACTCGCATCCTGGAATACTGGAAACTCATTTTAAAAAGGAAAATATTTAGAAAACCGTGGCTAAATGACAGCAGAAACAATGTTTTGCTTTTCCTCTCATAATGAAAAAGTAGGTCTAACTATATTCTTGGCGTCTCTTGCATCTTCCAAACTCTTTCAAGCTCTTCCACCCACACTGCAGGAACGATCAGACAGAGTGTGTCAGCTTGACTTGAAAACATGATGCGAAAAAGCTGAGAGTTAATGACCACCTCAATGACAGCGGCAAACCCTGGAGGTCAAATGAGCTGCTGTGTGATGCTTTGATGGACAGCTGAGGGATACCACAGTTCACGGTCTGCAGACACAGACCCGGTCAGCTGCTTATGATATTGACAGACGCAAACAAGAAACCCGAGCATGCAGAAAAAGGAAAATGAGACTGTTACAGTTAATGAGAGGATGTGACAGATGAATATATTCTTGTATGTATATATATATATATATATATATATATATATATATATATATATATATATATATAATATGTATTCTTGAAAAGCACACGTACACAATCACTCTCCTCGTTTCGTTTTTTTATTTTTTATTTTTTACTCAAATTATTCCCGTTTTCCATAAATCATGGATAACGAGCTCTGAAAGCTTCGGGCCCAATATGCTTAGGATTCGTGAGCTGAGTTATCATCATCAATGAAGCAATTCCCACAAGTCTCTCCGTTAACCATGTGGACAGGGTTTGATTATCGCTCATTGAGCCGAGCTCGCCAATTACCCTCAGCCGGCCTGAGCAGAGCGCCGTTGAGGTGATTGACTTCATTTACACCAGAAATAGAAGATATCGGATCAGGGGAGAAAAATCAATTCAGGTTTGGATTTGTTAAAGAACACATGAAATGCATGTTACTTCAAGATCAGTTACCAACCTGATCTAGATATAGATTTAAAAGTTTTTTTGCTTTTGAATGCAAAGTAAAGTACAAATTATATTATCACCATAATTTTAAGGGAATCGTTGAAGTACACTATCGATTAAAAGTTTGGTCGGTACGATTTTTTTATGTTTTTGAAATTAGTATCGTATGCTCACTAAGGCTGCATTTATTAGATGAAAATACAGTAAATAGTAATATTGTGAAATATTGTAATTTAAAATACTTTTCTATTATAACATTTTAAAATTAAATGTATCCTTGTAATGGCAAAGTTACTTAAGTCTTGCATTATTTCAGCATCATTACTTCAGCGTCACATGATCCTTCAGAAATCATTCTAATATGCTGATTTGGTGCTCAAGAAACATTTCTGATTATTATCAATGTTGTGCTACTTAATATTTTTGTGGAAACAGTGATTCAGTTCTTTTCAGGATCCTTTGATGAGTGGAAAGTTCAAAGGAACAGTATTTATTTGAAATCTTTTGTAAAATTATTAATGTCTATACTGTCACTTTTGGTCAGTTGAATGTGTCCTAGCTCAATAAAAGTATTAATTTCTTTAAAAAAATATATATATATATTACTGATCCCAAACTTTTGAATGATATTGTATTTTAGAAATTGTTAAGTTTTGGTACATCTCCATTTTGCTTTAATAAAGTTTTTTTTGTCCTAATGGCTAATGGCTAGTCTTAATGGCTCTGTTTATTTCAGGTTTTATTCTAGATTTTTAAAGTGGTCTTATTCTTTTGGACCACACTGAATGCTATGAGTTTCTGTTTAGCATTGCATGTCTTTTATCAGTGTTATACACCAAATCAATGATTTCTTTCTGTATTAAATCAGAGCTCTGAAAATTGAAAAAGACATGTTCATTACTAGAGAAAATGCCTGGTATTGAACACAAAGGAAACATTGCATTCATCGAACACATGGTAGATTCCAAAAATACAATAACCCGATATACCCATTTGTTTCTTTGCTATCGGCAGAAGTCTCCTGGAATCCTCATGCAAACACACAGACTGAATGCAAAAAAAAAAAAAAAAAAAATGTAATAAACAAAAGCATTGAACCGCAGGCAAACACATAAAAGTACCAAACCACTACAGAGCTATTTTTCCTCTTTCTTTCATTGCACATTGTCTTGCTCATGTATTTACTAGCATTAAGAAATGCCAAGAGCTCCAGCTCTGTAGGGAGATACAGTTGGCTGGATACCTTTCATTTAGAAAAAACAATAAAACAACCTCTGCTCTCCATAACCGAATCAATACTTTTACTGCACGCTTCACTTCGGCTTCATGCGCTAAACAACAAACATTTAAATCCCTTTGTGTGCAGATGCAGCCTGTCCTGCAGGATGTAAACACGGAATTCATATGGGATCAGCTGATGGATACTTCAGAAGACGTATGAAATCAATACTGAGCCCCATCAAACTCCCTACACATGTGAGGGCTGTGCAAGCATGACAATACACCGGCAAGCTTCATGTCCCCTGAGACCTGTCCTCTGGGAATCTCTGTCTCTCCTTCTGTCTGTCTAATTCTTTCTTTGTCTCTCTCCGTTTACAAGAACACACTATTTATACCAAGACACCAAAATATACAAATAGACAGACACATGCAACGGCATAGAAAAACTATGTATGGATCACCGGGCAGTCTGAGCAAATGCAGTTATGGATGCATTTCAAAAATAGCGTCAAACTCATTTATTATCTGTCATAGCATTTAAACCATAATAGATTTATAGTGTGGACAAAACCCTCCCAGTAGAATAGAGCGTACCAGGCAGTTAGGAGTGAAGCCACTTCATCTGACAGTTCATAGATCATAGCGACCTTTTTTCTCACCACGATATCACTGTTTACCCTGTCAACACCTAAAATATATTTTACATATATAATAGAATGGTGACAATAGGAGATATACTTCATCAGCACAAAGATTTTAAAAGAACAGTTCAACTACCTACATTGGTGTATATCCTAATTTACATCTTTAGGAATCTGTATGGCTTTCTTTGTTCCATGGAACACAAAGAGAGAAGTTTAGCAGAACGTCTAAGCTGCTCTTTTACATACAATGAAAGTGAATGGGGACTATACGGTTGTCAAGTAAGATTTAAGGAAAGACTTTCAGTTAATAATGACTTCTGAGTGTTTTTCAGAAGACTTGCAAATACAGCGCAAAAGTCATATTGACTACTTTTATGGTGCATGTATAATATTCTTAGAGCTTGAAATCTCCAGTCCAGCAGTTTATGAAAAAGAGCAGTGTTGGGGAATTGAAAGCACTTCCTTTTGTGTTCCACAGAACAAAATCCGTCATACAGTATGGGTTTAAAACAACATGAGCATGAGTAAGGGGTGTGTTCACACTTGTAGTTCGATTCGCTTGGTTTAGTCCTGCAGTGTCCTGGTCCACTAAGCGTTCACATTGGCATTTTAACACTGAATCTAAAGATACCAAACCTAAAGGAATAGGGATATGTTCAGAACCTGATTTTATTTCATTTTATTACGTATATATTTCGGGACGGAATTTACCGAACATCCAAAACAAAGCTGTGTGCTGGGATAAATGTGCTCGTTGTATGTGTGTACTGTGTAGCCTACATATGATGGTATTTTGACCAGCTGAGAACTCGTGAAGAGCTTATAAAATGTGTAAAGCAGTCAAAACAGTGGCAGGACTCCCTCCGTCAAACACACAAACGAAGATTTCCTGCGAAGAGACGCAGTTCTGATGACTGTAACGAACTGTGATGGGCAACATTGCGACTATGACGAGAAAAAACAGGTATGCTTGAGCATTCTGTCCTTTTTAGGGTCGCATCTTATGACATCATGACCCGTTTTTGGTTCGTTTGCATGTCTTTGGTCTGTGTTGCGTTTATATTTCATAAGAACCGCACCAGAGTTCGTTTGGAAGCGGACCGAGACCCCCATCTTTTCAGGGGTCTCGGTCCGCTTGTTTGGTTCGCACCAGGGTTCTGATGGCAGCGTTCACACTCGCACAAACAGCAATCGCACCAGGGTTCGTTTTAATCAAACCAAACCTGCCAAGTGTGAACACACCCTAAATAAGAATTTTCAGAAAAAAAAATCTAAACTGAATTTTCATTTGAACTGTCTCTTTAAACCTATTTACACTCCACATGTACTCTTTTTGGTAATTAATAGGAGTATACGTGGTGTGCTTGTCCAAATAGCATCTTTTCCTCTGTTCAGCAATGGAAGAGAGTTCTGGAACTGCACAGAAAGCAGACAGAAGAACTGCAGCAGTGCAGGATTTAAACAGACACGACTGTGCGCACAACAGAGAAGTGAGCTGAACTATAGCGATTAGCTATCAATGTCTTTAATGAGGTTAGAACTCACTCCGCTGGACTGGCTCGCCATACAGAGGGAGGGGGAACAGCCACTGCAAAGTCAGGCTTTTTCTAAAGGGAAAGAACACTTACTCATTCCTCTAATCTAGTCTGAGAGACATAACAGCTTGATATCGAACACACACTACTTCAGCGACTCAGAGTACCAAAGCAGAGTGCATTCATACTCCTTATAATGGCTTGAAAATGAATTTGTTTCTTTGTTCAGCTTCAAAACACAACAAGAGTCACAAATCCCACAGTTTCACTCCAGATTTGACCCCGACCTAATGTCTTTAGGGCTACAGAGATGTTCTATTCCCTATGGAGAATCTAAATCAATACTTTTTACTACAAACATTCTGTCTGGAAATTAAGCCTGGCAGTTTTAATTCATTTGTCCCAGATATGACAATGCTATAATCATTCAAGCATTTAAATGATACATTATTCTGTGCATCCCAATAGGTGAAACTATCCCACAATCTGCATTTTTCCCTTTCAACCACCTTGTTTAACCGTTGCCAGCTAAACATGGAGTGCAGCATGCCATCCATGACGGCAGGACATTAAAGCCAGCAGGAGATAATAACTCAGTACCAGCAGGATATAGTCGGGCAGTCAGCTAAAAGTAGATCACTACTATCACATCAATTACCTTATAGCACGAAAACAGAACCAGGAAATATACTGCTGTTTGAGTATTTTCATTTTCAGAAGGTTTCCAGGTTTTTCAGACTTGCAGCTTGTTTTGAATGCTCCAGGTACTAGATTCAGGTCTACTATTCCTAAAATATGATCATCCCATCTCTTAAAGTGATAGTTCAAACAAAAATGAAAATTTCTTCTTCTGCGGAACACATAAGAAGATATTCTGAAGAACGCTTTAACTGCTTTGTCGATTTAATCAAAGTCAATGGGGTACAAAAGACATTGGACCCTACTGAATTTAATTGTATGAACAAAAAAAGAGAGGATTTTTAAAAAATATATATCTTCTTTTGTGTTCCAAAGCAGAATGGACGTCAGGTTTGGATCAACAAAAGAGTGTGAATTTTCATTTTTGGGTGAACTATCAGTTTAAGAGATGGGATGATCATGTTTAAGAAGATGGACAAATTTCAGACCAGTGTTATTTTAGTATTCTTTACAATTACTATAATAGTATTTATTGATATTTTGAATAAAATTTTAGTTTTCAATTTAATTTTAGTTTCAGTAATTTGTTATGTATTTTAGACCTCTCTATTATTATTACTTACTTTATTTTATTGTACTTCAATTTTAGTTTTAGTCATTGTAGTTTAAAAGGTTCAATATTTATATTTTGTTTCAGCTTTTTTCAATTTACAAAATTTTAATGGTTTATTTTAATAGTTTTACATTTAAACAGCCCTGTTTCCTACTTCTATAGTGAAAAAACACTAAAACACAAGTTATATGACATGAAATACAGTCAAAGCTTGCAGATCTCCGCATAATCGAAAAACACCTGTTAGATTAGGCCTCAAAATCAGTTGAGAAAGTCAGCAGAAAACATCTATATGTGGATCAAGACTTTGATAAAAGGTGACGGCTCACCTGTCTCTCTGCTCTGGGGGCTCTTTTGCTCCTCGTCCAGCCTCAGGTGCCCCATCAGATGCTCCAAAACCCTTTCAGGGGTGGCAGGCACGGCAGCGTACCTGTGGGAGACAGAAGAGTCACTGGAGTCTTCCTCTTCGATGGAGGACAGGGAGCGACTGCTGCACCAGCCTTCCTCCTCGCCCTCTTCCTCCGTGCCCTCCTCGTCAATATAACGGAAATACGGCACGTCGAATGTAGGCACGGTAGCTCGGTCTGTGCTGCAGCTATTGGAGGACTCGTCCTCATCCTCGTCTTCCTCCTGTTCCACCAGAGCGGCCGGCATCAACCTGTCGTCCATGCGCAGGTCCGGGGCCACTGCACGCCTGCTGCCCATGTCCACATCGGCGCCGACTTACCACATTGACCCGGAGGAATCGAGGAGTCAAAAGCCTGACTGCGCTCTGGAGCTTCTGGTTTAAGATCCCTCAGAAGGGCTCCATAGGAAAGAGCGCACGCCAATGCAGCACATCCTCGGATGAGTGTGTGTTTGTGTGAGTGTGATTGAGCGCGTTAGAGAATGACTTCAGGGAGATGAGAGATATAAATAAAGTGACAAAGAGGCAGGGCTGAACAGATTACATGAAAGACGGAATGACAAGAGTGAGAAATGAGAGACGAGAGAGAAAGGGTGTGCACGCTCTGGAGCTCCACACACATGTGAGAGCGGGTGTGTGGCTGCTTACCTCCCGGTCCAGGAGGAGGAGGAGGAGGAGGGAGCTCTCGGTGACGTCGTTCTCTGAAGCACCTCGTGGCTCCTCTCTCTCTCACACACACGGACTGCTGCGTCACCGGGGGGCTGCGGGAGGGGGGAGGAGAGAACATTATCACCAGGGAGATTCCCTGTCTTCCCGTCCCTGTCTGTCTCGCTCGCCTGATTTCCATCACAATACAGTTTTAAATTAAACATCCCACATCAAATGGCGCCGTTCAATGGGTTCGTTTTATCATGACCCAACACAATGCTGCCGTAACGCTGCTCGGCGCGAGGCTGCATTTATATTTTAATCATTTGCTCGTTTCGAAAGGTGAATTAATTCAACCGATTTAGTTATTTGATATTGCATAATCATGAATTGCAAGCAGATTATGCTGAAATATTATGTGTGTGTGCTGAACTGGTTTGTTGGTTGAATATATATTTATACAGTACGTACATCTATGCATAATGAAAACATTTGAACACAGGGATAGTCCATGCGAAAATATAATCCGGCATTCTATAGAATGCCTAGGTAATGTATAGAATTAGGTAATGTATTTTTTGCAAAAAACATCAGGAATTCTATACATTGCCTAGGCATTCTATACAATACCGGGATTTCACACTTTGCCGGTAACATATATATTTTTAATGAAAATGATAGAAAATTTTGTGGCCATTGTATATGTATATGTGGATGTGTATATATGTATACAGTATGTGTATGAAGGAAAGGTGCTCTGAACCAACATTTCTCTGCTACTGTCCTGTAAAAGCCATGTCACTTTGCCCGGTGTGTGTTATCAATCTTCCACAGATCTCTGAACATGTTGAAACACACACACACACACACACACACACACACACACACTGAGAACAAAGCACTCAATCCATCCAATCTCCAATATTCATACATACCTAAAACTCAACCTATAATTGCAAACACAATTCACCATATCAGTGACATAAACATCTCAACAACTGTATGCAATGCTATAAAATGTGCTCAAACTAGTGCAGACTAAACCAGTCATGCAAGACCCTCATGTAGAGTTTGCATCTAATTATGTTCTGATATGAATACTTAAAAACAGCTCTGGACCCTGAACTCAAGTAAAAGGTCTGTTTGCTGTAGTTTAGCCAGCATGTGAACTGTGTGACTCACTAGTGTGTGTAAATATGGGTGTGAGCATCTCATGCCTTCCATAACGCTTGTGCCAACAACATACGGAGCGGGATCTTACTGTCACCCTTCGAAAAACATCCTCATTGCAGTGATACACTAAGAGATGTGCATTTCAAGTTAGCAGCAGTGCAATTAATGGATAGATCATGCAGAGTTTGTGTGTGCGAGTGTATGTGTGTGCGCATGTTTTAATGAGCTGGTTTTCATTCTCTCTGTCCTTAGACTACAGCAAACAGCACATCAGTCAATGTGGTGCGTGTGTGCGCCCGTAATTAGGCAGACAGACAGGCTGGAAGGACCAGCACTTTTCTGCTCTAATTGCCCATTGCACTGAAACACTGAGAGACCTCCAATGATCTTGCACGAACGAACACACACACACACACACACACGGATGCATGTACACACTGCAACCCCCACTCTCATGACGATCAGCAAAAACTGCATTTAAAAAGCCACAATCTCAGACTCATCTCCCCAGGCAGAAGTTTTTGCTTGGCTTTGGATTGGCAAAAAGCTCCATTGAGCTCCATCCAGACTGGGGCGGGGGGTGGGGGGACCTGAACGCTTTAGTAGTGTCAGAGTAATATTACACAGGATCGAAATGTGGCATTTAGTGGCATTAAGATGTGCTAACGCTTTTGTGGGAAGTGAAGTGGAAACATTTAGACTGTCAGAATGGCGTCAGTGCAGGCTGGAGGCAAACTCAAATGAGCAGCGCCTGTTTGATGCAGGAATCTATTTGCATCTTCTCTTTCTACCCACAGAGTATCTATTTGCATGCATTTTTTGAAGGGGCACCAATGGCAGTCTTAGTGTATTTGAAGTCCTGGGCAAGATAACACCCCCAGGCCCACCCCCATGATATTACAATGCGTTTTGCACACTACAGTTCTGAAATGAAATGTTTGGTGAGTGGCGCTAATATGTTAATGCTCTATCGCGTTTGAAAATATCATACCACCTACGCTAAACCCTTAACAAACTTGATAGTGTTAACAAAAGGAAACGAAAGGAACAAAAGGAAACATTTACTGAAGCAACCATGCCATTTTAGCTTGCTTCCACAAGTCTTTGAGCTCTAATATTGCCTCTAGTGTTCTGAGTTTTGCAACAACAAAAAAAATGCAAATATGCCGCAACCTCGGATTGGAATATTTTCCAGATAGAGATAAAGCTACAAAACTTGTAGTCATTTAAAAAAATTACTACGTAACCTAGAGAGTGAAATTGATGGTGTGTAAATGTTTTTGACAGGTTGTATGTTTTATGCTGGATTTAGTATTGTATGTTGTATAATTGTACAAGCAAACTCAGCTGCCTATCTTGGCCAGGACACTCCTGTAAGAGATTTTTAATCTCAGTGAGTCTTTTCTCCTGGCTAAATAAAGGTAAATAAAAAGAATACAAAAATAAAATATATGTGGCTCAGAAATTTAAGGGGGCACTAGCCCTTCATTCTAAACTAACATTTCTGGGTTGAAGAACATTAATCAACAAAATAATCTCACTCGACTGGGTACTATAAATGTCATATTCCAGAAAAAAGTTATAGTGAACTTGAGAGAAACATTACAATCACACTAAAAGGTGTCCTGCTTGGCCCGCTCCATTCTGAAGTGATTAGACCTTGAAGACCAGTTCTGTGATTATACAGGGGCTGACGCAACACTTTTCTGAGCTTCAGTCGAAAGCTACAAAAGCCAGTCACCTTGTATTGAGTATATTGTATATGATGGGGTTAGATGATTGTAATGCATTTATTTATGCCACCATTCTCAGAGACAAAAGACTGTCACAAGACAACATATTGTGTGTGACATCAGCCTGGTGGCATATTTCTTTTATGCTGTCACTTCACATTTTTGCTTTGTATCATTAAACAACAAAATCTCCTGAGCTCAGATCATTTGTATACAATGAATTACTGATTCTGTGACCATAGCTAGTTTATCTATCTATCTATCTATCTATCTATCTATCTATCTATCTATCTATCCATCCATCCATCCATCCATCCATCCATCCATCCATCCATCCATCCATCCATCCATCCATCCATCCATCCATCCATCGCATTGTTTTTTGTTTTGTTTTTTCTTCATACTGTAATGCTAAACTATTATACTATATAATACTGGTATACTATACACACCAAAAAACCGGGAAAAATATATATTTTTTTACAAGCACAGTTATGTAAATTGCAAATGCTTTTGTCACTGCAACACGGAACAGAAGCCTCTGGAACAGTGCTATGTTTATGTAAGTGTCAAAAAGACAATGTGATATTTTAAATCATTTCCTGGTCTGTTGATATTACTTTGCACAAAGGCTTCCAAAACTCCTCCTGTAATAAACAAACAATTTTTTTTTTTTTTCATATGCATAATTTACAGCTCCTAAGGGTTACATGGATATAGAATATGATCTATAACAAAACCAACTAGATTAAAGCAACTAAAGATGAAAAAATAAATAAAACAACAAAATGTATTCCCTATTGAAAAAACATTAAATATGCATCTAGGAAACGGACCCATAATATCATAATGATAAAGACAGAATAATAATATTTAGCTTCTTTTCATGCATTAGGTTCCCTACAAATCCAACAACACAAACTAACTTGCAGACCAGAAAACAGAAAGCATATACTTTTACTTTGAAACTTTAGTTTACTCTATCCCAATCCTTTCCACAGCAAAGAGGCTCCCACAAACTGTTAAAAAAATAATTACATCACTTTGACGATGAGTGAAAGCAGAGAGCAAGCAAAATGTGTGGTATGCACTTAAAAACGATTCTTAAACAAACAGCAGTACACTGTCATCCCTCATCCCACTGTCTCACAGCTGCCTGCTGTGCTAAGACATGCTCATGCCAAGTCCAAAGTCAACTACCTGCATAAAATATTCAGAAACCATTTTGACGCCAAAAGTAATCAGTTTCATGCCAAGTCTGATGCATAATTGTCAACATAATCTGAAAATGTCAGAATGAACTGTTCCGCATACAAACAATTAAACAATTTAATCATGAATCTGAAAAACAAACAAACAAAAAGATGGATCATAATGTTATGATATATTAGAATTGGAACTGGGCATGTTGCAGTCCAAGGCCACTCCCACCAGTCTTGCTATGGATACGCTTACAGAGTCAAAAACCGCCTTGCTTTAGTAGGAAATCCTTCTTAGCAAACTTTTAATCATAATGGTGTCAAATTGTGTTGTTCCCAGGTGCAAGAATTCAAAGAGTAAATGTTTAGCGGGAGTGAGTTGTCGATCCGAATATCTGCGGGCGGGGATACAAAAATCCGGAAGTACAATCTGTGGTTTTCATGAAAGTGTGCCGAATGATGAATTTTGCGTCATCTGGTTAATTTTTGCTGACAAATAAACAGGAATTTCAGTCCAGGGGCCTATACCATGAAGCCAGTTTAGGTGGATAGCCAGGTATGTTTCAGTTTAGTTTGAGCAAACCCTGGGTTTTTGGCATTGTGAAAATGGCTTGGCCTTTAGCTGTGTTCATCGCCATAGTAACTTGCGCTCCATGGCAGGTTATGTTTTAGAGATTTCAAACCAACATTGGGTCCATCAGCTGTGAGCAAAGTGATATCAATGCAACACATATCTGATGCAATAAAGTCACTCCGCCTGTTTCTCTTGCTCCAAATTAAAGGTCACTACATAGTAAAACACTTTTAAATGCAAATTTGTCTGGCTTTTAGCAATGATTATTTATTATAATTATTTTATAAGATTATTATACCCCTAATCCATTACACAAGCAATTTTAGTTTAACAATAATAAACATTTAGTTTAAATGAACAAATATATACACAATAATAATATATAATACTATTTGGAATCGGTAAATTAAAGCTTTAAAAAGGACTACATGTAAGCTAACATGTCCGAGTGTCTGTATACCTATACATATTATCAACTACTGTATATAAACTAACTTCACACTTGCAATGATATAGCAAGATATTTTCTTCTTGCAGTGTAAATGCATTTATGTACTTCATATTATTCTTCAATCTCTTCATCTTCGGCAGAAGAGAGAAAAGAATCTTGCTGATTCCCTCGCGAGAAGTGAATCGCAGTTTCTGTTTCAAGGCATGTGATTGGCTGTTCACTACTTATGTCACACTTTCATGTGTACACGCTCCATGAACTCAGGATCAAAGCCTGAGCTGACAGAGAAAGTTGATGATCAGTGTCATGGTATCAACAAAGCCTCCCTGAATTGGTTTGGAAATAAAGATGCCGTGAAGCAAACCCCCCCATGGAAGAAGAACGCTGTCGTGTTTACAACTGTGACAATTAGCGCTTATCAGCTAAACGCTGGATTTTCAAAAGTATGTGAAATATGTAAAGTTTGCGGCTTAAGACTCTTACTAAGTTTTACACACCGGTCTGTTATTGTAGGGACATCGACATTACATTTTCACACTCCTAAACATGACGTGGAAAAAACGAACTGTGATTGGTTGTTCAACATGTCAGTCAGACCTTGGTCTGTGAATGCTGCGATGGAGTCCAGACCTTCTGCCGTCAGTCTGAAGGTCTGGCTAGTGGCTACGCAAGACTTTTACGGCATAGGCCCCAGGTAATACAGGGAAAGAGTAAACATTGTTCATTTATAGTACTTTTACTACCGACACTGATTGTAACAAAATGTAGAGGGTTGAAAATTGGCAAACTTACACCTTAAATCATATGAAAATTATGTTCATTTAAATGTAGAATTTAAATGGGAAAATTATTACTGAATACAGGGTGAATACAACTAATCCTGATTCCTAACAGCACAAAACTTCTGAGCTCTGCCTCAAATTACTGTGACTTTTCAAAAAAGCTTTTGAATATGACAACACATTACAAGTGGCTTGTCTTAAATTAATTTTAAAGTTCCTTATCATGGTGATAGGTCAAATTAAGGACAATTCTACTTTTGTCTCATAAAGGTCAAATAAATATCTCTCCCAGAGCAGGAGTTGTGATTGGTTGCCAGCAACCTTATGGTGCTCACGTCGACTCTTCCTGTCATTGTGAGTGGCCGCCCGCCATCAGGAAGAGGCAACTGGGACTATTGTGGGATCAACCAATCAGAGACTAGCATGAGATTGGTGCCCTTTTCGGTTTTAGAAAGTCCCTCCTGAACCAGCTACAGATTTGAAAACAGATTCAATGATAAAAAGTGACATCAAACAATGACTTTTCTTTGAAATAATGATATCAATCAACTTATAAGGGTGCTGCTTCACAAACCACACCTTTTCAAAACAACAAATTGTCAAGTACTACCAAAAGACAAAACTAAATATGCATGATATTGACTATAAATGCCAATCGAATGTTTTTTCAACTATGGGCATGTTTATGTCCCAGCGGTAAAAAAAAAGAGATTATTTACCATGTTTTGTTTTGAATAGATTTAATTGTTTTACCCTCGTCTGTCACCCAGACTTTCAATCATAAAATATGAAAATCCATTTTAAAAATTGGAATTATTATATGAAAAACAAAACAAAAACTGAATAGTCTAAACAAAGAGTGAAATAAACAGAAAACTTTTAAATATTACATGATTTTATTTCAACCAGGACCTACAATTTTGCTACTAATAAAGTTATTTTAACAAGGATGTAGTTTTGTCAAATTAAAAGCATAAAAATGATTTAATTGCATTTCATTTGTATTTAAAATACTAGCCCTATTACTTTTAGTTTCCAAAAGAGCCCAGAGTTGAAAAAAGACCCTAATAATAATACTCAGTGTGTGGATTGACTGATGCATGAACGTTAGTTTGCATCTCACCTCAGCAGGCCTTTCGCTAGCTCTGAGCGGGCTGTGTAAAAGGCGGCATCCGTCCTTGGCCAGTCTCTGGACCATCTCCAACCGGCTGATATCCTCTTTATCGCGTGTACCAGCCCCGGGGCCCTGCTGCAGTGCAGGGGACACAGAAAACACATACCTCAGGCCACAGTCCCACGCCATGAGACTGCAACACAGCTCTCAAAGTCACTGAGAGTTTGACAGCCCGTCTCACTGTCTCCTCCAGCTGTGTCTTTACTCAGGTGAGACTGAAGATGGTCACGGTAGTCCTGAGGGTTTAGTGAGCTCCAGAAGCACACAACCGGTCAAGAGGAAAGCTTTAAAAAGTGAAGACTCAGAGACAGTGTTGCCTGAGGGGGAGAGCGAACCTGACTTTTCTCTCTCTCTCTCTCTCTCTCTCTCTCTCTCTCTCTCTCTCTCTCTCTTACGCACATAGCCAGGGTGGGGGCGACCAGGAAACATCTGGCAGTCCCTCCAATCCTGAATAGGAAGTATCACAATCTCCAGAAAATGGGAGAAAGGCCAGCATGGGGTCTAGGGAAGGTTACTGATGGGTTTACTGATCATGTGCACTGTTTGTATATCATTTAAGTTCACAAGTGATTCATAAGGTCATGTGCTAGCAACTTGGCATCTTGCAAATATTATATGCATAAATGACAAATAAGAGTGTCTGCAGTAAAGAAAATCTTTTCAAAATCTAGTTTAAATAACACGTACAAGTTCTTAGAAATGTACTGTGTGTATTCTTGCTGGTTTCATATGATTTTGAAAAACATTTATACAATTTTCAATAACCGTTTCGATGTAATGACTAAAAATGTCATGCGATATTACCATCAAAAAAGCAATAACATATTTTCCTTAAATACATGATGTGAATATACACATATTATTATTTTAAAAAAAGTTTTAAATATGTTGACATTTTTTATTTTTGTGTGTGTGTGGGGGGGGGGGGGGGGGGGTGGTCACACAACATGACATTTTAGAACTAATCTTGGCCTTTTCATAAAAAGGTCAGATATTTTAAGAAACTTCCTGATCTTGATGCACAATCATAAGGGTCTAGCTCCTCTTTATGACATAATTTCCTTTTTTTGTCTCTTGTTGGCTGAACCATATGACTTTGGGGGGGGTTTTTTGTTTTGTTTTTTGTCTTTAATTTTGTTTTTTGACAATAGTTATCAAACAGTGCAATTTTTTTTTTTTTACGAAATAGTAATTAAACATTATGCCAAATTACTTTCCTTATCTTTTCAAGGTGTTTCTTTTCAGGAATTTGTATGATATTATTATATCAGGACTGTTGTATCACCCTTGCATTTTTCACTTTATTCCCCAAAAAGTCTTTGCCTTTTTATATCTTTTTGAAGAAAAAAAAAATAGATCCAGACAAAAATGGTATGTCACTGACCAACATAATGTGGTTAGTTCACTCAAAAATGAAAATTCTGTCATAATTTACCCTCAAATTGTTCAAAACCTGTATGAAAACCTGTATGTGCTAAACACAAAAGAATATATAAAAATTTGGGTAAGAAAACAGTTGATGACATTAATGCATCATGCATAGTATTGATTAATACTACTAAATAGTACTAAAATTAGTATTACATTGTAGTAGTACATTGACTTCCATTGTATGGAAAAAATAAATAAAATTCAATGGTGCCCCAAAACTCTTTGGTTACAAACATTCTTCAAAATATCTTTCTTTGTGTTCAGCAAAACAAAGACATAAATACAGATTTGGAACAACTTAATGGTGAGTAAATGATGACAGAATTTTCATTTTTGGGTGAACTATCCATTTTAGTCACACTTAATAATTAACTTCATTGAAAAAAAACAGGGGAAAAAGTAAACAAATGATGGTCCTATTTCTCACATCTCATTTAACTTTTTTACAATTAATTTTATTGTGATTTTAGTGGATATATAGAACTTATGTAGCCCCGCCCCTTTTTAGCGCTGCACTCGTGTTCTGTCTTCCGGTTTGTATTTCCATATAAAAAACGCTGGTTTTAAAATCCTTCCAGTCTACTGACATTTGTTATGACATCCACTTCAAACATTACAATGCTCATGATAACTTTCGTAAACTCTACAATAAGTTAATCTACTTAACCAGCAAATTACTCTTCGACAGCGATGCCACAGAAATATACAGAGCTACTGCAGAAACAGAAGTTCAATCACAGAATTCTAAAGACGGCTGCACACTTGTTTCTCTGGCGCATAAGGTCAATAAAGTCAGTTCCCTTCAAAATGGCCATTAAACCACTGATCAATCAAATACAATACATCAGGAATAATCTATAAAGTTACTAATTAATGATCAAAATTTTTAGATCGTATTTGAGGATGTATCCCGTTGTAGATTTCCCTCTCCATTTAGACACAATGGCAAATGCCACACATCCAGAGGAGAAACCTGTGACCTCATTCTCTGATGTAAGGGAAGGAGAGAGGAATTTGTCCTGAACGCACTCAAGTATTTCCATATCAACTCAGCTGGCTATATAAGGAATCAAACCTCATGCTAGACAAATTCAACACAAGCTGTGTCCCTCACATTCTTCAGCACTTCAGTGTAGGGATGAATATAGAAAACAATGGGCAGTTGGATTGAACTATACTAAAAGCATACACCTGATAAGAGTGAATTACCAGAAAAAAGCCCAATGATAAGCAATTAAGATAACATATCCAATCCAACCATAACAAAACTAATGTCCATGGGAGCTCTCAAATATGATCAGCTCTCAGATAAGACAGGAAATCACTTCATATCCATAATATATTACAAGAGCAAAAGCTCACACTGCAATTCAAAACTACCAGCAGTTCTCAACTGAACCAAAATATGGTAGCACGTTCTGATAGGGTCTAACACAATGATGAGCGCTACTAATCACATAATCGTGCATTGTTAGACATGGCCTTATATTTGAAATCAAGGGTATAAGCAAGGCTTGGTTCTAACTGGACCGCGAGACACAATGACAGCGTTGGCACCATTTTACAGTTTCTACAGTTTAATTTGAGCAGCACGTCAAAACAATGGAGCGGTTCACACCACAAGTGTTTATGGTAATGATCTTTCAGCGCTATATCCTCTCATTTTTATAGAGCCAAACGCGCATATCCAAGCTCTTTCCGTTCGCATTGCTTCTCTCTCCCGCTAAAGACGATAAAGTTGCAGATGATGCGGTTATTTTAACAACAGCAAAAAAAACTGAACAGCAAAATAGATAAATGCTTTTGCCAAAACACAGCAGAAACCGAGAATGCAGCAAATACATACAGGCACTCTTTCCATTCAAATAAACAAGTTTTTTGACAGGACATTTTTTTCATTTAGAGCATTTCATAATCAACAATCCTATAATTAGGAAAATCATTTGTAGATGGCAAGGAAAGACAACTAAAACTGAAATTTTTAGTTAACTTTATATTTATTATCAGTGTATAATAAATATATATATATAAATATATATATATATATATTTATTATCAGTTGAGCCCAATTGGATATGAATATTATATATATAAATTAAATAAAACACACAAACAAAGTATATAAACACATACATACAGTACACACACAACCATATACATATATATATACATATATATATATATATATATATATATATATATATATATATATATATGGTTGTGTGTGTGTGTTTGTGGGCTTCAAATAATATTGGTAAGCAGTTCATGGTTACACTAATAAATTTCAGTGTTTGATTTTAAATACATTTCGTTTACTTTTGTATATAAACAATTTTGCTTCTGTGTTCAGGCTGCCTCTCAAAGCAAACCAGTCGAAGCAAAATCCAGGGTACCCGCGGGGTCTTAAAAGCATTGAAAAAGTCTTAAATTTGATAAGCTCAAATTAAGGCCTTAAAAGCCTTGAATTTGGTATGCAAAGTCTTGGATTTCGTTACAAAGGTCTTAAATTTTTTTTGCCTTTTCTATGATTAAGTTCATACCGTAACAAAATTAACTGTTACTAATGTAGACTAATTAAAAATTAGTCGCGTAACGTTGAGTGCACCTCGCGCTCCACGTCATAGAAGAACGCGCGAAAGCGTGCGCACCCGTTACGATGGTTACTAATCAGAGCTTTTCTGTTAAAAGAACATGTTCCCTATCAAGGCTACGGAACTCGACATTACGGATGTCGTATATGGGAAATCCTCTCATCCTTCACTTCCGCTGAAATCTTATAGGCTAACGCCAGCAGAGCTGGCCAATTGACGCAAAATATGCAAATACTGAAACACCGTTGCAGTTATAATGCAAGTGCAGCGTCAATTCCATCAGAATCTCTCTCTTCACGCTCAAATCGTGTGCTAGAAAGCTGATACTACAATACTGGAAATTATTTCGCCGTCGTTGAAGTTGCGTCGGAGATACTCTCACTGTCTCCTGCATCCGATGGCAGCTACCTGTAACCTGTGCTCGGCCCCCATCGCCCCCACCGACACGCACCTGTTCTGCATCGCGTGCCTGGGGCTGGCCCACGCCGAGTCAGCCCTCGGGGACGGAGGGTCCTGCGACCTCTGCTTGGAAATGCCCCTTCGAGCCCTCAGAGCCAGGAGGGAGGAAGCTCGCGCAGCAGCGGGGATTGGGCCTACCGCCGCCTCCGAGCCGCTGGTAGCCCCCCCCAACCGCAGAGTCGAGGTCCGCTCCCCCGTGAGCTTCCCCGACCCCTCCTTTCAACCCCCGCGCGACGTCGCTGACTTCGTTTCCTTCGGGGCGAGTGAGGAGGGCGACTCCATGTCGCTGTCGGCCTCCGAGATCGACTGGGGTGCGGAGCAGGCCGCACCGCTGGCGGCCACGGGGCAGGACACCCCGGCGGACCTACAGGACGAGCTCTTTCGTGTCCTCTCTAAGGCCGTCGAGGAGCTGGAGCTCGAGTGGAAAGCTCCCGACGAACCTTCAAAGAGCAAGTTGGATTCGTGGTTCCTTCAATCGAGCCGCCGCCATGCCGCTTCGAAGAGAGGAACAACGTTTTTCCCCGACGTGCTTGAGCACGTGGTGAAGTCGTGGGTGGCCCCGCAATCGGCGCGCACCCTCACTTCCACCCAGGCCATGTTTGCCCCCGTGGACGATGCGGGGGGCCACGGTTACCTCAGCATCCCCCCCGTCGAGGAGACCGTCGCCGCTCACCTCTGCCCGTCGGCTCCCGCCATGGGCGCGGACCGCAGCCTGCCGTCCCGACCATGCAGATTTACGGCCCACCAGGCTAACAAGGCCTTCGGTGCCGCGGGGGAGGCGGTATCCGCGCTGCATGCCATGGCCCTTCTCCAAGTGCTGCAGGCAAAGCAGCTAAAGTCTCTGGATGGCGCCGCCTCTATTGACGCTGACGCCATCCGGGATCTCCGTTCGGCCACGGACCTCGCGCTCCTGGCCACGAAGCGATCGGCCGTTCTATGGGCTTCCTCGTGGTCCTCCACAGGCATCTGTGGCTTACATTATCGGACGTACAGGAAGCCGACAGGAAGACGCTCCTGAACGCGCCCATTTCCCCTGCAGGCCTGTTTGGTGACGCGATGGAGAAGGTCACCGAGCGTTACTCGGAGACGCAAAAGAAGGCCAAGGCTATGAGCCACGTTATTCCCCGGAGGGCGCCGCCGCCGCCACCGCCACAGCCGCGCTCCCGTTCATCCTCAGCCTCAGGCCGCCAACCCCAGGCTGCGGCCAGGAGACAAGCAGCGCCCCGCTCGGGACAGGACGCCCGTAGAGGCCGCAGCGGTCAGTGGCAAGGGGCGGGTAACAGGAGGACGCAGAGGAGCCCGCGCAGGAAGCCCACCGCGTCGCCTGCGAGGCCCAAACAGTCTTCCTGACCGCTCGGGCAAGAGGAGGAGAAAGCGCCAGTTCGGCCCCGCGTCCAAGCGGCGCGCTCTAATGCACTCGGTCCCTCGGAGTTCTACGAGCGACGCGTGCAGTTGTGTTGTGAATGTAAATGTAATCAATGTTGTTCCAATAAAACAAATCACTACTTCACAAACAGAGCTTTTTTCTCCTCTTGCACCACACACTGTGTTACCCGCCCTGCCTTCGAGCAGCGCAGAGTCACGGTCAATAACTACCCCCAGCACTCACACAGCGGCCATGACAGCAGCGGCGATGACCGCAGGTTTGGATCAGCCCACGCTCAGTCGTTTTCAGGCAGCGTGGGAAGCTATTCCGGGCATTTCACCGTGGGTGTTGAATATAATTCGGCGCGGGTACACGCTTCAGTTCAAACGCAGACCACCCCGCTTCCGCGGCGTAGTTCAGTCATTAACTTTGCCCCAAAACGCTCACGTGCTGAGGCAGGAAGTGTGCAGCTTGCTCGAAAAGAAGGCTATAGAACCAGTACCCCCGAGCGAGCGGGAGAGCGGGTTCTACAGCCGCTACTTCGTCGTGCCGAAGAAAGGAGGGGGTCTCCGTCCCATTCTGGATCTGAGACCTGTCAACAGAGCGCTTCACAAGCGCGCCTTCAGGATGACAACACTGAAACAAATCCTGGCGCAAATTCGCCCCGGGGATTGGTTCGCTTCAGTGGATTTAAAGGACGCTTATTTTCATATTCAGATAGTGGAGCGTCACAGACGATTCCTGAGGTTTGCGTTCGAGGATTCGGCGTACCAATATACGGTGCTTCCGTTTGGTCTGGCCCTAGCCCCCCGAACGTTTTCGAAATGTGTAGACGCGGCACTTTCACCCCTCAGATCGAGCGGAATGCGCGTCTTGAACTATCTGGACGACTGGCTAGTTCTCGCTCAGTCGAGAGAAACGCTGATCAGCCATGTGAATGCCCTCCTTCGACACTTAGAGATGCTGGGTTTGAGGGTGAACGTCCAAAAAAGTGTGCTCACACCGAGCCAGACTACAACATTCCTGGGAGTGTGCTTGGATTCGGTGAGAATGAGAGCGCGCCTCTCCCCCGAGCGAGCGGAGGCTCTGAGTTCTTCTCTCGGTCTCTTCAGACCGGGCAGGCTCGTCCCACTGAAAGAGTTTCAGAGGCTACTGGGACGGATGGCAGCGGCCTCTTCGGTGTGTCATCTGGGGCTGCTGCATATGAGACCGCTTCAACTCTGGCTGAAAGCGCGCGTTCCCCCGAGTGCGTGGTATTCTGGCCACAAGCGCGTCATGGTCACCAGCGGATGCGCCCGCGCCCTGGTCCCGTGCAGGAACCCAGATCTCTTCAGCTCAGGCGTCCCTATGGGCTTAGTGACGCGGCGAGTGGAGGTTCTGACGGATGCTTCATCCACCGGATGGGGAGCGGTATGCTTAGGCAAGCCCGCCTCGGGTCGGTGGTCAGAGAAGCAGATGGAGTGGCACATAAATCGCTTGGAACTAGAAGCGGTCGCTCTAGCTCTAAAAGCTTTCCGGTCTCAGCTGGAGCAGCAGCATGTGTTGATTCGGACCGACAACACTTCTGTGGTCTCGTACATAAATCGCCAGGGCGGTGTACATTCCAAAGCCCTATTCAGGCAGGCGGAATCCCTTCTGCTATGGGCGGACCGGTTTTTCCTCTCGGTGAGAGCGGCGCACATCCCCGGTGTTCTAAATCGCGGGGCGGATATGCTCTCGAGAAAGGGGATTCCCCAGGGGGAATGGAGGCTTCACCCCGGGACGGTTCAGCTGATATGGAATCGTTTTGGCAGGGCGGAGGTCGACCTCTTTGCGACGAGCGAGAACACGCACTGTCAGGTGTTCTTCTCGCTGTCCCGTTCCCCCCGGGAGGTGGACGCGCTGACTGCACGATGGCCGAGAGTCTGTCTCTATGCTTTTCCTCCGGTGAAAGTTTTGCCCATGGTGTTGTGCAAAATCAGGGAGGAGAAGGCGGCGGTGACTCTGGTAGCCCCGAACTGGCCGAATCAGCCCTGGTTCGCGGATTTGGTAGAGTTACTAGCAGGGCAGCCATGGGAGATTCCGCTCAGGAAGGACCTTCTGTCTCAGGCGGGCGGAACGATTTGGCATCCCAGCCCCGGGCTGTGGAGCCTCCATGTGTGGCCGCTGCAGGGTCGCTGAGCGAGCGGGGCGCGCTGCATTCGCGAGTTTTGAAGACTATCGCAGAGGCGCGAGCTCCGTCCACCAGGCGTTTGTATGCTCTGAAGTGGGGTGTATTCTCTAAATGGTGTCAGGATGTCGGTATAGACCCAGCGGACTGTTCTGTGTCGGATATTCTACGCTTCCTTCAGTATAGGATGGATGGAGGGAGCCTACCATCCACTCTGAAGGTATACGTGGCCGCTATTGCCGCGTTTCACCCCCCTGTTGACGGACAGTCTATCGGTAGACATGCGTCGGTGACACGGTTCCTCAAGGGAGCTAGGAGATTGTGCCCTGCACGGCCGCCTTCGGTGCCGCCGTGGGACTTGGCGTTGGTCTTGGAAGCTTTATCACGACCGCCTTTCGAGCCCCTTGCCTCGATTGCCATTAAGGAGCTGTCGGTTAAAACGGCTCTGCTTCTCGCTCTCGCCTCGGCGAAGCGGGTCGGGGATTTACAGGCTTTCTCTGTAAGTGAAGATTGTATTCGCTTTGGACCGGGAAACTGTAATGTTATTCTCAGACCGAGGCCGGGTTACATTCCTAAGTCGCTCAATACCCCGTTCAGAGCGCAGATCGTTTCTCTGCCTGCCCTGTCCGCTGAGCCATCAACCTCTCAGGGTTCGGATGCTCAGAGTGCTATTTGCCCAGTCAGAGCGCTCCGAGAATACATTTCTCGCTCGGCTGCGTTTCGACAATCGGACCAGCTGTTTGTGTGCTTTGGTGGATGCAACAAGGGACGGGGGGTCTCAAAGCAAAGGCTTGCTCACTGGATCGTGGACGCTATTGTTATGGCTTATGATTGTATGGGGCAGGAATGTCCCCTAAACATCAAGGCTCATTCGACTAGGGCGATTGCCTCCTCGTGGGCCTGGACTAAGGGTATGTCTATTCAGGATTTATGTCTTGCAGCTGGCTGGTCTTCTCAGAACACGTTTGCCAGATTTTACAAGTTGGATTTGCCCTCTGTAGCGTCTCGAGTGCTTTCGGTGAGTTGATCGCTTACACAGTGTAAAGAGCTGCTCTGCGCTTTGCTCATGAGTTGTTCTGTGTGCTATTGTGTGTTGTACTATTGTCACCGCTATGCGTTGGCTTTCTCTGTTGTTGTTGCCCTGTTGGTCTTCAGTGCAACCTTCCCCCATTTATACTGCTCGGGATATGCAAATTCCGATAGTGTTTTGTGAGCTTGTGATTGGTCCCTTTGGACCTATCGGAGGTTAGAGGTTCACTATTGGTCAATCTCGGCCTATCAGGCGCTTACATTCTGGGGGCGAGGTTTGTTTGGGTCTGTTCAGTGGTTGCGAGCCACGGCGGGATTTTATACAGTTCCCATATACGACATCCGTAATGTCGAGTTCCGTAGCCTTGATAGGGAACGTCTCCGGTAACTTTCGTAACCTCGGTTCCCTGAAAGGCAAGGAACGAGACATTACGCTCGCCGCCGTGTTCGCTATTGATTATAGCGTGTGTTCGATTCTGATGGAATTGACGCTGCACTTGCATTATAACTGCAACGGTGTTTCAGTATTTGCATATTTTGCGTCAATTGGCCAGCTCTGCTGGCGTTAGCCTATAAGATTTCAGCGGAAGTGAAGGATGAGAGGATTTCCCATATACGACATCCGTAATGTCTCGTTCCTTGCCTTTCAGGGAACCGAGGTTACGAAAGTAACCGGAGACGTTTTCTACCCGGTCTTTTCAGTAGTATCTGGCCACAACCATCCACGCGCGCTCTCTCTACATTGTTGAAGAAGCGCGGATGATCTGAAAACACAGACAAGCTGGAGTTCAGCGATCTTCATCAGAAGATCTGTCACGAGCCGCTTGCGCTGTTTGTGCGACTAAATCTGCGATCAAAATGCAGGCTGATATACAGCAGTGTTTTTACTGTTGATCATTATGCGAGCAAGAATGCAATGTTTCCCCGACACGATTTCAAATGTGACATTGATTTTATACAAAAGAAAAAAAAAAAGGGTAACATTAAGTGATGTACTACATTTTAAACAGTATTGTCAGGCTTATTGCTCTATTTTGCAACAAAATCTGTGGCTTTGACAAAGACAATGAGTTACCGCCACCTACTGGCGATTTTAATATCATATTTTTATTAATATTAAACGTTTTTTAACATTGCATATTTATTGAACATTGTTTTATTTAAAGCATTATTTATTTTTTAAAGGTATTATAAAGGTGAAAAATGAAATGGAAAAATCGATTAAATGGGGCAAATATTGTCCCTTAATGGAAAGATGTGACTGCAGTCTAAGTGGAAGAGAGGGGGTACGGCACTCTAAAAAATTGGAGAACTAAGGAAAAGGGATATGTAGAATTGCACAAGTGCTACTGCTAAAGAGAGCAAAGTCAATACAGCCTGTTAGCTTAATTTTAATTTCTCATAAGCTTAATCGAATTGGCCTAGAGAGAATAATTGACATTTTCTGTCTAAAGACTACATATAAAATAGCTACCAAAATTAAAGTAACTGCAGTTTGACTAAAAGTAATGACTAAAAGTTGACAAAAAATGCAAACACATTTCGTCAACTAAAACTATGAAAGGCAGAATGACTCAAATGTGACTAAGACCAATAAGCATTTTCATCTGAAGATGAAGAGTAAGACTAAATCAAAAATGGCTGCCAAAATTAACATTGGCCTACACACGTGCGCGCTACAACGCTGCTGCGTATGTATTAAATATGACTGATAATTTAAATAAAATGTTTTATTTAATTCAAGTAGTCTACTTGTACATAATTATTTTTTAGGGTTTAAAATGTATACAGATTTGACATTTTCCCCTCATACTTCTGTCGGAATTGGTACAAAGTTGGCATTGAATTTCATTTGAAATGGTATTAAAAAGGTCTTAAAAAGCCTTGAATTTAAGTTGGAGGATCCTGGGGGTACCCTGAAAATCATTTGCGAACCAACAGTTCACTCTGATAAGATAGTGTGTATGTTATAATCTGTCCAGCACTGTTTGTCCTTGTGAAGCACTGCTATTTTGTTATCTTGATCACAGTTTCGTCAGATGTGTTGCAGTGAACCATCAGCTATTACACCGTGCTGGAACAGCCGAGAGCCTCAAAGACAAGCACAAGGCTCTGTCCTGACACACAGTATAGAGTATCCATCTATCTCCAATCACAGGCTCTTTCTCTTTCTGCCAGTTCAAGGGCTTTCTACTGATGACTGAGCTGCGGGATAGCGGTTCTCAATCAGGGGATGTATGGACAATCCTGGGCAAGTGGGACAGCTGGTGAGCTCAGCAAAACATATATGCACACCAACATATACACACACTGTCAATGTAAAGCCAGCTGCCCTGGAATCTGTTTTCTCATTACCTTGCGCACAGCAGGACTGGGAGATGGTCCTGGCGTGTTAGTATTGTGTTGTGGACTGCTCTCCTCCATCACTGGAAAACAAGAAATGTACAGCTGAGAATCAGTGGAGTGTGGTGCGCTGCCTGGGTTTGTGCTTCTTTCTGTTCTTAGCAATATAGATTCATGTGGAACGTCATTAACCTTACACACACACACACACACACACACACACACACACACACACATATAATTAAAAAGTAAATGTAAATAATTTAAAAAAAAACTATTTTATGGTATGTTTATAGAAAGATGATATAGTAACACTTAACATTAGGGTTAAGTTTGGTGCAGGGTTAGTCATTGCAGACCATTAGTCATTCATCCTTGGTAAACAGCACAGGTGACTGTACTGTAGCTTTAATTGTAGCTCAGTGGTCACTAAAAACCAGTTCACTGACAAAACTGTTCATTGATTTGGACCAAAAGTGGTGCTGTCTGAATAGATGAGTTGTTTACTCTGTTTATTTCTACTAGTTCTACACCAGTTACGAACATTTTGCCTGTATTCCTTTACCCCATTATTAACACCACTTTCAAATGAGACCTCAATGAGAACACAGTCTCTTTCTGAAACTTTATCCACTAGTGTTGACCAGTGTTATTTAAAGTAGTGTTTTATATATTATTCAGTATTCATTTTTATAATTGTTTTATTTTTGTACTGATTATTTCAGTCAAACAAACATTTTTACTCAGAGAAAGCACCCCAGCTGACAAGTAAATAATATAGGTCAATACGTTTTTGTTTTTTAAAAGCTTAATACTCAAACACAAGCAAAACACTGGAAACTGATTGTCCATGTTTATTGGAGCAATAAAACACACAATCAAACCATGTAACACAGAATAATCCTTACTTGATTTAGTCTGTGCCTTGCGAGCCAAAGCTGCACACAGTTCATTCTGCACCTATTAAAAGAGTAGATCATGGTTTAGTTAGTTCTTTCAAATATGCAGGCATAATGGGCTCGAAACCATTTAATGCAAGCATATTTTATTATTCACAATCTGCTGCTTTGGAAGCTATTCTGTGGGTCTGTGCTTTGAAGAGATCCATAACGCTTTGAAGCTATGAATCAACAAGTTCAGCACTAAACTTCATCTCTTTTTTTTTTTAAAAGTTGTACTTCTCTCGATTTATGTCATACTTGGAAGTTTTTTTTTGTTTTTTTTTTGCAGGGTTATAAAAGAAGACTGCATTACTATTCTTTTAGCATAACTGCCTTTGATTTCTCAACTGCTGTATTATTCCTTTGAGGATCTATACAAACTCGACTCAAATTTCAAGTGATCTATTTCTGACATTACATTAAAATCCCACAGCACATGGCACACTATGAATACAAATGTATCCAATCCATCAAGCATCTGAAAGAAAATCACTTCACTTATGAGGGGAAGTCCATCTGCTGTCTGACCATGGGAGTTCTGTGCATTAGTAAACCAGGTGTGTAGTGGAGAGGTTTAACTGTGCTTAGTGGCCCATTAAATCGACATTTCCTATGGGGCCATCTGATGTGGCAGCCCCTGCTCTGAGTGCACAGTCTCAGGGCTAATGTAAATGGAGCTGGACTGGGATCTATGCCACTGTGACCCCATACAGGCCAACAACAAATGATCTGCGTTAAGTAACTGTTTCCACTAATAACCTAAATAAATGAATGGTGTACATGACCATTGGCGTCATTTACGGTGGGAACATGATTGATGTCTTCCCCCATTTTCATGTGTTGGCTATTATACCCATGATTTATTTGAAGGGAGGGATGGATGGACGGAGGGATAAATTGACTGATCAACAGATGGATGGATGGACGGACTGATCGACGGATGGATGGATGGACGGGTGGATAGATGGATGGACAGACGAATAGACATACGGATGGATGGATGGATGGATGGATGGATGGATGGATGGATGGATGGATGGATGGATGGATGGATGGATGGATGGATGGATGGATGGATGGATGGATGGATGGATGGATGGATGGATGGATGGATGGATGGATGGATGGACAGATAGACATATGAATGGATGGATGGATGGATGGATGGATGGATGGATGGATAGACAAACAAACAAACAAAGACAGGAATGGATGGATAGATGGATGGATGGACGGACGGATGGACAGATGTATGGACGGATGGATGATGGATGGACAGACAGACAGATAGTCAGACGAATGGATGGATGGATGGATAGACAGATAGGCAGACAAAGACATAGGAATGGAATGGATGGATGGATGGATGGCTGGACAGATGTATGGACGGATGGATGGATGGATGGATGGATGGATGGACAGACAGACAGAAAGACAGGAATGAATAGATGGACAAACATATGGATGGATGGATGAACAAAAATATGGATGATAGATGGACAAAAATATGGATAGATGGATGGACGGAAAGATGGATGGATGGACAGACAGATAGACAGACATATGGATGGATGGACGGACGGACGGAAAGATGGATGGATGGATGGATGGATGGACAGACATATGGATGGATTCAAATGATAAAAACATGAGTTTAGCCATTATATAAAACAATTAAAACATTACAATTGGGGATGCACATTACATTGGTCATAGGTGACAAATACATATTTAAAAAAAACGTAAGTACTCAAGTGATCATCTTAAACTTGGCAAGCATCCGGTGAACACTGTTGAAAAATATGTTTTTGCTGGTTTTATTATTAGGTCTTGCTCTAAATCCTAAACACAACCACAAGCTACATGATACAGTGTTTTACAGTACATTGATTAAGCCATCAAACTGAGCATCTCAACTGTTCAGCTGAACACAGCAATACAAAGGCGAGCATCATCAGTTCCCCAGGGTGTCCAATGCAAATGCCGACCCTCTCCGAATCTCAGGAAGTGGCCGTATATTTCTGTTGCCAAGGTGACTGCAGGTGCACAGGCCACCTTGAGTTGAGGTTCTGCAACATTACCTTGATAGCTGGAAGCTAAGCACGTGCCGCATGGACACAGTAATGTACTGATTCAGTCATTACACCAGAGCTGCTGGCTCTCAAACGGACAGAGCGCAGGTGTCACAGGGTTTCTGTGCACGTGAAAATGCTCTGTACTAAACCTTTTGAGTATTGTGGTTAAAAGGGAAAGTAAGAACTGATAAGAATGTAAATGTGTACCTTGAAATGCAATGCAAGTCGCTTTGGATAAAAGCGTCTGCCAAATGCATAAATGTAAATGTAAATGTAAAAGACACATACAAAGACAGGTTCAATAGTTGCTGGATGTTTGTTTAGGCATTTCCTAAATGCAAGATTTGGAAAAGCTCATGAGATAATGCAATAAATTTTCTTACCGTTGAGGTGAGATGCTCCAAAGCTCTCATTTGAAGAACTGGGTTACAAGCATCAGATGATTTCTCTGCACCTTCTTTACAGCTACAGAACAGCAGAAAACACAATTTAATCTCAATTTACCATGTTTGTTTGTCTTTTGTTTTGTTTTTTTGGACATGGTACCATGTTAATGGGTCAATTACATAACATTATTTATTTTTATTTTTAAATACACTAAAAATGCCATTTATACATAAAGTGAGACAAATACACTTTTTATGATAAGCTTGTTTTAAAAGATTTCTTGATTAAAAATATTTTTGGTGACATACACTCACCTAAAGGATTATTAGGAACACCATACTAATACTGTGTTTGACCCCCTTTCGCCTTCAGAACTGCCTTAATTCTACGTGGCATTGATTCAACAGGGTGCTGAAAGCATTCTTTAGAAATGTTGGCCCATATTGATAGGATAGCATCTTGCAGTTGATGGAGATTTGTGGGATGCACATCCAGGGCACGAAGCTCCCGTTCCACCTCATCCCAAAGATGCTCTATTGGGTTGAGATCTGGTGACTGTGGGGGCCATTTTAGTACAGTGAACTCATTGTCATGTTCAAGAAACCAATTTGAAATGATTCGAGCTTTGTGACATGGTGCATTATCCTGCTGGAAGTAGCCATCAGAGGATGGGTACATGGTGGTCATAAAGGGATGGACATGGTCAGAAACAATGCTCAGGTAGGCCGTGGCATTTAAACGATGCCCAATTGGCACTAAGGGGCCTAAAGTGTGCCAAGAAAACATCCCCCACACCATTACACCACCACCACCACCAGCCTGCACAGTGGTAACAAGGCATGATGGATTCATGTTCTCATTCTGTTTACGCCAAATTCTGACTCTACCATCTGAATGTCTCAACAGAAATCGAGACTCATCAGACCAGGCAACATTTTTTCAGTCTTCAACTGTCCAATTTTGTTGAGCTCGTGCAAATTGTAGCCTCTTTTTCCTATTTGTAGTGGAGATGAGTGGTACCCGGTGGGGTCTTCTGCTGTTGTAGCCCATCCGCCTCAAGGTTGTGCGTGTTGTGGCTTCACAAATGCTTTGCTGCATACTTCGGTTGTAACGAGTGGTTATTTCAGTCAAAGTTGCTCTTCTATCAGCTTGAATCAGTCGGCCCATTCTCCTCTGACCTCTAGCATCAACAAGGCATTTTCTCCCACAGGACTGCCGCATACTGGATGTTTTTCCCTTTTCACACCATTCTTTGTAAACCCTAGAAATGGTTGTGCGTGAAAATCCCAGTAACTGAGCAGATTGTGAAATACTCAGACCGGCCCGTCTGGCACCAGCAACCATGCCACGCTCAAAATTGCTTAAATCACCTTTCTTTCCCATTCTGACATTCAGTTTGGAGTTCAGGAGATTGTCTTGACCAGGACCACACCCCTAAATGCATTGAAGCAACTGCCATGTGATTGGTTGATTAGATAATTGCATTAAAGGAGAACTCCGGTCAATTTTAACATTGAGCTCATTTTATTGTACATTTGGAGTGCTGTCAATACAGAGAACAACGACAAAAATCGGTGTTGCCTACACCGAGTTATTCTATTTTTAAAATTTGCACCCTGTTGACTTCAATGGGGCAATGTTTAAACCTGCTTTTAGCCTCTTAACATCCTTGATGTGTCATTACAAGTGCACAGAAAATGTGAGTGATTCCTTCTGAGTGAACACGAGTGGATCTGACTGCGGTAGATTTAAAAGATATGTATAAAAATTATGTTATTTAAGCCAGCGCAAATACCTGTTTACATCCTGTTTTTCGGTTGAAGTCCAAAGTAGTCAATTGCCGAGTTCACGCGCGTGATCATTGGTAACTAAACCTATGCGCGTGAACTCGGCAATCGACTACTTTGGACTTCAACCGAAAAACAGGATGTAAACAGGTATTTGCGCTGGCTTAAATAACATAATTTTTATACATATCTTTTAAATCTACTGCAGTCAGATCCACTCGTGTTCACTCAGAAGGAATCACTCACATTTTCTGTGCACTTGTAATGACACATCAAGGATGTTAAGAGGCTAAAAGCAGGTTTAAACATTGCCCCATTGAAGTCAACAGGGTGCAAATTTTAAAAATAGAATAACTCGGTGTAGGCAACACCGATTTTTGTCGTTGTTCTCTGTATTGACAGCACTCCAAATGTACAAAAAAATGAGCTCAATGTTAAAATTGACCGGAGTTCTCCTTTAATGAGAAATTGAACAGGTGTTCCTAATAATCCTTTAGGTAAGTGTATAGTCAAAAAGTTATACAACTGTTCTGAGAGCATAATGGAGAAAAAAAGACTCATTAAAAGATCTTATCAAGTAGTTTTGTGCAATGTTTTATTATTATTTCTTACAAAATATAAATATTGCATGGATAGTTCACGTTTGTAAATGTTATGTGGTGCGACTTGATTTGCTAAAAAAATTTAACCTAAAAAAAAAGGTTAACTTTTGAATGGTTGCATAAGTTTTTTTTGTTTGTTGTTTTTTAAAGAAATAAATACTTTTATTCAGCAAGGATGCATAAAAAAATTTGCATTTTGAAAGCTTAATCATGCCATATGGAGGTGCAGACAGAGGGACCAAAAACAGGTCTGCTCTCTCTAAAGATGGACATCCTGCCTAGACAAAGCCACTAGGACAGAACCTGACTGACTTTCCCAGCAGACAGGAAATGATGCAGATACATGACCTATAGCTCAACTTCCATTTGCGTACATTGACCCCCCTGCTTACGTACTGTGTACCAAAGTGCTAAACTGCGAAAGGTCAAAAGCAGTGAGGCAGCACTCTGAACAGGTTGGGTATGTCTGAATATCTGAAAGTGAGACAGAGCCTGGAGCAAAATCATGTGTCTGGCCTGCACTGGGATGAGCACTGTCACACAGACATCTGCTGGTGAAGGCTGGAACTGCAGCTGACGTTACTACATTATATGCTCATGGAAAGATACTGAATGATTTCCCTGCCACATTTGGCCTCAATCATCTACAAGCCCTGTCCAGATAACAGGTCATTGATTTTATTTAAAAATATGGTTTGCAGATTATGTCAAACCCCATTTGCCTATTGTAATTTTGTATGGGGATAATTCAGATAAAAATGAAAATTGTGTCATCATAGAGTGCTGCAGGGATGACGTATTAATTCAAAGAAACTCATATAAACCCAATAACTGTCCATTGTAACAAGGAAATGGACTGTCTGTTAAGACAAACTTTGCTCATAGAGTTCAACAGTCGGGTTCCGGAAGTAAAAACTCGGAAAGGAAATTGATTTTTAATGATAACTTACAAACCTTTTTAGACCGCCCTAGACAGTGAGCTACAAGGTTGTTAATCGATGGTATATGCTTATGTTAAAGCTGTTAGTCCGCATTATTTCAACTTACTTTTAAAATGACCGTGTTTAACAGTGGAATTTGTGGTGAAAAACTTCATTACCCATGATGAACAGAAAATTCCAGCAATCAGAGTCGAAACAAGCAAACCGCACTTTTAAAAGAGCTCTTTAGCTCCGCCTCTCTCTAAGTTCTCAAACCACTTAAATATTTGTACGTATATGGGTATTTTGGAATAAACTTAAAATATGTTGTTTCTATAGATATAATAAATTTTAATTGAGTAGTTTTATAATTCTACATTGATTATGTTGTTTGCAGTGCTTCATGGAATTGTAGTTCTTTCCCTCACTAAAGCCGTAAAGAACACAGCCTTGTACCTTTGTATTTTTGTCCGATTTTCACAAAACTTTTTTTTACTTCAAATCAAAGTTATGTTGTTATGATTCACCGCCTAGCTGATTGGCTTGGTTCATAGCTGATTGGCTTGGTTCATGGCTTCTAACGCTTTGAAAAAGTATCAGCTGATCCTCAGCTGAGGTCCACTGAGAGAGAAAGCCTCCATCACAATAACCTTTTGGATCCCAAGCCAAGAAAAACAACCCAAGGGGTTAATGGTCACAACTTCCATAGTAATTAAAAGCCTCTTTTATATATGTTTAGCTCTGCTTAGGTAATCAGTAATGGTTGTTTACGGGTCCAGGCACGTTCCGTTAGCGCTGGATAGTAAATTAAAAGCAATTAAGTTGTACGATCAAGAGGGACAAGATATTTAATGACCTTTGACCTTAGAAAAAACCCTATCATTAAGCTTTTATGTGTAACCGTACGCTCACCGCCTGTGGGTTCCACTGCGAGGCTGCACGTATGGGACCAGCTGTAGCAGCAGATGAACTGCACTCGGCCAGATGACCTGATTTCGGAAATCACAGCTCTGGGCTTCACATTCCTCAAAGGTGAACTGGTACAGAGACCTGGAGTCCTCAAATACATTGTTCTGCTCCACTGGACACAACAGGGTTAAACATCTGACATAAAGCAGTCTAGACAAAGCTTATGTAAATGATACTGAAGGAGCAATCTGATCATTCACAATAACTGTTTTAATCTCGTCTGTGTACCTGAAAGCAGAATGCCCAAGTCCAGGACAATGTTCCAGATTTTGGAAGCTATTGCCCTGTTCTGGATAAACTCACAACGATCCATCATCCATTCCACCAGCTCTTGACCTGTACATGTCCTCCTGAGAATATGCCAGATGAGAACAGGAAAAAGAAGAAAGTGTTATAGGAAATGACAGGCATGATTTTATTAACCAAAACAAACCATTATATAAATGTTTATGCTTTCATTAAACAATACCATTGTCTGATATTTTGCTGATTGTTTGAAAAAAAAGAAAACAATTTTTTTTATAAACTAGTTGCACTTTTTTGCTCATTTTGAATCGGAGAAGGATTGTTAAGGATGTAAAATTATTGTTAATGTGACTTGGTAAATAAACTGGTCAATTCCAACCAGTATCTCAATCTTGTGTTACAAATTGAATTCATGATACACTGTACATAAAATTTAATTAGTGACTTAAAGGAACACTCCACCGTTTTTTGAAACAGGGCTTATTCACCTTCTTTCCTACATTTAGATAGGTGGGCAAATGCATTTTTGTCTCAGTGCATGCATTGTTTTAGTTTGACAGGGTCGGTGCTAGCTTAGCTTAGCATAATGAATGGAATCCTTTGTTGCCAGCTAGCATGTCCTGAGTAAAAGTGATATAAAAAATAAAAAAACCCCACCTAATTACTTCTTGTGGCCTGTGTATTCACAACAAGTACAAATAGCGATGCAGATTAACACTAGGCGATTTCCTAGGCAGATATTGACTTGGGACTATATTAGGGGGAAGCACAGGCGAAGCACTGCTACTTGGGCGCAGAGATATCACGCCCAAGTAGCAGTGCTTCGCCTGTGCTTCCCGCTAATATAGTCCTTAATATAAAAGTCAATATCTGCCTAGGAAATCGCCTAGTGTTAATCTGCATCGCTATTTGTACTTGTTGTGAATACGCAGGCCACAAGAAGTAATTAGGTGTTTTTTTTATTTTTTTTATATCACTTTTACTCAGGACATGCTAGCTGGCAACAAAGGATTCCATTCATTATGCTAAGCTAAGCTAGCACCGACCCTGTCAAACTAAAACAATGCATGCACTGATACAAAAATGCATTTGCCCACCTATCTAAATGTAGGAAAGAAGGTGAATAAGCCCTGTTTCAAAAAATGGTGGAGTGTTCCTTTAAAACAGTGCAGAATCTGAAATAAATATTTTTTTTATTTCATAATGTTCCAATAATATGTTTTACATCCCTTTTGTTTATTTAATTTAAATTAAGTTTAGTTTTACATTTCAGATTTTCAGTGTGGTGTGAGATTTTTGGACCCAACTATATGTGAGTTCTTCAGAAATAAGGAGGCAAAAGTCCTCACTGTCCTTTTTTATGTAATTTTTTGATTTATGACACATTTTTCAGGTAAAATAAATAAACATAACTTACAATATTAAGAAAACAACCACAATAATTCTATTTTGTATTTTTAGATTCAAATGTAATTAATGTTCTATTTATTAGAAAAACAAAGTATATTTCTCATCAAGTGCTATAAGCATATTTACATTTATTCCAAACTATAAGAACGCGATAATAAATTTCATGTATAATTGTAAATGTATACGATGCTGTTCTCTTTAATAGTCAACTTATTTTCAGATCATCAGTCATCAAAGCTCGGTAAACACTGGCTAAAAATGTTTGTTCCTTAAAAAACCCTCACAGATCATATTTATAAGTCATTTCAAGTTTGAATGTGATGTGACAAAGTGGTGATATCTAAGGGTACGTTTATACGATAATTATGTACTAAAAACAGGAACATTTTTCCTTGGAGTTTTTCGTGTACAGACGACAACGTTGTCAATATCATCCCTGTTCACACAGATCTACGAAAATGACTAAAAACACTGTATTATGCTGCCAGGCCAATAGTTGGCAATGTCACTTTGTAAAGAAACATTACACGCCTACATGATTTACAATTTACAGTAACCTAAATTATTCAACCCCATTTGCAAATCAGGTTTATTGGCAAAATTGACAGACTTTCAGCTAATAAAACTCAGACAAAAGTGATTGAAATACCTCAACACAACAAATGTTTCAAGTGGTTTCCCCAAACTCAACTGAAAATGCAACTTTTAATGACTTCTGCTGTCTCAAAATTATTCATCACCTTCATGGCAAGCATCTGTAGTACTTAGTAGAACATCAGTTTGCTGTTATGACCTGCTGCAAACGAGATGTATAACCAGACACCAGCTTCTGGCAGCGTTTCTGAGGAATCTTAGCCTATTCCTCACGAGCAACGTCCTTCAGTTCAGTAATATTCTTGGGTTTGCGTGCTGCAACCACCTTCTTCAAATCCCACCAGAGACTTTCTATGGGGTTCAAGTCAGGTGACTGTGATGGCCACTGTAGAATATTCCAGGACTTCTTTTGAAACCAAGTCTTGGTGGAATTTGAGGTATGCTTAGGATCATTATCCTGCTGGAAGGTCCAATGACGCCCAAGCTTCAGCTTCCTCACTGATGGCATTACGTTTTCTCCTAGGATATTCTGATACTTCAATAAATCCATCTTGCCTTCCACACACTGCAGGTTTCCAGTGACAGAGGATGCAAAGCATCACCAAACCACCACCATGCTTAACTGTAGACAGTGTTGTTTTCAGCATATGCTTCATTCTTCTTCCCCCAGACATACCACTGATCCATAGGGCCGAAAAGTTACAGTAGTGGTGTATGTCTTGGAGTTCTGGCATGCGTTAAGTGCACGCCTTACTGTGCAAGCTGAAACCTGTTGCCACCAAATCTTGCTGCAGTTCTTTTGCAGTCACTCAAGGGTTTTTCTGAACCTGCCTTCTCAGAAATCTGGTTGCAGCCACTGATAGCTTTTTTTTCTGCCCCGTCCAGGTAGTGTAACCACTGTTCCTTTAACTTTGAACTTGCGAAACTATGCTTCTAACGGTGTATCTAGGAACATTTAGTTCCTTCGCTATCTTTTTGTATCCTGTTCCTTGCTTGTGAAGGGCGATGATATCTTCTCTTAACTTTTTGGACCATTCTTTGGACTTAGCCATATTTCTAACATGCAGTCAAACATGGCACTCAACAAAACCCTAGCCAGTTCAGATATATCATGTGTTCTAGCTCAAGCAAACCTGGTGCAACTAATGAAGCCCTTGATTAGTTGCATCAGGTGTGCTTGAGACAACACCTGTTTTGCAGATTTGTGCTGTTGTGAGGGATTCTCTTCAAGGGGTTGAATAATTTTGAGACTGCAGAAGTCATTAAAAGTTGCATTTTCAGTTGAATCTGCAGAAACCACTTGAAACATTTGTTGTGTTGAGCTATTTCAATACCTTTTGTTTGATTTGTTTATTGCAAACAGCTGAAAATCTGTAAATTTTACCAATAAGCCTAATTTGCAATGGGGGTTGAATAATTTCGATTTCAACTGAATACACATTTTAATGTAAAATTTCTTAATATTTGCTTTGTTTTATTTTAGTAGTATGGATTATTTACTCATCCAATATTTAATTTTTCTGAGGAGGCATTGCCTCCCTTGCCTCCTCAGAGGAAACACCCCTGATACAATCCCTTCATATTAAGGGCCTATTCACACCAAGAATGGTAACTTTACTTTACTTTATTGTCCTCGAAAGGGAATTGATGTAGACAACAGTACGCATACATGTACAGCAACATAACACACACAGTAACACACATTACAATAAATAATTCAAAAACATGATGGCTGCAGGAATAAAAGAATTATTATATCTATTTGATTTACACAAGGGGAATTTAAATCTCCAGCCCAAGGGAAGCATTTGAAATTCAGTACACAATGGATGTGTGACATCGGAAAGGACTGACTGGCCGTCCCTAGTCGCCTTTTGTTTATAAATTTGTGGAATATTCCTTAAAGGGATAGTTCACCCATAAATGAATATTTTGTCATTACTTACCCTCAAGTTGTTCCAAACCAGTATGAGTTTCTTTCTTCTGTTGAACTCAAAAGATATTGTAAAGAATGTTGGTAAACAGTTGACGGCACCCTTTGACTTCCATAGTAGGAAAAAAATGGTGACAAAATTTTCATTTTTGGGTGAACAATCCATTTAAGTCAGTCCCCACTATCTTACTACATATTTTAACTGCGTATAATACTACACTTACCTCTATTCCTTACATAGAGGTTACTATGAAGATAACGATAACTACATTATCGACCACACCAAAAGATGAGAACATTCTGTTTATTATAAACGAGATGCAGTTATGTCATCTGCTGCTTTAAATGTTCGAGCTCTTTAAAGTCGGTTGGATTCTGATTGGCTGGCAATGTTTTTTACATCAACAGCTAGAAAAATTGTATTGAAAGTGATTCCAACAATACATTTCATCTATCCCTGTAGATGTGGTGTGGAGTGGACTCCTATATTGTTATAGAATTAGATTATTAAAAATGTATAGTTATAATGCTTGGTTTGAAAGGGCCTTAAGGCTTTACTTTATATATAACTGGCAAACACACAACATTGCAATGAAACTTACCTGATGATTCTTGCCAGTTTAATATGTGCTTTCCAGTTATCCTGGCCATTGGATAAGAAAGCATTCCTCAGTGCTCGGCCGGCACATGGCACATTATTCACGCAAGCCTTCACAACACATAGAGAACATTCTTAATCAAGATAAAGCAGAACGATTTAAAATTGTCAGGACAGAAACAGGATGAGACGGTCAGAATTTAACAAGAACAAAATATAAAACACTATTTGCTTGCATGGCCTCAAAATTTAGAACATAAACTGTTTATCTATATACACTACATATAGTCCAGGTGATATGTGCAAAATTTGAGGTGATATGTTCACTTTCGATTATGTTTTTCATGATGTACTCATCTTATAATTACATAACCTAAAACAAGTGCTGACAACATCCCCAACCTCTCCATTAAGTGAATTAAACTTGACACCATTAAACAACCAGATTTTCAAGTCATCAAAGAACTGAGGGCAACGACGGGAGATAAACGCATGATATACCTTGTGTCTAGTCTGTCCGGCATTTGAACAGCGGATGGACACAGGTGGCTGCTTCTGAGATATAATCTAGCATAGAGAGAAAGAGGTTAAACATCTGAAAAACAATACAGCTTTGTGTCCTGAGACAATACACTTTTTCTGCTGTTTCTTATCTTAAAACAGCAGCTATGACGATTACATGAAATATTCATTCAGTACAGACATCATATCTAGCTTTTCCAATTAAACCGAAACAAAAACAAAACATCACTTTGTTAAAAGGTCAGAGAGGTTGCATCCACCTAGGTTAGAACATGTACAGATTACAAAAAAATGACCATATGGGCAATAAAAGCTATGTTACATTGTCAAAACAGGTTGCTGTGCCTCAAAAGAAACCAGAGTTAAACAAAGTGAAGCAGCCTGAGTGTCCATTACTCAATGTGTACTTTAGCTATTAGACTCATGTGGGATGCTGGGGAAACACACAGTGAAGTCATTTTTGTAGTCAGTGTAAACAGCAGCTCTTAACCCCCATGTCTAGAATTTGTGTTGAAGCAACCATAAAAAGATAGGGCCATTTATTAATACTATACAATACAAATGTAATATTTATATTATATTATACATAAGGCTGCATTACATATTAGTATTCGGGAAATTATATTTCAAGTAAAACAACTTTAAATGTACAATACTTATTTTTGTACAGTTACTCTTTATAATTATTAAACATTCAGTTTTAAGACCCCATATTAATTGATCAAAAAATAATATTTCTGTGTGCGTATTCCACACACACACACACAAAAAATAAATAAATAAATCAAGCAGCACAACAGGTTTCAACTTTGATAATAATAAGAAATGTTTTGAGCAGCAAATCAGAATAGAATGATTTCTGAATGATCATTTGACACTGTTAATGGCTGCTGAAAATTCAGCTTTGACTTTACAGGAATAAATTACATCTTAAAATATACTAAAAGAGAAATTAGTCATTGTAAGAAATTTAAACATTTTTAAAAAATCTTACCAACCCCAAATGAACAGTAGTGTGTATACTGTATAATAATATATATATATATTATTCATACATGTACACACAAACAAAAAAGATAAATTTGTCATCTAAGATGAGTCACAGTGTCCTCAGAATTATAATATTATATTATATATTATAACTATACATATTTTAAATGTTTTCTTGCTGTATCTACAAACATTCACCTTTAAAATCACCTAAAAAAGGTTTAAAATCCCACCCAACAGGTTTCCCTTTAACCAATCTCATATTACAGCCTGGCCAATGCAATGAATTAGTTTCAGCTGTTCTCAAAGTCACTATTGTAAAGCAGTATGCAAAACAGTCTATAAACAAAACTTACACGTAAATGATCTGGCACTAGTACAGTGTATATCGTCTGTTTTAAAAATACACTTACAGCTTCCAGGTTCTTCTTAAACTGAGAGTCATTCCTCAGTAAGAGAGGATCGGTTCTGCTGCTCCTGTGATCTTCAAGAGCTTTACTTATGAGAACCTTAACAGACGGACTCTCATCCACCACGTCCATGTCCAGGACAAGTCAGCACAGGTTGGAGGACGAAAGCTCGGACTCCCACATAGAAATCAATGACGAATGTTTATCAACAGGTGTGCAAATGAAATCAATAGTCGTCTATAACCGGTAAAAGCGCATTACTTGTTTACAGACTCCATACAGCGTGACAATGGCAGACACGTGAGTCAACATAGGTGCGGAGTTGAAAAAGGTATGTCACGTGACTTGAGTGGGCCGTACCTATATGAGATCACTGATAACACGAGCTACTATAAAAACCTGATCCAGAGTATGTAGGCATATCGTGACATGAAGTAGGTACTTAATAATAACCATGTCATTAGGCCTATATCTCCATTTTGCAGTATGCATGTTTTGTATGACAGATCATCATTAGCGATGAAGACTTAAATGAAAAAGATAATAAATAAATCATTAAATGTTTAATATTTAATAAAGGAGTGAATGCGGAAGGTGTGGTGTTTTTAAACAGAATATTTGACGTCACTTAAGTTACAGACATTACAGTGTGAAACGTAAAATATGCGATTTCTACATCATTTCTGTCGAATACAGACAGAAATTATGTAGAATTTGCATATTTTACGTTTCACACCGTAAATAAATAATAAATAGAAAACAAATAGATAAATGACAATGCAATCAATCAGACAAGGGAATGGTCGCTTTGCCCTACATACTGTAGGCGCAGCAAAAAGCAAGATAAGAACTCAGAGCGTGACCACAGATTTTTTTTTATTTTAATTTTTTTTATTTTTTTTAAATTAGATATAAACATACAATAGCCAACAAATAATATCAGCATGTAAAACAAGAATCGTAACATACACCAGAGGAAAGAAGAGAACAAAAGAAAAGAAAAACAGACAAAATATACAATAATAATACAAGAAAAGATAATCAAAAAAATAAAGGAGATACAATCAATTAGATAGAGCATGTTAGGATAAGAAAATGCGACAAAATTTAGAGGGGGATTTTGAAGAGAGCACAACAAGACAATGTTTTCCTTGCTTTGGTCTTCTCTGAAACAGAATGCGTTTGAAGGTATTGATGAAAATCAATGATAAAAACTTTGAATAATGGCTTATGATTGGAAAATTTACATTTATGAATATAAAATTTTGCTAGGAGAAGTAATAGGTTTATAAAGTAAAATTCTTTCTCAAATTTTTTCTTCGTGTTAATAAAACCAAATATAACATATTTCCAATATAAAGAAAAATGAGGGTACACAAAATCAATAATATACCTGCAAAAGCACTTCCAAAATATTTTGAGCGTGACCACAGATCAGGCCTACGACAGTTCTGCCGTGACATCACAGAGATGCGCGAAAGCAAGTCTTGCAACTCTCATTTTGCTCAATCTGCAGCTAAATCACGATAGCGATGGGTCACCGTAGCTCTCGTTGCAAAGAGGCAGAAAAAAACTTTGGACATGTGCATTTCCATGGTTCACCGCGGAAATCTTTTACCAGTTTGGTGGAAGCCCACCCACATCCAGTTGGTGTTGGAGAAGAGAATGTGAATGGGGGAAAGAAGAAAGCGAAGAAGAAGGGCATCTCTAAAAAGAAAAAGAGGTTCAGGTTGTGGAGGTGGATCTTTAGTCGGAGAGCTGGTCAAAAATACAGCAGGAAGACCAGCTCAACTCAATGTGAGGAAAAGGCTCAAGACACTGAGGCAGTTGCAGTACCACCTGGAAGAATTCCTGATGGTAAGTGACATGACATCCAAAAAGTAAAATAATAATTAACTGATTAGATGCTGAGTATGCAATTAAGAATTCATATTATTTGATTTTAATTTACATCTTTCCTCTCTTTAGTTCAGAGTTTCCTACAGCAAGTCATCTGTAGTGTAGAGAACCAAAATCATCAGGAACATTCAACCAGTGATCCTGAAATCCTTCAAGCTGCAGAAGTACACTTTGCTGTTCACCCTGATGTCGCCCAGACTCTAGTTTGCACTACGTCTGACTGGAGCTTTGATGCCTACCTGACTCCAGCATGCACAACGTCAGACTGTAGCATCGACGTCACCAAGACTCCAGCACACACTGCATCAAACTGGAGCACGGGCGTCTCCCAGACTCTAGCACACACTGCATCAAACTGGAGCACTGGCGTCTCCCAGACTCCAGTACGAACGGCTTCAGACTGGAGCACTAACGTCACCCAGACTCCAGTACGCACCGTGTCAGACTGGAGTACTGACGTCACCCAGACTCTAGCATGCACAGCGTCAGACTGGAGCATCAATGCCGGCCTGACTCCAGCACGAACAGCGTCAGACTACATCATCCAGACTCCAGCACGCACCACATCAGACTGGAGTGCTGACTTCACCCAGACTCCAGCACGCACAGCATCAGACTGGAGCATCGATTCCGGCCTGACTGCAGCACGAACAGCGTCAGACTGGAGCAGCGATGCCGTCCTGACTCCAACACGAACAGTGTCAGACTGGAGCATCGATGCCGGCCTGACTCCAGCACGAACAGCATCAGACTGGAGCAGCGATGCCAGCCTGACTCCAACACGAACAGGGTCAGACTGGAGCAGCGATGCCAGCCTGACTCCAACACGAACAGGGTCAGACTGGAGCAGCGATGCTGGCCTGACTCCAGCACGAACAGCGTCAGACTGGAGCAGTGATGCCGGCCTGACTCCAGCACGAACAGCGTCAGACTGGAGCAGTGATGCCGGCCTGACTCCAGCACGAACAGCGTCAGACTGGAGCAGCGATGCCGGCCTGACTCCAACACGAACAGGGTCAGACTGGAGCAGCGATGCCGGCCTGACTCCAGCACGAACAGCGTCAGACTGGAGCAGCGATGCCGGCCTGACTCCAGCACGAACAGGGTCAGACTGGAGCAGCGATGCCGGCTTGACTCCAACACGAACAGGGTCAGACTGGAGCAGCGATGCCGGCCTGACTCCAACACGAACAGGGTCAGACTGGAGCAGCGATGCCGGCCTGACTCCAACACGAACAGCGTCAGACTGGAGCAGCGATGCCGGCCTGACTCCAGCACGAACAGCGTCAGACTGGAGCAGCGATGCCGGCCTGACTCCAGCACGAACAGCGTCAGACTGGAGCATCGATGTCTGCCTGACTCCAGCACGAACAGCGTCAGACTGGAGCAGCGATGTCTGCCTGACTCCAGCACGAACAGCGTCAGACTGGAGCAGCGATGCCAGCCTGACTCCAACACGAACAGGGTCAAACTGGAGCAGCGATGCCAGCCTGACTATAACACGAACATCGTCAAACTGGAGCAGCGATGCCGGCCTGACTCCAGCACGAACAGCGTCAGACTGGAGCAGCGATGCCAGCCTGACTCCAGCACGAACAGCACCAGACTGGAGCATCGATGTCTGCCTGACTCCAGCACGAACAGCGTCAGACTGGAGCATCGATGCCGGCCTGACTCCAGCACGAACAGCGTCAGACTGGAGCAGCGATGTCGGCCTGACTCCAGCACGAACAGCGTCAGACTGGAGCAGCGATGTCGGCCTGACTCCAGCACGAACAGCGTCAGACTGGAGCAGCGATGCCGGCCTGACTCCAGCACGAACAGCGTCAGACTGGAGCAGCGATGTCGGCCTGTCTCCAGCACGAACAGCGTCAGACTGGAGCAGCGATGCCGGCCTGACTCCAGCACAAACAGCGTCAGACTGGAGCAGCAATGCCGGCCTGACTCCAGCACGAACAGCGTCAGACTGGAGCATCGATGTCTGCCTGACTCCAGCACGAACAGCGTCACACTACATCATCCAGACTCCAGCACACACCACGTCAGACTGGAGTGCTGACATCCCCCAGACTCCAGTCCGTCGCACCCCTTCTGACTGGAGCATCGATGTCACCCAGACTCAAATACACACCACTTCTGATTGGAACACCAATGTCACCCAGACTTCAGTACACACTGCTTCTGATTGGAACGCCAGTGTCAACCAGACTCCAGTACGCACCGCGTCAGACTGGAGCATCAGTGTTGGCCAAACACTAGTTAGTCCCACGGAGGGTCTTGCTTCACCTCTGACAAGACAACTGGAGAATAATGAGAAGAAAACTGTGGGTAAGTTTACTGCCACAATAATACAACTCACACACACACTTTTTATACTAGATCAATCAATTTTAATATCAAACTGCAGCCAGTGCATGATATTTCATGAAAAAATAATCTTTTTTAATAGTCATCAATTCCCACCACTATGTGATCAGCGACAAGCTGGGTGAAGGGTCCTTTGGAGCTGTCTATGAGGGAACTCGACTGCTGGATGGCTTTAAGGTTTCTTTTTTACTTACAATATCTAGCTAGCAGATTGATCATCTGGATTTGATTAATATTACCTGTAGATTTAAATTGTAAATCGTTTTTCGACAAATCTCGGTTTATTGTTTTGTTTATTAGGTGGCAGTGAAAATTGTCACAAAGACTGAGGATTTGGAATACATCAGTATTGTAAGTAGGCTGTGCTCTCTGTTTTTCTCTGCTGTCTTTTCAATTTAAAACATCTCATATTACTATAGCTGATTTTTCAATAGACAAATTTGGGCCCTAATTATGGAAACCACATCCATCTAACCAAAATAAAAATTGTATTTCCTCTAGCCGTGTCATTCCAAGCCCCTCCCACTAGAGGTTGCACTGCTCATCCTCGCCAACAGAGGCCCCAGTGTTCCAGAAATAATCCAGCTACTGGACTGGCTGGACCAGCATGACTATTATATTATGGTGCTGGAATGTCCCTCACCCTGCGAGGACCTGTTTGAATTTGCGGAACGCCACGGAGGCAGCATTGATGAAGGTTTAGCTTGTGTCGTCATGCGGCAGGCAACACAAGCTGCCTACATGTGTTGCCTCCGTGGCGTTTTACACCGGGATATCAAACTTGAAAATCTGTTGATCAATAAGAAGACCCATGAAGTCAAGCTAATTGACTTTGGGTGTGGCGACCTCCTTAAGAAATCAGCCTACAAGATTTTCACTGGTATGTATTATCGCTCAAGCCATAAAATGGGAACCACTGTTGGGAATCATATACGTATCACCAAATGTGAATGGATGCCTAAAAAAATCTGCTGTGGTAATGAAAATCTCTTTCCTCCAGGCACTGTTGAATACTGCCCCCCGGAGTATGAGGAGAAGGGCGAATACAATGGGAAGCCAGCGACCGTCTGGTCCCTTGGTGTTCTACTGTTTGCATTGGTGTGCGGGGACTATCCCAACACTGATGACCTGCACATGATTAATTCAAACAACTACTTCAAAGCTGGCTTGTCAGAAGGTGAACTCTTAATCTCAGTGAAGAAAGCAAATTGTAAATGTAAATCATACAAAACAAAACAAAAATTCATGACAGGAAAAAAAATAGAATAACATGATTAAAGAGCAGGATTGAAGATCAAGGTAATAATCAATATTTCTTCCATCATTCTTCACAGAATGCTGCCATTTGATTAGTCATTGTCTCCAGCGAGAGCCAGAGCAGCGACTTCGATTATCCGAGATTCTTCTCCACGACTGGTTCAAGGTACTGTACTAAGCTTACATTTGTTTTGTAGAGTTTGAAAGTCTTTTTTTGAGTTTTTTTTTACTATAAGACTACGGGCATTAGCTTAGAGAATGTTATGATTTCTTCTGATTCACTTCTGAAAATCTGATTAATGTTTTTGTTTTAGGTCACAGATGTGGAGAATCCTGAAAACAGTATAAAGAAAAGGACAGGGTCCCCTGGAGTGGCTCTTCAGTCGTGAGCTCCTGCCTCGGCCCCCCAGCCCCAGCCCCAGCCCCAGCCCCAGCCCAGAGCTCCCTATCATGGCCACCCCAGAGGATCTTGTCAAGTCAACAAGCAAGGTGACTTCCCCCTGAAGCATAGATCACTATCTTGGGCTTCCTGGGAATTAGGGGTTTGTGTCACTGGCTCACTGGTGCCCATAGCTCCCTCTTGTGGCTACCCTAGAGCTCCCTGTCTCAGGCCACCGCACAGTCCCACCCTTGTAGAGCTCCCTGCATAGTCCCATAGGTCACTGACCCTGCCCATAGGTTCCTTTAGCAGACTATCACTGCCATATTTAAAGTGGTGCTTAAAGATGCCTCAGTCATCTCCCTGTCTTCAGCTTCCATTGGCCAGCCTTAGTCTCCATTCGAAATAAACAATAAACATAATATCCCTGATAAAAACTGACCTGTATTATTGGTAATCTACTCAATGTAAGGATTAGTTTACAGAGGTAAGTCCAAGTTTAATGATGCTTTTTATTGACACAATACACACATGTAGAGAAAGTCAACAAAACAAACCTTCAGGGTTAGGCTCTGATTATTTTTGAGTATAACCTGCAATTTTATACTTTTAACTGACATCACATTGTAATATTATTCCAAAGCCAGTCCCACTCTGGATATGCATATTAGGTAAAACGAGATACTGTTCTAGTTTTAAATAACTGAGAAATGGTACAATCAAACTTAGTAATAATTAAGTATCATAATTTGTGTAAATAAGAGCAATTTGTTTTTTGCATAGGCAAATCATAGGCAAAAAGGTGGTTGTCATTTTAGTAATCTATTAAGCAGTAAATATTGATCAATTGCATTTAATATTTTGGCTTTCATCATCATGCATGTGAATCTTCTTGTTTGCAATTTTAGTGACATCTGGTGGAGAGTGACACCAGAAATTAGGTCCTTTTGGGTAAATATCAGAATTCCACCCAATTCCATCGAAAGTAAATTTCCTAAAAATGTCTGTCCTAGAAAACTTTTTGTTTTATTTGCAATATCTGGACTACTACGCACCCTAAAATGACCAAAATTACCTTTTTTCATAAATTGAAGTCATTGTACACATAAATAGCATTTTCAATGTATTTTTGAATGCATTAATATCATTCAAAATGTATCAGGCTACATTTTAAGTTATGCAACTGATCACTATTTTTAGACTTTTTTGCTTTTCACTGAAATATTTATATGGTGTGATAAATCACTCCTAAAATAAGGTCATGAAAACTGTATGTACAGTATAATAATTATTTAAAAAATAGATTTTCCACAGATTAAGTACATATTTCAACAAAACACTGCTCAGTTAATCCAAGGCATTCCTTCTGAAAGCACTTTTATTGGTTGCCACTAACTGTCTGACACTTAAAGGGTCCTCAAACAACATTTAACATAACACATCAGCAATAAAAATAATCTGTGAAATAAAATGCATTTCATAATCCATATAATAGGTTATTGACACAAATGAAACGGATGCAATGCAGTCTGTGTACTGTTACATGTATGTTAACTATTACTTCTGTAGTTACCGTCAACAAATAAGTTCAAGCTAGAGTTCAGAACATAACAGTTAAGTGCTGAGGTATAAGATTCTGTCTTCATCTATTTTGAACTCAAAAACACTCAGTTAAAGTAGTCAGTTAAAAGACCTTGACATGATACTTATATAAACAGGGAAGCAATACATTAAAGTCCACAGTCTTGTTAAAATTCACTAATTTTTCACTTGAAAAGTTAGGGATAAAACTAAAAGATTAATCAGTCAGCCAAAAGCACAAATAATAAAAAATAGCTATTCCCCTTATAAGCTGTAAAAAGCAGCTTTAGTCTGTTGGACGAGATTTGTAGTGTGTGTGTGTGTGTGCTTTGTTCCAAAACCAAGTAGTCTTGGGGGAAAAAAATACATTTTACTGGCGTTTTATTAAAAACAAGTGGCAGCGTGCTGTTTCTGGTTAGCTGCCAAATGTGAGAAGATTTACAAAAAAGGTGTTTGCTTAGCTAATAATCCATGAAAACATGTCGTGTCAGCTATGTTCAGTTATGTTCTTGTTGTAATTATGTGCGTTTTAAGACACTTATTAACTTTCAGGAGACCTTGGCTCTCTAACTATGATGCTATTTCTTTTGACTGTCAACAGGAGGCGCTGGTTCCTGATTATGTTCACCTGAGTACTGCGCTGCTGCCAAACCCTTTCCAGTTACAAGAGCTCACGGCGACAGCTTTTTTTCAATATACAATGGATATAGTGAGTTTTGTGTAAGTGCAACTTAACACACGTCACAGCACAGGAATGTAGAAACATTCACAAACTGGTGAGCAAGAGAGAAATTTGTGTTGCTTATGTGTTTGTACGTGGTTTCCGTTTGGCTTTCCTGGCGTACAGGAAGTACATGGTGTGTCCCGTGAAAATGAACAGGACGGAGATGATGACAAGGATGCCGAAGTGTTGTGGCTGGGGTGCAGAGATGACCATGAAGAAGTGCAGCAGGTCCATCAGGTAGTTCATAGAACTCTGGACTCCATTCACCACCCCACGCTCTGATTCACTTATGGTCTCCTGCAAGAGCTGAGTCACTGTCAGGTCGAAGGACCAGAGACCTGTAAAACATCGGACACATTATATATTACTCTGGGTTACACTTCAAGGTGATATATCATCAATTATATCTTGTAATAAATACATATCTTGTAATACAATCAATGGTACAAAACAAAGTAATCAGATTACAGTTACATCTTGTAAAAAATGTTACAGCGAATTCAGTTGACGTTAGAACTGATCCGCGCATCTCTGGTTCTGTTGCCGAGTCATGGCTCGTGTGAGCCACCTACTGGTTCATGCGCAATCGTTCTCCTAAATATTGCTTTTTACTTGACTTAATTTACATGTGACCTTGAAGGAATCCAAAAGTAATCAGATTACATTATTTTCATATTGTAGTGCTTGGACACGTTACTGAATACTTTTTTTATGAAGTAATTTGTAACTGTAAGGAAGCACATTTTTAAAGTAACCTTCCCAACTCAAGCATATATTAATGCCATATTCTGCACGACAATATTCTACATCCCTTAATCCTACCCAGTACCTAAACTTAACAACTACCTTACAAACTATTAATGAGCAGTAATTAGGAGTTTGCTGAGGCAAAAGTCATGGTTAATAGTTGGTTGATAGTGTGATCCAATCAATTAGCATAGTATTCTTACTAAATTAAAATTTTCAGATGTACCACTTGACATTTTACAACCAGAACTAACCTTTCCTTGTCATAAATGTTCAAATTATTTGATACTTTAAGCAAGTCACTTATTGACACACATCCAGAGGTTATCTCTGTTTTATATTTTATTATTCCTGCATGTTTCTGCATGTTGGTCGGACCACATGACTTTGATTTTGTCAAAGGTTTTTCAAATATTAATAAGCAATTAAATGGTTAAGAAAAAAATTACTATTTTAATAAAAACATAATTCATTAATTTAAATGAATGAATTAAATAAAAGTCATTTAAATACAGGAAATGAATAACACCAAATTTATTTATAAAAAAATATATATTTAAAATGTACACTATTGTTGAGAAAGATTAGAGTATTACAGTTTGCACAAAAATATTAAGCAGCACAACTGTTTTCAACATTGATAATAATAATAAATGTTTCTTGAGCAGCAAATCATCATATTAGACTGATTTCTGAAGGATCATGTGACACTGAAGACTGGAGTAATGATGCTGAAAAGTCAGCTTTGCCATCACAAGAATAATGTCTTTTTGATCAAATACTGTAAATGCATCTTTGGTGGGCATAAAAAAAAAACGTACCGACCCCAAATGTGTTATTTTTAATTTATAGATAGGATAAAGCCGCCATCTACTCACCGACTCGAGCTGTAATGACTCCAAGGAACAGCAGGATGATGGAGATGTAAGACTCAGGTTCTGTCCCTGCTGGGGCGTTCTCAAACAACACAGTGTTATTGGTCCAGTGAATAGAGGAACGGTCCGGCAGCAGAGGCTGGTTGTTGCCTCCACGCAGTAGGTATCCGTGCCTCTGGTGACCTCCGGTCATTCCTCCCACGTGCGACGCATTCCCCAAATTTAGTATGCTGAGGTCCATGGGGCTACCGGGGGCAAACACGGAGCACACACAAAGCAACAGGCAAACTAGGTGCAGGCCGCTAGAAATGACCCCAGTGTTGACCAGGCCACATGTTTTCCGCAGCTTCGTGAATAGGACAGTACCCAGAAGCCCCGCCACTGCTGACACACCCATCAGGATGCTGAGCAGCGAGCCGCTGACGCCCTGGGTGTACGCGTAGCCTGTGGTGATGCAGTCGAAGCCCAGCACTGTGGTGTAGAGGAAGGCCAAGCCCAGGCCGGCGAGGAAAACAGGCTGTCTGTAATATGCCCTCCACCCTTCCCGACAGGTGCTGAGGAGTCCCCGCAGCCGATGGAGGCACGCTGGGATTCGGCGGATTTCTTCTAAACGCAGGGTGCTGGTGCTTTCCTCTGAGGGGGCTCCAGTGGTACTTGCTGAGGTCCTGCCTGAACAAAAGAAGAGGGATTTGGTAAACATGCAGTGTTATTCTTTCTTTCTTTCTTCGGTATCTATCTATCTATCATCTTTCATTTGTTCTGTCTGTCTGTCATTCATTCGTTTGTTCTATCTATCTATCTGCCTGTCTGTTGTTTGTTCATTAATTTTTTCTATCTGTCTGTCGTTCTATCTATCTATCTATCTATCTATCTATCTGTCATTTGTTCTGTCTATCTATCTGTCTGTCGTTCTATCTATCTACAGTATCTATCTATCTGTCGTTCATTCTTTTGTTCTATCTGTCTGTGTTGTTCGTTCATTAATTTGTTTTGTCTATCGTTCTATCGATCTATCTCGTTTTTTCTGTCTGTTCTATCTGTCTTTATGTATGTTGTTCGTTCATTAATTTGTTATATCTGTCTGTCGTTCTGTCTATCTATCTATCTATCTATCTATCTATCTATCTATCTATCTATGTCTGTCGTTCATTTGTTTTTTCTATCTATCTATCTATCTGTCTGTCGTTCATTCTTTTGTTCTATCTGTCTCTTGTTGTTCGTTTGTTAATTCTATCAATCTATCTGTCGTTTGTTCTGTCTGTCTGTCCTTCATTTGTGTGTTCTATCTATCTGTCTGTCTGTTTGTTCATCAGTTTGTTCTATCTATCTTTCTATGATCTTTGTCTGTCTGTTTGTCAATTCTGATTAGCAAATAACACATTTCTACAATGGCATTGGCAACTGAAAGCTTCTGAATGATGTTATATCCACACCACTAGGTGTCAGTATAAGGAAATATCTGCAATATCAACTAAAAAATAAACACCACACTACTGAGAGCAACTTAAATTAAACATTATATTTCAAACATGGGGAGGATAGAATCTTTTGGGCACTAGTTTATGCCAGGGTTCACCAATCTCGGTCCTGGAGGGCCGCTGTCCCTGCAGAGTTCAGCTCCAACACACCTGTTTGAAAGATCCAAGTATGCCTAGTGAGACCTTGATTAGCTGGTTCAGGTGTGTTTAATTGGGGTTGGAGCTAAACTCTGCAGGACAGCGGCCCTCCAGAGGGTTGTTCCATAAAACAAGATTAGAATACAAGCCAGGCTTATTTTGGTTAGTCAGACTTATTGTCGTTGGATTCTGTTTCATAAAGCAAACTTAAAATAGTTCAAACTCAGTTACCCTGGCAACTTATGCTGGGAAACTAGCCTGGTCCAGGGCAGGCTAACTGTCAGGCTAAGCCTCAGCTGTTACACAGATCCTCTAACACTGACCAATAGGAACACAATGATATTACCACTGACACTCTCTCATACCATTATTGGACTTTATTAACCACTATTAGTCCAAAAATAAATACACAGTATACAGAAAATAAACTTAAATAAGGCTACAATGATAAATTAGACAATATAGATAGATAGATAGATAGATAGATAGATAGATAGATAGATAGATAGATAGATAGATAGATACAATATATATACTACAGGTTTTCTTTTTTTACTGGCTGAATGTTTTGTGCCCAAGATTTAATTAGACTGTTTTAAAGATTTATGAATACATTTCTCTCTGATTTTGTTTGGCAGCTGTAGTGCATGTTTGTGATTATTAGAAGAACATTAGAACACAATCTAAAAAAAGTTAAAATTAAAAATAAATAATTACAAAACCACAGTATAAATTTTAACTGGTAAGATGAATCTGAGCTTAGTAATTGACAGTATATTAGCCTACATTTGATTTACCCCATTACAATAGTCCCTTTACAGTTATTGCTACAGTTATTACAGTTAATGTCCAAATAACAAATATTTTAGCATATATATATATATATATATATATATATATATATATATATATATATATATATTATGTACTTTATTGTGGCTTTCAATTCAAACACATTTAACACAATTATACAAATGGACAGTTCCTTTAAAGACATCATATTTTCCCCCAATAAATATTCATTTATTATTTATTTTTCCTTCTACTTTTTTTTTCTTTTGTGATAATACCCACCAACACATAGCCTAAAAAACACATGATTAGAACAATAACCAAAAAGTACATAGTTAGACACTTTTACATATGATTTAAGGGGGAAAAGACAAAAAAAACAATAAATAAATATTAATAAAAATTTTACATTCACATATTTATATCAAGCTCTTATAATGACACATAATTCCTAATAGTTATTCAAGTAATATTATTTGAATATCAAATATTCAATATTAAATAAGTCAATAAATAAAATAACAAATAACTAGAAATAAAAGGGAGGGAGGGTTATATAAAAATGTAGTTAATGTAGGCTAATATATATTCCTTTATTTTATGGAATATTCTTTGATTTTAGAGTTGCACATATCTTTTCAAAATGTATACATTTGCTCTTAATTTCATGTTATCCTCTCCATAGTGTACTTTAGAAACTAAATCTACTCATTTAAAACTGGGGATTCTTGCTTTCTCCAAAAAATTATTGCATTAAAAGCTGTAATTCTCAGCATTCTAAATAAGTATACATCATCTTTATTAAGTAGCATAGGTCATATACCCAAAACTATATTTTGTATCTTTATATATTTAGTTTCTTAAAATAAACTTCCCTGAATTAGGCTACTTCTGTTCACTGAAGTACTTCTGTTCGCTAGAAGTTCACTGCAACTTATCCAACATCCTAAAGATAAATTATTATAATTAGAAGATATTTCTAGTGTTATAAAATATTGCGTATTAATTTTCCAAGCAAAATGTATATTTCAGTCAGAATTATTGCGCTCCTATTTGGCGCGCATGCGCGCAGCAGCGCTCGTTCAATATGAAGATTAGCAGCAAAATGGATACATTTGCATGACTTTCTAACATTTACAGATGGAGGATATAACTGTAAAATGTAAGTTTTGCACTGAGGGGGAAAAACACATATCACAAACGCATAAAACAGCACAAAATATACGCTGTTTGATGGTGGATCGATTTGATCCACGATCGACCTCTAGGGCTGCTTCAAAAACGCGTGCACACGCAATTATCTAGACTTGATCAACCTGGATCAAATTAGTGAGATTGCGTGAACTTCAATTACCTTTTATGGAACCACTTTAGCCCCAACTTATTTGTTAGGCTCATTCAAGTCCGGTTTTGGAGTTTAATCCCCGCTTTTCTAAGCGTCTTTTATGGAACAACCCTCAGGACCGAGATTGGTGAACCCTGGTTTATGCTAAAAAATGTTTACCTTGTGCACATTTTCTTTCTCTTTTCTTCTCTAAATAGCTTTGCTGTTCCAATGCTGGTGGTTTGACGGACAGAGCCGGTACGATACGGTAGACTCTGGAGAGGAAGAAGAACTCCACAATGAGGGACACCAGATTCCATCCTAAGATGAAGCCACAGCCAACCACATTCGAGGCCAGGGTCATTACCTGACCCACCGCCAGAGGAGCCAGGATGTTGGTCACCTGATCGATCCGCCTCATTGTTGCATTCATTCCTATATCAGGAGGAAATCAAAATTCAAAATGTTTTTTGTGTGTGTGTTTGAATATTTGTGTGCAATGTATTTGTACGCTTATTAGATTATTGCACTGTTATCTTAGCAACATGCTAACAGTAAACTTTTCTAAAATCAATTGAGTTGTTTCTCCTGTGTTTTTTCGTGCAGCATGTGGAATTGCTCCCTCATTCATGAAGTTGGAAAGTAGCAGCCTACGTACCTGGTTTTGACACAGCTAAGTCTGTCAAATAAGATGCAAATTGTATTTGCATGCACATATAAACTCATCAGAAATGGCAAAAACAGGAAATTGTATTTTAAAGATCATTTTGAAAAAATCCATGCAAAATAAGCTTTACTGGAAAGGGTTTAAACTATGGTTTTCATGCTTGTTTGACGGACCATAAACCATTTTTGTACATGCACCTGTGCAACAGTTCTTAAGACACTTTACAACAGTTTACAGGTGGTAGCCAATTAAGGTCAGTCACAATAACTTCGGACACTAAAGAGACCTTTCTACTTGCAAATGCCTTGGTGGAAGAGTGGGATACAATCTCACAGCAAGTACACATTAAGAAATTTGCTGTAAAAAGGCAGATGAAAGTGAGAGGATGTTTCCTTTTTGCTGAGTTTATTTGACGTGTTAGACTGATTAAATGTTAAAACACATATATGATTTCCAATACACAGATTAGCATTATGCTAACAGAAATAAAGGCCATACCTGCGAGGTGACCACGGTTGTAGCCTGTGATCACCACTATCCAATCCCTCTGGATGGCAATGGTGAGAGCTGTGCTGGCGAGGTTCGCCACATCTGCCAGGACGATCACCACCGTATAACAAACCACCTTGTGTGAGTTGTGTGATGCAACAAGTTACTATGCTATGTCATAACAGCAGGAATGCTTATGTTCTGCAATGGCTAGCCAGAAACATAACGCACACAAGGCTATGCTGAACACATGATTGCTTCTGAATGGGCAGATATTAATAATAACACATTTTGGGGTACAATGTAAGAGGGACTTACAGTTAGCCACCCATCCCAGATTTCCTCAATCCATTTTTTGTACGAGAACACCAACATGAGTACGATGCTGCAGACGGTCACTGAGATATTCTGAATGAACAGGGATGCGTGGGCCACTGTTGAGAGAGATAGAAAGGAAATTGTGTTACTTAAAATAATGAAAAAAATTCTTTAATGACATGAAAAAAAATGGCTCCATAAAGAAAAAGCTTGTTTTGAGGACCTTTATTATTATTAGAGCCCAAGCCCTGAAAGGATGAAAGCCCTATTGTTTTCCATATAGGATTATCCCTCTTATTCTTTTTCGTCCAGGTTTCGGGGGCTTTTGGGGCCCTTAACATGCTCAAAACCTCAAAATTTGCACACAGGTCGGAATCTGCAGCCATTAGGTCTGGGCCAAATCTGGTACATGGGCCCGGAAGGGTGTTGCTACAGCGCCCCCTTGAAAGGAAATCACCCTCTTATTTTTACCCAATTTGCTTCAAACTTTGTCAGAATAATGGCATTATATTATACATTATATGATATATATATAATTATATGATACACTCCAAACCTTTTCAACATGATGCCAATACATAGAAGATGCTAAATTGTGAACGTAAATTGGATATCTTGTACAGTGTTGCCATGGTGAGGGATTAAAGTAATGACAAAAAATGGAAACACTAAGAGTCTAATTTCTTCTCAACAATACATTATACAACATGTATTTCTATATAAAATAATATATATATATATATATATATATATATATATATATATATAATTATTATTATTAGGCTATTATTTTCATATAGTGCATGATGTGTAAGTTAAAATATGATTAGTGCTACCTGGTTGAAAACTCAAAAATCTAATTTAATACATAGTATAACCACTTATGAGACTTAAATGGCAACATATGCCTATTTTTAAACAGGGTTGAGAACTTGAGAACTTGCTGAGAACAGTGTTTGCTGAGAACTGTTTTCAGGTATAAATAATTTTAGTAGGTATTGTATTATGATGTATATTTAGACATTATCAAAGTCTATTTTCTGTAACAGTTTAGATTTATTTTGTTTAAAATGTTAAATCTTCTGACTCAACTAGTAAAAAGTCTACAGCTGATCCTTTGATCTGTTTGTGTGTGTGTGTGTGTGTGTGTGTGTGTGTGTGTGTGTGTGTGTGTGTGTGTGTGTGTGTGTGTAACCCTTTCATTGCTGTGTGCTTTGGCCTGCATTAAAGGATTAGAAATATCTTGGGCGTTGTCTATTTCAGTAAGTCTGAATAATAAATAAAGGCATAGAACCAGTTCATTTGTTGGGCACTGACAACATAGTTTTATAGATTTAGCTTAAGAAATAGGTTAATAAAAAATATAAAAAAGACCTTGAGATAAATACTGACTGGGCAATTCTGGACAAATAATTGTGCACTCATTTGAAAGTGACCTATGACATAAAATGAATCTAAATAAATGATCTTATGGATGTGACTGTTGTGGTCCGTGGTCATAGTGGCACCAGCTGCTGCAGTAAATGTTGCGTATTCAGTTGACTTTGACATAGACCTTTTACATTTACCCGGTTTAAATGCATATTGGCCATCGTGCACAGTTGCTCTAAGGCCACCAGTGTGGCGGTGGCACTGGGGCTTGGGCCCGTCATCGCTGCTTGCAGCTATATTTATTATTGTTTTGTATAACTGTCTTTTCAGTGAAATAACAGAAGATTTTTTTTTAAACAAATATTTCTGTGATAATGTATCTTTCACCTTTGTTTCTTGGGTTGCGGTCAACCCAGTCTCCAATCAAAGCCCCTAGTAAGAGCACCGATCCGGCCACCACCAGTCCAAAGATCCCAGTTAACAGCAGGTTATGGCCATACAGCTCGATCAGGAAGACGGAGATGGCAAAATGCCACATGCGATCACCCTGGTATGTGAAAAGAGACGCTCACCTCTAGATATCATACTTCACATATCATAGTTCACACTGTGTGGTCCTCAAAGCATCATGAGAAGAAAAAAAAGCTCATGCCCTGCTTACTGAGTGCCAGCATATGTAAAGGGCTCCTTACCCACATAGATAATGCTCCGCTCACATAGATGAGGAACTTGGGACCCTTGAGGTAGATGAGGGCTGATCCTATGAGATAAATGGTTTTAAATTATTTATTTTTTGCCTGTACATTTAATGTAAATAATAGACTGTTTCATGCCAGACAGCAAACACAAGCAGGGTCTGCAGACTTATTGTAAGCATGCATATTTTAAACATGCATATGTGTATTTTAATCACAGTGTCCCTAGCCTTGCCTTAAAATTTAAAGAGATAGTTCTGTCATTCTGTCATCATTTACTCTGTGAACTCTTGACATTTACCTTCTGTGGAGTACAAAGTAAAAATCATGAAGAATTGTACTGGTCATTCTTTTCCATGCAATTACGTTGAATGGGTACAGAGGATTTTAGTTTAGGCTTGTGAACTAGAGATGCGCGGTTGGTTGTTACAGCCACGGACTCCGCGGATAAACCACGGATCGGGTGGATGACGTGACGAAAAATAATATTTTAATTCAATTCGGGCGGGTGGCGGGCGGTTGAACCAATCAAATGAAAAATATTATGTATACAGCAATCAGCGGATGGCGGGCGGGTGCGGTTTTGAAAATTGGTCAAAAACGTTGGTGCGGATGGATGGCGGACGGATGATGAGTTTTGTGATGCGGTTGCGGATGAAATAATAGCCCATCCGCGCATCTCTATTGTGAACTGTAAACCCGAGTACCAAATCATTATTTTTTTAACCAGTTCTTTGAAAAAAGTTCAACTCAAATGACTTCTCTTAGGAACTGTTAAGAGCAAAAAAAGTTTCACAATAATCGCTTAAATTCGTATCTGTTACACAAAACAAAAATTTGGAGTGTCACACATAACTAAAATGGATCCTTTTTGATATGGTTTCATGGAAAAGCGTGACCTTCCTTCTGTGTACCACAGAAGAAAGAAAATCAAGTGGTTTGGAATGACAAGGATTGTTCAGTAAATCCTGACTGAACCGTTTCTTTAAGCATATTCTGTCAACCTGATTGAAGTTCTATAGAAATTCCAGTCTTTAGTTATATGGAATATTACATATATTGAGTTTTTTGAAGAACAATTTCCGAGTATCAAAAAACATGTTGTTTGTTTCCCTGCATACACAAATCAGTATAAATAGTAAAGAGACATACGTGGTATATTCCTGACTTTGATCACAGGCGAATCTCTGTCATTATCATGGTCAAACTCCAGAGCATCAGCACCACACTGGGCCCCCTCTGTTCTGAGAGACATCCTGCATCAACAGCACGACTGAATTACAATCAGGTCAATAAATGCATGAATCATTCAAATCAATATATAAAATAAATAAACTTTAAGTACTAAAGAACATTGTTTAAGTTTGCATTTCTTTTGTTGGCCTGGTTGTCACGCTCTAATGAGGCCTATACAAACCTAGAAAATAAAAAAATAAAAATAAAACTAGTGAAAATACAATATTATGATGATTTGAGTATGAAATCATTAGTCAATAGGTCATAATGTTCAGTTAATTGTGTACATTTTACTGACCAATATTTAAGATTGTTTAATGTGTTTGAAAGAAGTCTCGGTTTCACTTTATTTTGATGGTCGCTTTAACACATGCGGTTGACTATAAGTAGCATTGCACCTACATGTCTACTAACTCTCATTATAGTATTAGTAGAGTATTAGTAGACTGGTAAGTTTAGGGTTAGAATAAATTGACATATAGTTGCAAAGTTACTTATAGTCAATAGAATGTATGTTGGAGGACCAACATAATAAAGAGTTTGCAGACATAGGCAGACAGTCTACTAATACTCTAATGAGAGTTAGTTAACACATAGGTGCAACTTTACTTATAGTCAACAGAAAGTATCTTATGCTCACCAATGCTACATTTATTTGAACAAAAATTTAGTGAAACATTGTGAAATATTATTACAATTTATTATGACGTATTTTTATATATTTTGACATGTCATTTAATTATTCCTGTGATGGCAAAGCTGAATTTTCAGGATCATTACTCCAGTCTTTAGTGCCACATGATCCTTAAAAAATCACAATAATATGCTGATTTGCTGCTCAAGAAACATTTATTATTATTATTATTATTATTATTATTATCATCATCATCATCAATGTTGAAAAAAGTTGTGCTGCTTAATCTGTTTCTAATGACCATGACCATGCCTTTTTCTTTAAGGATTTTTGATGAATACAAAGAAATTGAAAAAAATGAATACATTTTTTGTAACATTATAAATGTCTTCATTGTCACTTTTGATCAATTTAATGCAACCTTGCTGAATAAATGTTTTTATTTCTTTAAAAAAAAAAAAAAAAACTACAGATCCAAAACTTTGTAATGGTAGTATATGTTAATGATTATATGTTAAAATCATTCTAATATGCTGATTTACTGCTCAAGAATCTTATTTATTTATTATTATTATTATTATCAATGTTAAAAAAAATGCATACAATAATAACCATGACCACTTATTTGAAATATTTTTTTTTAATAATTTATTTGTAACATTATAAATGTCTTTACTGTCACTTTTGATCAATTTAATGCATCCATGCCCCCCCCCCCCCCCCCCCCCCCCAAAAAAAATAACTTTTGAAATGTATAGTGTATGTTACAAAAGCTTTCTATTTAAGATAAATGCTGTTCTTTTTAACTTTCCATTCATCAAAGAATCCTGGAAAACAAAAATGGTACACAACCATTTCCAACATTGACAATAATGATTTCTGAAGGATCATGTGACTCTGAAGACTGGAGTAATGATGCAAATAGAAAACCATTATATTAAACTGTTATTTAATGTTATTATAATTCACTATATATATATCTTATCACTTCTTATCACTTTATATATAAATTAGTAACCTACAGCTCAATCTACAGCAGATAATTAATTATTAACTATTTTGTATAATGCTTAATACTCGAACAATGTATTTGTCACACACACACACACACACACAACGTTTGGACTTTGTTTTCAGTTTGCACCGTTTCCCTTAGTTTATTGTCATAGTTATTAATTGATTAATTGATAGTCATTAGTCATTTAATTCAGCTGTGTTCACCCATTATCACTAGTATTGAAGTTATAAATATTTGAAAGGTACAATATATATATATATATATATATACTGTATATATTGTACCTTTCATCAAATAAATACAGCCTTGGTGAGTATAAAAAAAAACTTATTTTAAAAACATAAAAAAATCTTACCAATCCCAAACTTTTGAACCAATCCCAAACTATATATATGTGTGCGTTGGGGACATTGAATATTCAACAATATTACTGACTTGAATGCACTGATACTATCGGATGAGAACTGAATCTGAGCTACATGATGACATCACTGTTGACATCACTCCAGAGCATCTTTATAGATGAATTGAACCCATTATATAATTGATGAACTTTACACTGAAACTGAAATGAATCAACACTAAACTAATTTCACCTGAATAATGACTATACAAAACTATAATATGTATTGTATAAAGCCCTGTATAAATTTGAATTGGAAAATAACATACATTTCATACATTCTTAGTATGTGGTCTCCCTTTTGCTTTAATGACAGCAGAAGTTTGTGTAAAACCTAATAATCATATAATATAAAATTAACCAAAGAGCATCTTGAGCTTCAATGGAATTAAGAACATCTGACCGTCACATGATCAATGTCACAATTAGATTGACCAAGAAATTGTGCAAAATGAAATATTTCTTTCTCATTTTGCATCATAACAGTTACAGTTTTAAAATATTTTAACTTTCTGTCCACGTTGATGTTCTATTCCGCTTTAAATAAAATTTAGATTCCCAGACTTTTAGCGTGGTACACATAATATTCAAATATTTAAACCAAAAAAAGAAAAGAAAAAGAAAATCACCTGATATTTGACTCCTGGAGTCCTCCTTGCTATGAGCGCTTGCTGTGTCTCAAGGTTGTGCTATCCATGTGTCCCAGGTAAGGATGCTTCCATGCAGGCCTGAATTCCAGCAGTCGTACTGTGAGGGGCTTGATAACATCATAGTGCATGAGGGCACCATTGTATGAAACTGCCAGAAAAGCAGAACGAGTCACAGGCTGACAAAGGCAGCCAGCATATTCCACAGCACGTGACAGCGAGGGGGGACAATGTCACCGTTCACCCCCCACACCACAAAAAAAAGACCAAGCTGTCACTCAAATCTCATACACATGCACTCACACAGTAATAAAACATCAACATAGTGATGTTATCATTAGATATCCGTTTAATTGCAGTGCTCTGTCCTGATAAATCAGTTTTGTGATCAATTAATATTCAATCGGAATCAGTTTATTATTATTATTACATATCAAAATCTTTTTTGGCCATCATTCACAAAGTACTGTTCAACAACAATGTTTACAGATTATACAACTGACATCTGAACAAAATGCAGCCTCTTGAACCCCAGATGACATGAACATATAATGAATGCTCTTTATCTCACCGCTACACTTCAGATAACAAAACAATAAAAGTCCAACCCCTATACTTTATCAAATGATTCATTGTTTTCAGAAATGGTGCTATGTTTATTTTGGTCTACGAATTTGTCATTTTATTATTCTTAGCCTACTATTTTTTCAATGTGTGTTTGTGTATACCACCGTCCACTCTTAGCCCAAAGAAGAACCTAATTCTAGCATATTCTCAACATATTAATAACATAAGTGGATTCATCACTAGATCCCACACGCTTAGAAACAAAGGTTCCATGGGGTTCTATATAGAAGCCAGGGTTTTAAAGAACCCTTTGCGCCAAAAAAGGGTTCCATACAAGGAGAAACATCTTAAATTATTGTATAATACTTTCATAATTAATGGGTTATTTCAGTTTTTTTTTCTCTTAGTAATAAAGCTTGTGCTTGTAAGAGCTTGTGTGGAGTTCCATGGACTTTTATTTTGATATTATTTTGTCTTATTTTGCCTGTGTTCAGTTCCAGTGTGTTTAGTTCCTGTTTATTTGGTTGTCATAGTTATTAATGTTTTCAATGTTTAATTGATTAGAGCTCACCTGTTGTATATTATGTTCATCATCCTGTATTTAAGCCCTTCAGTTTCTTCTGTTATTGTCTTATTCAATTTTATTTCATTGATCGTCTTTGTCAAGCCTCATTTTTCTGGATCATCTTGTCAAGCCAGCGCAATGCGGCATGTAAGGCATGATGGAGCTTTGAAGGGTGTGGATTTTGGAATAAACTGCTGCTTCAATGTATATGTAATACGTGATTATAATTAAGGTATTAATCAATATTTTTCCTAATAAATATCACATGAGTTGAATGACTTCTCTAGGCTTGTGAGATTTTACTTTGTTATAGCAGTTACCAGTGTGATTATGATGTTCTTTTCTTGTATTCTCTAATGTCTGTATTTGATATCTGAATGCAGTAACAGTACTTGCTCATTTAGCCCGGCTTCCAGAAATGAAAAATGGACTCGTTTTGTGTTTGAGAAATGTCTTCAACATGTGTTCATCTGTTTTTCTAGGGTCTTCTGACAGCAATGGTCACAGGGGTCACTGAAGTCTATAGTTTAAGGGACCATTTCTCAGTTAAAGCCTTACTTTCCAGTTAGACTAAAGTGTAGCTCTCCTTGAGAGAAAGAACGCAATATCTTGATGTTTTGAGACGAGACTCTTGTTTATAGTTAGACCTTGGCCAAATCCAACCTTGGAAAAGCTGTGTGTTGGTGTGTGTGTTAGTCTTTTTGGTTACAGGTTAACCCTTAAGTGTCACCGGCCCACCGGTGGGCCCAAAGCCATTTAAAACAGTAATATTCTACTAAACCTAAACTAATCTTGACAAACTACAGTATATATCATTGGAAACCTTTTCATATTTGACCACTGTTTTCTATTTAAATATGTAGTTGTTCGATATTATGTAGTGACAGTAATTAACTAATCTGTGACGAGAATTTTTAACTCAAGAAGTTGGCTTTTGTTACAAAAAGCTGATGCACACACATACAATCAAGAAAGTCGTTTCTTCTTGTTGCCAATAATTCAAACAAAACATCTATTCTAGTTTTTGTCTAAAACTTTGAGAATAAATTTTATTTTTATGATTGATGTTGCAAGTATTCAGTAAAAAATGTCATTATTGGAGATTGACTGAGTTGTTGTTCAGGACAGGCTGGCGCCCAGAAACCCAGATCTACAAACTGGAAGGTCACGACGTGCCTAACTTCAGGGTCCGAGTGTCAGCTGCATAATCGATGGAGATATGCTTAAATCTATCTGTATATGTGTGGAAAATTACTGTTTATCTATTTCTTAGCCAATCAGAAACTGCAACCTGAAGCAATGATGTAGCTTAGACCTTGGTGAAGCTGACTTCTGCTGATGAAACTGCAAACTATCTTCAGTAAATCTTTTCTTTAATTTATTATAATTCTGACTTCGGGTCTTCATTCATCATATCTGGTTCTGGGTCTCTGAATGTAAATCCCCTTACAGCTTAATTCATAAAATTTTAATTAAAATTTAAAATGAATTAAAGCAAAGCAGTACTTAAAAAAAAAAAAAAAAAAAATCATATATAATATTCATATAATAAAGTGGTGTGGTGGGATATTTTTGATATTTAGTTTTTATATAGCACTATTCATCTATAACTTTGATGTTAATGCTTTCCTGCCTCTTTTTATGTTGTTAATGTTGAATCTGAAAACAGATAAAAAATGTTTTCCCTCTTTTGAGAGGAGAGGGTCATTGATCAAATTATTATTTAACTTATTTATTTTTTTGGCTGGTGGTAATTTTTTTCCAGGAAGCAATCTGTTATCAAATGTTTTTGCAATTCAACTGGTTAAAGATCACTTATTGATATACGAGAAGAATTCCTCAATGCTTTAAATGCAGAAGATTACTGCAACCTCGGGTGCTTCAATGGTGTCTCAGAGCCTGATGTTTCCAGGTTTTCATTTATATTCATTTAGCTGACGCTTTTATCCAAAGCGACTTACAATTGCTATACATGTCAGAGGTCGCACGCCTCTGGAGCAACTAGGGGTTAAGTGTCTTGCTCAGGGACACATTGGTGTCTCACAGTGGATTCGAACCTGGGTCTCTCACACCAAAGGCATGTGTCTTATCCACTGCGCCATCACCACCACCACCACCACCACCACCACCCCATTTCATTTAATATAAATGGAAAGCACTGTCCAAATGGCTGATTGTGATTAGTATGAATGATTATTACAACAAATGATTTTTTTATGAGCAAAATTTTCAATGAGGCAGTAGGTGTATATATTACTATATATAAATATTTATTTATTAGCAAGAAACATGGGGAAAATCCCCTCAAAATCATAGCAGAACATGACCGGGTCAAATATAAAAAAATACTCTATTTCTCTCTAGTCAAAATTCTAATTAAATGGCATTTTTATACAAAATCAATATATAATAATAATAAGTGCCTGCCATATGCCACTACCAAATATGGCACAGCATTGTATTATCATTATTTTTTTATATATATTTTGCAATAGTGAAATGTATGTAAAAATACATGTATTTTATATTACTAATATAATGTGCAAATCGATCTCTCCAATGTAATCTTGGAAACAAAAGCTGGAACCACTAATGACACTGACAAATAGACAAATATTTTGAAGGAAAAAAATTATGGCAATATTCCAGCAGTACCCGAAAAGGCAGTCGTTTAACCTCTGGATGTGTTCCTATAAAACTATAGAACTTTAAATTGAATCTCATCTGTAGATCTTTTGGTCCGATTTCTGTGACTTTTGTGACTTGAGGTCTTCATCCTGCATATGAACCTTGTAAGACACAGAATCGAGTTCTTGAACTGAGGCACTGGGCTGTTTTTTGCAGCAGCGGTCTCGTATGGCTCTGAAAACGGCAGTGCCGGGCACAGACAGACTTGGGATCCCAGCCAGGAAAAAGATTATTACATAGATCCAAGATGGATATGGCTTCTTCTCTAGGGTTGGGAAGTTGTCCTATAAATGAGAACAATATTATTTAATCAATTCCAAAAGTAGTGCTTTGCATATTACAGTTTTTTGTAATGAGAATCAGCTTATGTTAAATGATTGATAAGCTTGTAGATCACCGATTTAGGGTCCCAGGCACTGTAGAAGATTTCCTTGGTGACGACGGTGGAAAAGTAGAAGATGAAAATGGCTAACATGATGAGGGGACTAATGTATCTCCATGTGGCTTGCCAGAATATATTAGGCTTGTGTCCAATCATAAATATCAGGTCTTCATTGAACCTGTTCATAAACAGGAGACACAATCATTTATGGCTGATTTCAGTGAGCTTTATCTAAACAATAAAGTCATAAACTCTGTGGAAAACATCCGTGAATTGCTGATACATTATCAAACTGTTCTGCATACTGTGAAACAATGTGTCTTCTTTAACTTGTCTATGTCCTATAATTAATTCCCATCATGTGTTTGAGAAGTGTTAAAAACCATTTAACTGCAAAAGTATAGGCTCTGACCAACCTGTCTATCCCATAGACGTAAACGACTCCAATCATCTCAGAAAAAGCAATGATGAGGAGGGGAATCGAACCAGCGAAGCTGTCGAACAGGGCTAGCCAGTAGTTCCCCGAGCCCTGCACAAATATAAGCCCAACCAGGCAGCAGACCAAGCACGTCACCCCTGTCGTCAACAATAAAAGGAAGAATTTAAGCTACTTCTGAAACAATATCATCACTTGGATGGAGGTGTGTAAAATCTGCAATGCATTCTTCACTTAAATTGTCATTGATGGTTCCATACAGAACCTTGAAAGGGTTATTTCACCCAAAAATGAAAATTCTGTCATTAAATACAGAATCACCCTCATGTTGTTCCAAACCCACAAGGCTTTCGTTAATCTTCGGAGAACAAATGAAGATCTTTTTGATGAAATCTGAGAGCTTTTTGCCCCTCCATTGACAGCCTGTGCAACTACCACTATCAGGCCCAGAAATGACATCATTAAAGTAATCCATGTGACTCCAGCAGTTTAACCTCAATTTTATGAAGCAACATAAGTGATTTGTTTGCTAAAAAAAACACACAATTGAGCACTTTATTAACAAAATTTTAATATCCAACAGGTGTCGCTTCATAAAATTGAGGTTAAACCACATCGTTTACTGTAATGATGTCTTACTTTTCTAGGGCTCCAAAGTGGTAGTTGTGTAGGCTGTCAATGGAGGGACAGAAAGCTCTCAGATTTAATTAAAAAATCTTCATTTGTGTTCCGAAGATGAACAAATGTCTTACGGTTTTGGAACGACATGAGGGTGAGTAATTAATGACAGAATTTTCATTTTCGTGTGAACTAACCCTTTAACATTTATGGAACCTTTCCATTGAACAAAAGGTTCTTTATAGTGTAAAAAGGTTCTTTAGATGATCAAATGGCCATCAAATGGCCTTCAAATGTCCTTCACACTAAGAAAAAAGTCTTTTAAGAACTGACCACTAAAAGATTCTTTGGGGAACCAAAAATGGTTCCTCTGGAAGTGCTGAAGAAAAAAAAAATGTTTTGTAACCTTTATTTTTAAGAGTGTTTATAATCACAGTCTTCTGTATACCTGAAATGGCCTCTTTGGGCCAGCTTTTAGGAAAGACCTTCAGGTCCTGCAGGGGAACCAGAACACCCTCAATGTTTCCAAACATGGAGGACAGACCGAGGCAGAAGAGCATGATGAAGAACAGGACGGACCAGAGAGGAGACAGTGGCATCTTAGTGATGGCCTCAGTGAACACAATGAAGGCCAGACCTGTTCCTTCCACACCCTGTGAAAGTATGAAAACTACTGGTTTATTTCAATCCCACAATTACTGTATTAAATTTTTGGATGAATAATGAAATTCAAAACCCAATTCCATGTGACCAATCAGAGCAGTGCATTCTCTTTTTTTTTCATACCGTTTCAGACACTGTGAGAAAAGAGGAGATGCTGCAACGTATTACAAGTAAATTAAAGTGTTTTTTGTTTTTTTACCTTGGATGCATGTAAAACTATTGTTCAGATAGCGACCTCCAAAACAAAATTCAGAACCTTAATAGCATAAAAGGCGCACTTTAAATTATATGCCTCAACTAAAAGTAAAGGAATGCTGTACAATGCTGTACAACTGTACAATTATCAATAAAATTGATAATATTGATATTCATGTTGGATAGAGAGGATAGACCCTCACATAAACATCCTGGTGATTTTATTTTATTTCAATAATTCATTCTAATATCAAAGTTAAAGAAGATTTTTTGTTCCATATTTTGATGTACATCCATGTGAAATGGATTATCAAAAAAGAAAAAGAAATATAAGGTCTATCTATCGGTTGCTGATTGGATGGAGGCAGATCTGAATGCAAGCTTGCAGTCGATTCTAATAAAGAGACGGGTTTAAGAGGAGTAAATAATTGGAGAAGTCCAGCATATGTCACCAGAGAGAAATCTGACATTTCACTGAAAGATCAAGTTATGCATTTAAATAAAAAAATAGCGAGGTCAAAAAAAAAAAAAAAAAGCATAGATGAATCGTTCACAATGAGATCAATAACATGCATTCAGATTTTAAATGTAAAATTTATTATAATTTTTTTAATGCAAATTAACATTAGAAGTTTGTGTAATAATGATAATTATTTTTAAATATTGTTAATAAATTAACAAAAAAATATTTTTATGGTAATAATAATGCTTTTAAGATATATTGGTAAATTAGCAAAATTACATATTTTATACACATTTCATTTAGTATCTCTATTAAGTGATATTTGTCTTGGAAGTCCTTGATATTGTAATTTTGGATGGGCATCACCCATCCCTATACTGTACCTCACTGAGAAAGTTGTTTAGATCACAGGTCTTCAGGGCGAGGGTGCCGATGATGTCAGAGTTTGTAGTATTGAGGCTCTGGAGAACCTCTTGATAGTTGCTCTGATTGATGTATCCTTCTGGCATGTCAAACATGTTCAGAAGAGTCAAGATGTTCCTGCATTACATGAGTGGTATATATTCTAGTTTAAATACATTAAAACACTTTTACAATAAGGTTTAACATTTTAACAAAAGTTAATACATTAGGTGATGTAACAACATCTTGGTGTTAGTTAATTAACTAATTATTCATGTTAAAAATAAGATATTACTACATGTATAATAAACACAAACTAAGCTTAAGCCAAACTAGCTTAAACTAAGCCAAAGAAGTATACTTTAAAATGCTCGCACAAAAGTGTAAAAGTGGTTTTCATATTAAGGTCATTACTACAGTTTGGTGGATTTTATGTCCCCATAAAACAATACTGCATATTTTAATTTGCATATCAAATTTCAAGCCACAGGTTTCCATGCATAGAAATATCCCATTAGCAAAAAAATCATTATGATTAGTACCTAAGAGTAATTTAGCCATTTTGAGTATTAGTATATACATTTACTTATTTGTTTTTAAATGTGTAAAACTACTAAATACATTTGTCTACTTACTAGTCCTTTTATGCCCTAAATCACATGCTGGACCTGCTGGAAGTGACATCATATCCTTGGAGGGAAAGCAACTCCGGGGCTGTGTTCGAAATCGCCCCCTATACTCTCATTCACTATTCCCACTAATATAGTCGAATTAAAGGAGTGAATGAAAACGAGTGAGTGAATTCGGACACTGAGTGCTCCGGAAGGGATGCTGCTTTTGCATAGTTTGTGCTTGCTGTTTAATAATCATTTGAAACGTAGCAAACTGGCAGCTCCAGTAGTAATGAAAAGATTTATCTTGGACTCTGTCTAGCATGTATAAACCGAAATTAAACAATTTAATAATCAATTAAAAAGGAATTTATACCTGTATGATATTACGCTGTAGCCACATTGGACCAGCGGTTTTGGAAATGGATGGATGGAGGATTCAGCTGTAGGTGCCATTTTCTGGCGAGACGCGGGAATTCATTCGGCACGAGCCTCACAGTGCATTATGGGTATTTTCTGACTACTGAACTAGGGAGCTGATTGAGACGCTCCCAAGTATTTGGAGATGTATAAACCATAGCATTAGTACAACACCTTTTTGAACTGAAACCAGACCTTTTTTATGCGTTTTAGCCATTCATTTACCGGCGTTTTGGGGGCATGAAAACACAAACTTTTGAAAATGTAAACTACAATCATGAAAATTTTTGCGTATTACGTGTTCAGTCTATAGGCATGTGCGAGTACTTTTTTCCTGAAATGTTGACTCTTTATAGTCCAGGGTCACTTATAGTAATAAGTCACAGTAATAAGCCAACCTCGTCGTCCGTCCGGACAAAATTGCTCTATGCTTTGGCCATCTTGATTGTTTGTATTCACCGCTCTGTAGAAGAATGCATATGTGCACAGACTTGTAGTGTTTCTTTACAAAGTGATATCGCCAACTACTGGCCTGGCATGCATAATACAGCGGTTTTAGTTGTTTTCGTGAATCCGTGTGAACGTGGATCATTTTGACAACGTTGTAGTCTGTAAGCGAAACTTTTCAAACACGCAAAATACCTTTCCATTTTTAGTACATTGTTGGCATCTAAACATATCCTAAGTCATAAACTTCTCTATCTTTTCCTAAATTTTTAGAAGACTTATATTAATAGCATAAAGAAATGCCACACACCCAGTTGTGGCAATTTATACTGGACATGAAAATGTTTCTTTATTTAAAAAAAAAAATTGTATATATCTATTATAATTCTTCTAGAATGTTAATCTTCTGCTAGGAGGTTTTAGGCTTCATTAGCATTAAGCATCCACGCTGTTATAGACCTTATGCACCAGAGAAACGAGGGCGCCGCCATCTTTAGAATATTGTCTTTTAACTTCCGTTTTGCGGTCGCTCTGTATATTTCTATGGCATTGCTGTCCAGGATTAGCTTTTGAAGTGGATTTACTTAATGTAAAGTTAACGAAAGTTATCATGAGGACTGCAATGTTTAAAGCAGATGACTAAACAAATGTCAGTCAACCGGGAAGATTTTAAAACGAGCCGTTCATTAATAAACACGCAAAATCGCTGTGAAAATACAGACCGGAAGTCAAAAGACAACGAGCGCAGCGCTGAAAAGGGGCGGGGCTACATAAGGTCTATAGGCTACTTATTACATGGCTTGGTTGAATTCCAATGTAGAATGCGGTCTGTTATTTCTTGATAACAGACCGCTGTGAAGTATAACACACCGTTGCCATGAAAAACAGAGCGTTGCTATGGACGCGGAACGGACTATTTTCTTTTTTACGACTACAATCGTTTTTAAATCAATAAACTCCTTTTTAAATCAATATTTTGTGTCAAATTATTTATTTATTTTGTAGGTAGCCATGTAATAAGCGGGATAATGTATAGCGAGGCGGTTGTTATAGCGAATAACAACCCCTTCAGGCTGATTCAAGACCCCTCCGCTTCGCGTCAGGGTCCCGTTCAGCCTGTCGGGGTTGTTATTCGCTATAACAACCGCCTCGCTATACATTATCCCTTACATATTGCATTGTAAAAATATCATGTAACAGGATGGACAAATTTCCTATACCACATGTGAAATATTTGGTCAGGATGATTAGGTTGGCATCTAAGGGTAAAGAGTATCTCAAGGTTATTGAGTCCTAAGCTTGACCAGTGTATTTTCAGATAGACAGACATTTTCTCCCTCTGATAAGATAATTGAATTTTTTCAAAATAGTTTTCAACAAACCTGCTCAGTCCAACATCCACCAAACTGTATGAATGTCCCATTAGTTAGTTCATATTCACATATTAGTTTATTGCATTAACTATAATAATAGTAAAAACCTCAGTGCCAAAAGATACCAAAATAATCTTTGGATAAGATTCATGGTAATGAGTCACTCAAATGAGTGCCTTTTACAACATCTGTGTTTTTTCAATGAATCACTTTTTCCCCAAACAGAAGGTCAGATGATAATGTAATGACAATAATTATCACTTACCCATCTAAACAGTCATCAAATCGCTCTGTAGCTCTGAAACCAATGATGGTGTAGATGACAGTGGCTGCGTAGATCGAGGTAAAGGCGTTAATGATGGAGATGATAACCGCATCTTGCTCACAGTTATTGCTGATGGAAAGAGAGAGAATAATTATTAGATTGTTAATCATTGAGGTGTTTGCACAGAAAGTTGGGTGTAAGAATAAGTTGATTGTAAGAATAACAATCAATAGCTTTATTTTATAAAACAACAATGAAAAAGATATTTGTATTTAGTCTCAACTACCTCAACACACAGAAAAACACTAAAACAATGAACTTACTGCACAGAGTTATAGCTGGAGAAGGAGATGAGACCTCCAAAAGCTAGAGAAAATGAATAAAACACTTGTGCACCTGCATCCAACCATGTGGTGGGGTTTGCTAACTCATTTACCTGCAACACAAGCACACAATTTAGTTGTTTATGATAGTAATGGATGTGGTAAAACTTTGTGTATGTTATGAAAGTAAATCTCTTTTGAATTTGTTTGACTTTGGCACTCACATCTGGAGTGAAGAGGAACTTAATGCCGTCAACGGATCCTTTCAGAGTCAGTCCTCTGATCAGGAAGATCGTAAGGACTAAGTATGGCAACGTAGACGTCACATAAACAGCCTTGGAGGAGAGGAAATAAAATCTGATGATAAATACTTTGGGTATGGTACAGTGAGTTCAAACTTTACATTGCGTGGCTCTTGATTTAGAGATAAACACTTTGGACATTCTGAAATTATAAGCCTTTTTATTGCAACAGTTAAAACAAAACCTTCTGCTTAATTGTTCCCAAGAGCTGTAAAGCTGTAAAACTGTCCTATTTTGAAATTTTTTACAAGCATGTGTCCTTCCTTACGATAAATTATAGTGATCTTTATTCTTCAAAATTCATTTATAGCATTCTTATGAAATAAAAAGGGATAACCTTTGACAACTGTATTGATTACTGTTTTACTGGTAGACCTGTCTTACTTGAGCACAAATGATTATAGATTTGCACGGGTTGCCCAAACTTATATTATATTATATTATATTATATTATATTATATTATATTATATTATATTATATTATATTATATTATATTATATTATATTATATTATATTATATTATATTTTAACTCTAATTATAGCAATGAAGATATAAAAAATATTACTGCTGTTATTTACAATTGTCTATTAAATATATACGCATAATTATAGGCCTGATATTTGTCAAGGTTATGTTTAGTTTAATCGTTTTTTCGTTTTTTGTGTTTCATTGCAGTTTAATTCTTGATTAGTTACTCATTTGAGTTACTGTTTCTAGTTTAGTTGCCTTTGTCTATCCCCTGTAAATATAGACTTACATTTAATTGGTTCCCTGTTGGTTATTGTCTTTGGTTTGGTTATTCTCCTACGAATCTCCTTGTTCATTAAAAACTCTTTGTATGTATTACATGAGTCATGCATGTTGGAAAGCAACACTATAGAACTTGACAATATTTAGTTACAATACTATTGTCTTAAATTATTCACATTCAAACCTTCATATCTTAGAGCTTTTATTTTGGCGGAATACTGGTGACATGCGGTAAAAAAATTTAATACGGTGTATTAAAAACGGAAACGTTTTTCCTTTGTGTTTTTCCGCATACAAACGACAGTGTTGTCAAAACGATCCATATTCACACGGATCCACGAAAACGACTAAAACCGCTGTCTTATGCTGCCGACTGAACCTACCCAATAGCCTACCCATGTGGATGACATCACTGTTTTACCAAATTGGCGTTTTTGTTTGCACGGAGACGATAGCAGTATAATTTTCAAAAACTGGCACATTGCAAAAGCTTGCATTTTCAGGCCCCCAAAATGCCGTTGTCATAAATGTCGTGTAAACTCACTGCACATACAGAGATGGAGTTTGTGAGAAGCAGTGTTTACTGTGAACTGAGGTGCTCTGATGCTGAAAATACTGAAAACAAAGCTTATTTTAACATTTGATTTAATTACTAGCTTTAATCAACTCACAAACCCCCCTGCAGTTTCTTCACAAACACCCATTTGGGAAACTCTGGATTAGCAGAGTAACAAAAACTATGGACGTGCCATCATTTTGAATAAATTCAGTGAAATCGGATTCAGATTGTAAAATACAGTGCTGTTATATGAGCAGCTCTACCTTTCCAGTGGTTTCGATCCCACGGATACAGCAGACATACAGCACTGCCCAGGCTGAGATCAGACAGAGGACCATCCACCATTGCAGATTCCCCGTGTCATCTATGGCAGCAGAAGTGTTAAGAGTCTTACGATACCAGAAATAATCCACAGGTGAGCTCTTCTCACACTCGGAAATGAATCCTGCCAACAAAGAACAGTCATTGAACCTTGAACAAAACATCCATTCTATCCATTCAACTTTTAGTTCCTCCTCAGGATGTTCACATTACCTGTCCTGTTGGCGTTAACGGGACACTGGCTCCAAGGCAGAGGGTCCTGGAAGGAGTTGAAGAAGTACCACATGACCCAGGCTATGATGGTGTTATAGTACAGACTGACCAGAAAGGACACACACATAGACGCAATACCTGTGAAACAGAACATGTTAGCTTGTACACAGGAAATAACATGCAGTTGTGTATAGTATTTGAGTAAATGTAATTATAGTTGCTACTCAAGTATATTTTTTTGCTACTAGTATTTTGAGTATTAAGGATATTAGCAACCTTTACTCTCTATTTGACTACATTTTTGAATTGGTATCCATACAGTTTTATAGTTTGCAGGGCCTAAAACTATAACTTTCTGCCCAAAAAAAGTTTCATGGCCGGTAAAAAAATATTTATGGCCAGTACATTTCTTCTGTCTTCTGTTTTCATTTCTCCTGTGGCAACGCCGGTGACAGAAGAAAATGAAACTGTCTTTGCAAGAACAGGCAGTTATGACAAAGTTTAGATACCAGTGAACATTCACAATTCTCTATTCCAATTTCGATACCAGCTAAAACTACTAGAGTTTAAAACATTATTAAAGACAAGTAAACAGTCAATGTAATCTGTTGATTATTTTGATGATTAATCAAGTCATCTGATAAATGTATTTAATAAAATTAGACCTATTGATTACACTTTACAGAAACCCTTGTTTAATTTTGGCCAAAGACATTTGATTCAAATGTTTACTTAATCTTTAATATTTGGCCACTTCTTTATGATAGAAATGCTACAGCTACTGTAATTTTTAACAAGTCTTGAACAAGAATATGTGGACGTCAAAACATATGCAAACTCAAAGCAAGAGTTTAAAGTTAAACTTTTATTTTGAAATCGCAAAGAAAAAGTTTGCGGTTGGCATAGGTTTATAAAATGATTTACCTTACAAATCTGATTAAATGGCACACATTGCGTTCCCAGATAAGCAACCCAAACTCACAACATATGCAGAGATGGAGTTTGAGACGCGCTCCATGCATGTAAATGTTAAAGGGGTCATATAATGGTACATGCACTTTTACAAGTTGATTGTACTGAAATGTGTTGGCAGTGCCTGTACACAACCATCATAAAATGATAAAAATCCATCCAGTGTTTTTTTTTTAAATCTTCTTAGGTTTTCCCCGTCTCAAATCAAGCCGTTCGACCGTGTGACGTCACACGGTCGGACGCCCATCCCACGATTGTTGATTGACAGCAGCGTTTCAAATCAGACCAGCCCTCGCTCGTGAGCGAGCTGTCAGTCATCATAGTCCGCGCGGCCATTGTTGATACCCTGGAGCACTGTCTATGAGCAGAATGGCGTCTAAGCGATTGTGGTGTTCTGTTCTTGGGTGTAATAAGGAACACAGCAGACATTTTGATGTTCCTAAATCCGAACCGCTGAAGACGCAGTGGCTGAGTTTTGTTTTCAAATGGAATATTCCCCACGATCAATGTCAATGCTTTCATGTTTGCGCGAATCATTTCACTCACCAGACTGCTTTACAAACGAGGGTCAGTAAAGCTGGTTTTGCTAAGAAGCTGCTCCTGAAAAAAGGATCGGTACCAACTATTCGTGTTCCTGCTGCACCTCCAGAAGAAGAAGTGAGTGTAACGTTTTATTGACCTTTATATTAATCTTTGCAAATCGCTTGCTGCACGCTTCATGATAAATGCGGCTGTTTACACTCAGGGTACATTATGGCATGTTTTCTATATACGACGTTCCCAATATAATTCATAATCCCACGTTTATAATGAACAACGTGTTATGGTTATTGTGTTATGTTTATAACAAATGGTGTACACACAGAACAGAGGGGCAGGGTGAGCAAAGCTCATTATCATTTAAAGACACATGCACTTAAACAGCGTGCTGAAAACAGAGCTGTTTTTGACCAGGTAAAATGAGTGTTTTCTTACAATACTAATGAGAATTTTAAATTAAAGTATATTACAAACTTTTAATTTAGACCCTAAAGAATCATATTAGATTGTACAAAAATGGCATTATATGTTAGCAGCATGTAACCTTACTGTGAATGGAGCCACTCTGAGACGCACGTAAGTAACCTACACACATGTAAATAAAGCCCATAGGTCTATATGCCTTTGTGAATTCACAATATTACTATGCTACTGTATACTATGGTTTTTAAATGGTTTTAATACATCGTGCAGCTTTAGAAATTCATATTAATTAATATTAACATTCTCGTCCGTGGAATGCGCCACTCCCTGGTATTTTGCGGTTACTCTGCAATCAAGGATTTAAAAAAAAAAAATCAAGTACTCGAATTTAATCGTGACAGCCCTAGATTCAAATCAAATTAACAGTGCTTTTCGGGTTTTTCAGGTGATCTACAAAAATGTAAGAAAGTAGGCAAATGGAAATTAAAACTGCATAGACTTTAGTCAGTGTATAAATTAAACATCCTTATTAATTAAGAGCATTGAGTGATTTTTTTCTTTGTCTTTTTTCTTTGATTAACATTAATTAATATAGGCAGCAGCTGGAATATTAGAATGCTGTCACTTCAAGAGCGAACGTTGAATAATAATATATAATTTACTGATACTGATACACATGCGTTAACTTTCTCAACTGTTTACGTCCACTTAAGACATAACCGACTATGTTTACTAGGATAATCGCTATTTTTGACATAATTTTGTGCGAATTTGTCCGCTCAAGTGCAAGAAGACGTGAAAGGGAGAACTGTTTAGTATTCGCGCAATGTCTGAGATGAGGCGATTCGGATGTTTGCGCGTAACGGAATGTGCTCCCTTTCGGGTCTTCTTGCACTTGAATATTTAAATTGTCAAGGCATAAACTTTCAGAACAATGCAGCGCCGGCCTGTCAAATGTCCACATCCATGGAATTTTAGAATTCATAAAAATGTTATCGGCCGACTGACAAGTGACACCATTTCATATACTCTCCAACGCCGATTTTTATTCTCATTTGGCACTTTCCGAGTGTTGATTTTAGGCCCTGTACATTTGTAATGAAAAAATAAAATGATAGCCTATGCATATTTGGCATGCTGTCCGAGGAGAGTGCTTCGGTCACAAACATCATTTCTGTTACAAAAGAAGCAATATTGCCATCTACAGGGCATTGAAGGTACTATATCTTGTGCGTTTTGCCCTTACTCACCCAAACTTGTCAACAAGGCTATACTTTCTGAGCACTTGAGCTTAATTGAGACTTGGGTGTCTGTAGATGTTTCAGAGGCTGTTGTGTTGATTGCAATATTGAGGTACTCAGTTTTATTTAGACTTTAGAAAATAAACGTGATTGCTCTCCTCACAAATTAACTGTTTCTTATTATTCACTGATTAGGTGTTGAGGACTAGTGTATCTTTGAGTCTATATTCAGTATGAATAAAATACTGAAGTATTGTTAAAATCAGATACTCTAAGACTTGTACTCAAGTGGTATTGAAATTGGTAACTTGTAATGGAATCATTTTCACTGTAAGGTATCTGTACTTTTACTTAAGTATGGTTTTCAGGCACTCTTCTTTACACCTCTGGTAACATGTCTGTCTATCTGTATTATATTTAATATAATATTTCATATTTTGCTCACCAACTCCGAGCATGTAGGGGTTAATAGTCCTCCACACCCCCACACTGCCTTTCCTTAGCCGCTGACCAATGGCAAACTCCAGATGAAGAAGAGGGATTCCCTCAAAAACCAGCAGGATTAAGAAGGGAATCATAAAGGCACCTGAAAGAAAAGGTCTTTTATTTTCATTCAGCATGTTATTTAGTGGGTTTGTGTTTTCTGCAGCCACTGTGTTTTTTCCTTCATTTACAAAAGACTTAATAGTGAAACGGCTTCTCGAACAAGAAAAAATGTAGGGCGGGACTTAATCAGCAATTGATTAGATCGTTGACGTTGGATGGTTGCGGTTTGCTATTGCTGTGATGTCATGTGAGTGACAGGTTGTCCCCCACTCGCGCTAGAAAACATTAGAGAAGAGATGTTGTTGAAAAAGGGAGGGGAAATTATTTTGATTAAAGATTACAAGGGCACATGAATAAAATACACATATATGTGTGTGTGCATGAATAAATCATTTATAATAAATACTGCAATATTAAAAAAAAAAAGAAAGAAAGAAAAAATAACTGAGCATTTGGATTTCATGGTGACTATAATTTGCAAATTTTAATTAAGATTGCCTTAATAGATTTTATAAAATCGTAGGCTGTGTGAAATATATTACTTATTCTGTTGTACATTTCCGTTAATGCTTTTTTGATACTTAAAAGGAGCAAAGTCATTTCCAAAACTGTCAGTCATTTTCACTGTAGTTGAGTTAATGGTTGTCTGCGACGCTGTGACCCTTTAAGGTTTTCTCACTTAAAGTGATCTTACCATGCTGTCTAGTTAACCTTGAGCTGAGGTCTGTTAAAAAATTACTTGTATTTATGGCACTTGCAGGAAACCTGTGAAAACTAAGATGACACTTTAAGAGCCTAAGTTTTGATAGCATCTCATAAAAGAAAATCCATTACACAAATTTATACCAGAGTAATCATAGTTCATTGCCATCTCAGAGAACATAGCTACATATTCACTAAAATTAATGTACTACTGTAAAGTCATAATAAATGAATGCAGGATCCCCTTCAAACAGCATAAAAAGCATTCAGAATCTTAATTTGTTTAATGCAATAACAATAACTTTAATAACTAAGGTATTTTAGAAGCTCTGGTAATCATTGCGAACGTTTATTAATGTTTGTATTTAGGGGTGAATTCAGGTAAATTTGGACACTTTTTCCTTTGAGATGACTGGAAAAAAATGTATCCAATTTAATTAATATTAATTATGTTATTTCAACTATGGAGAGAGGAAGAAAACACCCTTTAAACACACCTTTCTTACTTTCACAGTTTTTTTAATTGGACAAACTAATGAAAGTATGAGATAATTATAGATTTTTAGTTAACATCAAATAAGAATAATTCTACAGCATTTATTAATCTTAGTTCTTGTTTTTGTCAACAGTTACATTATTAAAATCAAAAGTTGTGTTTGTTAACATTAGTTAATGCACTGTGAACTAATGTGTATTTTTATTAACTAACATAAAAAATGCATTGCTCATTGTCAGTTCATGTCAGTTATACATTAACTAATGTTAACAAATGAGACCTTATTGTAAAGTATACTCTTTTTCTTAACCTCAACTAATTTAAATTATATATTGTGTTCAAAAATGTTCTGTAAAAACACATTTTAAATATTTTTAATATTATTTTGAAATGTAAGACTATTTTGTCTGCTAAGGCAAATTTTATAGTTTGTAATTTATGTATCCTATAAATAAATAAATAAATAAATATTAATTTAAAAACACTTTTAAAAACTGGTTATTTTTCTTTGTTTAATTCACATATCAAATATCTCATATTTCATCTCTGGCATTCTCTTCATCAACACTGTTCTGGTAAACAAGCACACAAAAACTGTTGGTTGTGGTGAATGCCGCAATTGAGGAACATAATTTGTGTAAAGGTTGTAATTTCCACACATTTTTTTTATATTGTATTGTCTTTGTATTGGATTTTCATATAGTTTAAGACTGAAAGTCTGGGTTTGGGACAAGGGTAAAACAATAATATTTGCATAAAAGCCATTTGAAAAGTTGGGACTGTTTATAAGAAAAGCTAAATAACAAAAGCATGGCAAATGGTTCACAGAACATTTTTACTGTATTGTGAGGTTCATAAAAATTGAAATCTGCTAGTTTTAACTGGGTATAAAAGTTGGGTATGCTGTTTTTTAAATGCATTTTCATCTGATGGTTTTACAGTTGTGGTAATATACAGTTTCAGTGGGAAACACAAATAGATGTTGAACAAAGTCCAAGTTGATTTCATATTCCTTATTAAAATCATTACCTCCTCGAAAATATATACTATGCCAATATTTATTATTATTTTGAATGTGCTACTACTATTTGGATATATCATTAAATATGTTATTCTATTCTTTTGAGATGGCAATAATTCATTTTTTTAGATTTGCAAAGGAGGAATATAAAATGATACTGCTTATGAACAGACAATTCAAAAATGTAAAAACAAATGATGTTTCTTCTATGTAAAGCAAAAAACTCCCTTAATCATACTTTTCTTACTCTCACTAATAGCATCATATGAGAATTATACTTTCTTTTCATTGTTTTTCTTAACCAATTAAATTGGTCCAACACATTTAATTTACCCATTATCCCACAACGGTGCATGGGTGTGAGAGCTGGACACTAAGAAAGGACGATGGCAGGAAAATTTAACAGTTCGAAATGTGGTGCTGGTGGAAATTATAACAAATACCATGCTGCTGGAAAACTATAAAGAAGTACTGGATCGCATAAAACCAGAGATGTTACAAGACGCTAAAATCACTATGACTGACTTACTGTAGCCAGGTTATGCGTGCAAACAAACTAAAGAAGTCAGTAATGTTGGGAATGGTCATTGGAATCAGAAGAAGTGGATGGCAATGAACTCACAGGCTCAACGCCATCAAAACAGCTGTGAACATTAAGCATGGAGATAGCATGAAGAATGATAGCCCATAAGGTCACTGAGAATGGGAAATGGTTAGAGCACCCCACATAAATGCAAGTAAGCACTCACCGCCTCCATGACTCTGACACAAGTAAGGAAAACGCCAGACGTTGCCCAAACCCACACAGAAGCCCACACAGGTCAGCATATACTGGGCTTTGTTGTCCCACTTAGGTCTGTCTCCAGCCTCCTCCACCTCCAGCCGTTCCAGCTCATCATGGCTCAAGATCCGGTCGTCCAGGCCTGGGTTAGGCAACTTCAGCTTCATGATTTCCTCGGCTCTCTGCAGGTTAGCAGTCAGGATCTGTGGCTGAATCTCTGATGGTGTGGACTGCAGGGAGCTGTGCAGAGATAAATACTTTCTGAGTGGATGGAGTGAGTATATGTAGTGAACTTTGGCATCATCCCACCAGGCCAGTGAGTCACGGTGTGCCTTGAAAATAGGGAAAATGTCCTGTCAGCTGAATACTGTGGATAAAGGGCTGTGACTGAGACTCTGAGCATGGCAATAATTAATGTCTTATCAAAGATTGGGAATCCAAAAAGCACATGTCACTTCATACCCATTCTTGTGGTTAATAACTAAAGATAACGATCTTTGTGACACAGAGATAAGTCAGTACCCTTCAGTGTCAAAGATCCTTAACAACAGTCCAAACATCACACAAAGAAATAGTCACATTATAGATAATATATTTATTCAGCATTTCTAGTTTTCAATGAGTCAGTAAAAGCAGTTCACTTTAAACCAACTTGATAAAGGATGATATTTTTGTTATTATTTCCTGTTATTCACAATGTGAAAACCATAGTGCTGGGACTGCAATGTGTTTATCAGCAACCTTCAATTCACAATTCACAGTTGGGTATAGAATATAGGAATAACTTCCTTGCAAAAACAAACACACACCTCTCATTTTACTACAAAGAGTGAAGGACAAATACAAAAACAAAAATACATTCTAAGAAAAGTCCATAAAAACAATGTAGCCTACTGTTTTAATATGAAAAAAAATTATGTATTGATTTTTTTACAGGCATTTTCCTATTTTGAACTATGTGTTGTATTGGGTTATAGGAAATGCCCTCATAAACTTAACAGATAATGAACGCCCTGCCAGTTTTTCTACAGATAATAAAAAAAAATAAACATACTGTAGTAATTTACTACTTAGTATAGGCTACTGTAGATCTTGAAAGGTTGTATGGAATTATATTGTTATCTGGAAATTGTTGCTGTAGTGACTGGGATCAGTTGTTTCAACATGATCTGATATTTTTACCCACAGTTGAAGAGAATAGTGACAGTCACCTTCTGCAAGTGCAAAGGTGTTATTTTTAGGGACTTTTGTCAAATAATTGCTAAGTATGTAGCAAACTCGAACATGAAGAAACAGAGTATTTTAATATACGTCTCAGGCAACAGGAACACAGAAAACATCTACATAGCATTAACGAGGCAAGACAAACTGAACAGAAACAGAGAGAACTTCAATACTAGTGATAATGGGTGAACACAGCTGAATTAAATGACCAATCAATTAATAACCATGATTGTAAACTAATGCCTGGTTCAGATTACACGATTTTAGCCCGATTTTGGCACGATCTGCCAAACAGGCGTCGGGACGCAAGATTCGATCGTTTCATCTCGTATAGTGTGTCATAGTGGGCGACAACCTACGTTGCGACTGCGATGCTTCACGACATCACGACAAAAAGACTAGCATGTTTCATTTTTTAACGGTCCTCCACGACGACGGCGCGCGAGTGAGTGAGTGAGGGAAAGTGAGGGAGAGTGAGTGAGTGAGTGTGCGCGTTCGCGAGTGAGTGTGTGAGTGAGAGAGCGTGTGTGTGTGTGTGTGAGAGAGAGAGAGAGAGAGAGAGAGAGTGTGTGTATGTGAGTGAGTGTGTATGTGCGAGTGTGCGAGTGAGTGAGTGTGTGTGTGTGTGTGTGAGTGCGTGTAGGTTATGTGAGTGAGCGTGTGTAACTTATGTGCGAGTGAATGAGTGTGTGAGACGGCTCGCGATGACTGGTCGGAAAACAACGTGTAGTCTGACATGTTTCTTGTCCACGACATGACAAGATTTTAGGAGTCAAAATCGTGTAATCTGAACCAGGCATAAGGGAAACGTTGCAAACTGAAAACAAAGTCCAAACGGTGTGTGTGTGACAGTACACCCCCTCCCGGAAGGCGCTACCCCTGCGCCAGCAGATGGATGGCGGCTTAGGTGGAATACGGGGACCTGGGACAGGGCTCAACAGAATAGCCCAGGGTGGAGTAGGTGAAGGAGTGATCCAGGGAATGGCCTTGAACAGAGGGAGATGGTGACTGATCCAGGCCACAGCTGAGATTGCACCCCACGGCGGCGTCGCAGGAGGGAGGAGCCATGGAGACTCCACCATGGGGATGACCCGAGGCGATGATGACCTGGAGGGAAGAGCCCACCGCAAAGCTGGAGAGCCGATGATACGAGGGGACACCGATGGCCTTGGCGACCGCTGCGGAGCCACAGCGATGACCCCCCATGGTGGAAGCAGGGATCCGGAGGGCAGAAGTGGAGCTGGAGCTAACGAGGGTGGAGGTGGAGCCTGAGGGAGGGCAAAGATAGCCACAGCAGAAGGTGTGGAGAGCAGCGGACAGCCCGCAAGTCCGCAGTGGAGGCATGGTGATGTCCGACCCAGGTGGAGCCGACGTACTGAGGGAGCCCAGCGAGGCTGAATGCTCGATGGTCACTGCTGACATCGAGGGTGGAAGGAGCGTAGGAGCCAGGGCAACAGGTTGAGGGGGAGTGGAGTGTTCTGAGGCTGGAGGCGGAGCCACGGGCTCCTCACGCCCGGGAGGAGATGGCTCCCAGCAGTCTCAAGGTGGATCCACGCCACTGAAAGGAGGCTGAAGTGAAACTGAAGGGCTGATGGGAGGCAGCGATGATTGGGTGGCAGGCATGGCTTGGGACTGGAAAGGGGCTTGGAGAGCGATGCAAAATCCAGCAAAAAATGTGATAGAGGTGAGAGAGGGAGGTTGGGTAGGACCAGAGAATTAGAGACGTAACAGACAGATTCAGATGGTAGCAAACTGGGCAGAAAGTTAACCTCTCCAAAATCAAAACAGTTTTCCCCATATGCTTGCCAAAAACTCACTCTCTGTGGGGAGAGGGTGTGCAGCCGGCTCGCACACCTGGTCAGACCTGCAATGCCCAGGCTCCGTGGTGATGTTCTGCTCGGTCGCCCTTGTTGGCGCTGGCGAACGTCACAGCGAAGTCCCTCTCGCGGCCTGCGGTGGGCTCGTGCTGCCGATCCTCGCAGTTAGTGTGGTTTTGGCTGGGCACTGGATACTCAGTGGGGTTGGTGTCGTAGTCGATGGGTCTGACGGTGAATGGTGATTTATAGGACACAAGCACCCACTCAACAAATTCCATGAAGCTCACTTGAGGGCCTTCCCCGGACAACTGCGCTCTGTTAGCAGTCTTCAGGCTGACGAGCAGAAAGGTACAGAGGCAGTTGTCCGGGAATGATGTTTCATTGGCGATTCTGAGAAATTCCATATGTGCCTCGAGTGAGTTGACCTTCTGTTCAAGGCACAACAGCTGTATCAAACGATGAAAATAAAAGTTTCAAAAAACACGCCGGAAATCTTGTCTCGGTCTTGCCTTCTGTTACAGCATGTAGCAAACTCAAACACGAAGATGATGAAGAAACAGGAGTATTTTAATATAAGTCTCAGGCAACAGGAGCACAGGAAAATATCTACATAGCATTAACGAGGCAAGACAAACCGAACAGAAACAGAGAGAACTTCAATACTAGTGATAATGGGTGAACACAGCTGAATTAAATGACTAATCAATTAATAACAATGACAATAAACTAATATATATATATATATATATATATATATATATATATATATATATATTCATAAAAAGTCTGGTCTTCCTGTGCTTTTACTGATCAGCTGCAGTTAACTACAATGTTTTAGAGTTGTTTTATTATTCTGTCAATAAAAGTTTTACAGTTTTTTTTTTTTTTTTTTTAAATTGCTTACACACTATTTCTGAAACTATGACTCCATTTCTTGAAACTCTACACACAAAACCACAAAACACATACACAACATGCAACACATCAGTCATCTCTTGAAAAAGCAAACACTTCATCAAAACTATTTTAACTCGTCCAAAAATTGTTTTTGCATAGTAACTCTACACACAAACATCAAATGATCAGCCACATACACACCAGACTGCACACGGATGTGAAAAATGTAAAACACTACTATCTTGTGTCTTTTGCTTGTTCAGTGTGCAGTGGAGGAGACAGGAGTTTGTCACACGTACATGTATGTGCACAAATACACTGTATATACAGTATATTTGCACAACTGATGAATTTTACACGGTAATGGAACTGAAATGAATCAATACTGAACTGTGACTACCATCATTGTCAGCTTCGCGACAGAGAGGTTTGGCATTGAAAAGAGTGCAAGACCGAACTACACAATGAACCGAAGGGCAGACAAGATCCGCCAGCTGCGGCAAAAGCTTAGAGCTTTGGCAAGGCAGCAACTGAGGAGGAGAAACCACCAGAGCTCCGCCACAGCATTAGGAAGGAACTCGTGACCCTGCGTAGAGCAGAGTGGCATGGAAGGCAGTGGAGAGAGAGAGAGCAAGGAAGAGAGCTGCGTTTATGGCCAATCCCTTCGAGTTCACAAAACAGCTTTTGGGGCAGAAGCGAAGTGGACGTCTGACTTGACTTGGGAAGTAGACCGGTAGCTGCACAACACCCTGAGTGAACCTCAAAGGGAGCAAGAGTTATGGTCCCTTGGAGTCCTGTTGGACGTATCGTATCCCATGGTGGACTTCAACATCAGAGAGCACACATTGAGGGAAGTACAGGAGGTGGTTTCAGCAGCCAGAGTCAGCTCCGCTCCAGGACCCAGTGGTGTACCCTACAAGGTGTATAAGCATTGCCCTGAGCTCCTCAAGATCCTTGTGAGTAGTGTGGCGTAGGGGCACAGTAGCAGACCAGTGGAAGCACGCAGAGGGGGTCTGGATACCGAAGGAGGAAAACTCAACCAAAGTGGAGTAGTTCAGATCCATCTCGCTTCTCAGCGTGGAGGGGAAGATCTTCTTCAGTGTCCTAGCCCGACGGATGACAGACTTCCTCCTCAAGAATGGTTACATAGACACCTCTGTGCAAAAAGGTGGCATTCCAGGAGTGCCGGGTTGCCTAGAACACACTGGGGTTGTCACACAGCTGATCAGAGAGGCTCGTGAAGGAAAGGGAGACCTAGTGGTGCTTTGGCTTGACCTAGCCAATGCATACGGCTCCATTCCCCACAAGCTCGTTGAGAAAACCCTGGATCACCACCACGTACCTAGTAAGGTAAAGAACCTCATCCTGAACTACTACAGGAACTTCAGGCTTAGAGTCACTTCAGGGAACTTAACATCAGAAGTAGTAATAGTAGTAATAGTAGTAGTAATTTATTGATCCCAGTTGGGAAATTAAAGTGCATTAGCAGCAATACATGAAGACAGTAGGAGGCAGAATGGCACCTACTTAAAAAAGGGGATCATAACTGTGTGCACCGTCTCAGTTATTCTTTACCCTTGCCATGTTTATGGTGGTTAATGCAGCAGATGTTGAGTGCAGAGGCCCCCTGTCCAAGTCTGGCGTTCGACAGACCCCTTTCAGAGCCTTTATGTGATGACCTCACGATCAGTGCCAGGAGACCGGTGGATACTCCAGGGCCTGGAAAAACTTATATCCTGGGCAAGGATGAGTTTCAAGTCCAGGTCCATGTTGCTGAAGAGGGGGAAAGTGCTTCCGCTTCCAGGTGGATGGTATTGTAATTCCATCCATCACTGAGAAGCCTGTCAGGAGCCTTGGCAAGGTCTTTGACTGTAGCCTCACGGATGCGACAGCCATCCAAGCCACCATCAGGGAGCTTGAATCTTGGCTCACCACAGTCGAAAAGTCTGGCCTACCAGGTCGATTTAAGGCCTGGATATACAAACATGGCATCTTACCTTGAGTCCTCTGGCCACTGCTGGTGTATGAGGTAACCTTGACAACAGTGGAAACCATGGAGAAGAAGATCAGTAGCTACCTTCGTAGGTAACTGGGATTGCCACGTAGCTTGAGCAGCGCAGCCACATTCACAGCCCAACAATTAGCACAGCTGCGACCGGCGGAACATCACCTTTGTCAAGGCCGGTGAGCAGCCACCTTCACAGCCCAAGCCGGCAGCTGGTTTGTTCACCTCGGCTTCAGATTGGGAACTTCAAGTCGATCTGGGGAGGCAGCTCAAGTTCCCAGTCCACATCGTGGCAACTGCATTGAGGCCAGACGTTGTGCTAACATCAGCCTCTTCGAAGCAGGTACTCTCCCAAGAGCTCACGGTCCTTGGGAGGATCGCATCAAAGAGGCGAATGAATGGAAGCAGTACAAGTATCAGGAG